>NC_088169.1:81388300-81690800 GCF_028769735.1 Zonotrichia leucophrys gambelii
CATGTATTCAAAATTTTATTTTATGCCATATTGTGAGTATTTTACAAGTATTGGTCTATTTATAATCCTAAGACCACACTACATTAAAAATTTGCATTTTCTTGTAGTGTGAGAGTAAAATCAAGGAACAAGTAGATTTTATAGATAGGAATCTCATAGACTGAGACCTAAAGAAAACAAAGATAATTTCTAACACTGAGAGTAATTTAACAACTGAGATTGCAGGGAGTGAATTAGCAAATGCTAAGCTACAGACTCACGGGAATTAATGGGTGTGGGTTTGTGGTTTGTGTTACAGAGGAATTTAGACCCCAGATGACCAGAATGATCCTTCTTGGAGCTGCAGCTGCCCAGTGATGCATCCTGCAGTTTGTTATGGTGTGTTTTTTCCACTAGCTTGACTGCAGGTGTCTGAGGTTGTACAGCAAGGAGTATATGGCAATGGAAAATGAAAAATATTTGGGTTATGTTGCTGCAGCTGCTTGCTGGGCTGCTTGCTGGGAGTTGGTTCTACCATGGCAGGGTTTTGCCTGAAGCCATGGGCATTTGAGGCATGGTGGTCTTGCCTTGGTCATCCTGGCACTGCTGATATTTAAATCATGCTCCATGGTTCGGATTTCCTTACATTCAAGATGTTATGATGTCTGCCAGTTCAGTTAGGATGGCTGTAAAGACAAGTCTTTAAAAGGAAAAGCTTTTAACCAAAATCCAATCTGTGAAATAACATGATGCAGAAATAGAGACATTTAAAAAAATCTCCAAGTGTTTGAGGAAGAGATGTGTTTAAAAGAATACCTCCATGTAGTAACTTTTTTTTTCCTCTGAAATTTGCTTCTTACAGGATTAATTAGTTAAAGCAGGGATAGCCCAGTGTTACAGAGTTCACCTCTTATGAGTCAGACTGAAGTCTAGCTACTATTTCTTGGCTACCTTTATATAGCATGCCTGTGTTTGTCATCACTCCTCTCCATTTTCTAATGTCAGAATGAATCATTTTAGGAATGTTTGTATCAGTTCTGTATGAAACCAGACAAGCTGCAGCTTACTGAGCTTCCAAGGTTCATATTTTCTTGTCAGTTGGCAAAGTTGAAAACTTTTTATTTTTTTTTTCTCTTTTTTATTTTTTCCCTTTTACAGAAGGAAAAATACATTGGTTGTGTTTAGTTCTTCTTTTTTTCTCCTCACTTCTGCCTCTTTTCAAAACCTGTCAAGTCTCTAATGTGTTTGTCTTGGTCTGGGTAAGGGTTCGTGGAGTCTGCAGCAAGGATGGACTGATGAATCAGGGCTTGCAGTGCAGCTGGCTCACCCTGGCAGGCAGGAGCATGGGAACAGGGTCTCTGCACTGTTTGCAGTCCCTGCCAGGATATCTGCAAATCCATATTAGGATCATATCATGGGTTTTTACTCAAAGTGAAAGACTTCTTTGAAGGAGTTTCCTTTTATGTAAACAAATCCCACAACAAGCTTTTTTAATTCCCCCAGTCAGACACTTTGTTCTTCCAGCTGTAGCACAGATCTTCTTTGTAATTTTGGTCACTGTTCAGGCCACCTACTGCAGTGCCAAACGCAGAGATGGTGTTTACTTCGGTGCAGTTTACTTGAGAGCAGTATCTCCACTGGAACTTGTAAGGAGCTTTATTTGCAGAGCCACTGGGGGTTTGTAACTTGGGTGTCCCTTTCATCTCCTTTCTTCTGATAACAGATATTCCTTGGTGTTATCCTGGTGCATGCATTAGCATTTCTGTGATAGTAAGTAATTAGAACTTAGCACCTCTCTAAAGAGACTTCACAGTTCTTATGGTAGAGGTGCAGAGAAGAACTGGAAACATCCAGGAATTAACTTTCTATTTTCTTGGTAGTTTGCTGTTGTCTCACCCCATTCCCTGCACCCTAACACCTAAAAAGATTGTTTTAAAATAATGAATACCATTTAATAACATTAAAATAACTACAGTAAGGTTTGTCTCATTTCTTGTTCTGGACAGTAGATAAGCAGTGGTGTTAACCATTCAGGGTACTCTAAGCTAGAAGGACAATTTTCATAGCACAGTTTTCAGTTGCTTTGTGCTGGGCTCTCATGCACAGATTTCTCCGGTGCTCATTGCTGTGAGCAGGTTTTTGTACTGGTGTAGAATCACAGAGTCACACAGGTTGGAAAAGATCCTTAACCCAGCCCTGCCATGTCCACCCCTAACCCATGTCCCTAAACACCGCATCTGCATGTCCTTTGAGCATTTCCAGGGATGGTGACTCCACTTCCTCAGACAGGCTGTTCCCATGCTTGACCATGGTTTTGGGAAAGAAATTTTTCCTAATACCCCATCTAAATCTCTCCAGGGCAACCTGGAGCTGTTATACAGTGGGTGTAAAGTGGAACTGCTATGATCTAACAGTAATTAGCTTGCTCACATTCATATAAAAGCAAGGTAGAGGACAACAGAGAACTGTGATCATAAAATTGTTAAATAAAATTTATTTCAAATATGTGTTAATCTAGTAGTGTTTTATAAATTAGTTAAATTATTCAGTTTATCTTGGCATAGAAATACATAGTGGAGCCTAGGTTACTGGTGAATGCAATTAATTTAGTAGTTTATAAGAATAAAGTTCTCCAGGGATTGTTGTACAATCCCTGTGTGATAACTTGCATTTGTATTCCAAGTTAGCTTGAAGAAAAAAAGGAAAAAAATATGGAAAGTTGGTTTTTTTTTTTTTTTTAATCAGGATGTAGAACAACCTGTATTCTCTAAATATTGTCTATATATAAAATCCTATATTTTTATTGAATGTGAAAATATATACAAAAATAGACATTTAAACTGAGGAAAGTATTCCATCTTAATGCTAAGAACACAGTTTGGTTTCTCTGAGAGTGTAAAATTGTAGAGGTGTATTAAATGTAACAGAATTTCTTTGTCTTCCAGTTGTTTTTCAGGAAGGGCCAAATGCTGGAAGATAACCTGATAAATGTAGACATTCATACCTTTTTTCACTTTTTAAAGGTATAGATCACCTAAGGTTAGAATAAGATGAACATTACTTCATGTTGTTACAGTGTCTGCAAGAGTTAATTTTTCTGTCATAGCATTTTAATCAAATGGGTGCAGCCAGCAAGTTCAAAATGTGAAAAGAATTACTGAAAAGCATTTCTGACCTTTAGTTTAATATTGTCTACTCTCCCTTCTTATTACAGGCTATTCAAGTTAGTGATTTCCCTTTTTGAAAAGCAAGGTTGATTTAAGGAAAAAGACCTAAGATAAAGTTTGTTTGTTTTTTGTTTTTAAGATTGACTAATCTTTATATTTTTCCACTGGACAGTGTACTGGGTGATAAAGGAATAGTAGGGAGCTTCAGCATAGTACAGTGGATTGTTTCTTAGAGTTCCTAGCTTAAAAGCAGCAGGGGGAAATCGAAATGTTATTTGCCAAAACACAGTTTCAAAATAATTTTAATTGGTTTTGTTCACAGCTTCAGAGAGGGCATGATGCATTTCTGAGGCTGCTTTGGCGGAGCTTCATTTAGCCAAAGCAATAACCCCAGGTACTAGTACGTGATGGGAATTGTCTGGCTGGAAAGGACTCAGCACAGAGTGGCTATGGGGTCGTGGTAAACACCAAGTTGACCACAATGTGCCCTTTCAGCAGAGAAAGCCAACAGCTTCCTGAGCTGTATTAGGCAGATGGACAGAGGTGACCCTTTTCCCATCAGCGATATATCTGGAGCTCTGTGCCCAATTCTGGACTTCACAGCACAAGAGAGACATGGATGTATTGAATCACAAAGAGTCATGAGGATGAGTAAGGGTCTGGAGGTTCTCTGGGTATGAGGAGAGGCTGAGAAAGCTGTACTGAGTGACAAGAGAAGAAAATAGAATTAGTCCCCTCAGAGGCACCCGGTGACAGGACAACACAAACTGGTATACAGGAGGTTTCATCTGGACCTGAAAGAAACCCCTCTTTTTCTCTGAGAGTGGCACAGATTGCCTGGACTGTGGAGTCTCCATCCTTGGAGACCTTCAAAGCACAACGGGATGCTCTCCTGGGCCACCTGCTCTTGCAGACCCTGCTCTCACAAGGGGGTTGAAGTAGCCAATCTGCTCAGGTGCATTCCAGTCTCAGCTATTGTACAATTCTGTGATTTCATGAAGGTTAAATATATAAGAGAATATTTTCATTGCACTTCAGTACACATTCCCAGTGGTCTGTTAATAAATAACATGGGAAAATCTACCCACTTTCACGATTAAACTTCTGAAAAACTGTCTTTGAATAGTTTTAAGCTGCTGGAATGTATTCTCCAACAGTCGGGAAAAAGCCACTGTTTAGAGTCTTAATTGTGTTTATAGAGATAAAAGAGGTAAAATAAGTGTTCTGTGCAGTAAAAATATGTAAATACAAATTTCAGAGTTTAAATTATAGGCATGTGGGAAAGTCTGAAAGTCAGAAGAGGCCTGTGGAGATCATGTGGTTTGACCTTCTGGTGCCAGGGCTGTGGATGAGGTTATTTAGTATTGTGTGAAGGTGAATTAGCAGGAGAAATTGTACCACTTCCCTGGCTACCATGATGCAAAACACTTTTCTTATATCCAGATGAAATTTCCCCTGAAACAACTTGTACTCCTGGGTGTACTCCTGGGTCTGGTATCTTGTTGCCATGCATAGTTCTGGAGAGAGTGAGCATCTTCATCTTCTCTTTAGCTTTTTTTTAGTTATTGGTAGGCAGACATCTCCCCAAGGCTTTTCTTCTTTGC
Source organism: Zonotrichia leucophrys gambelii (assembly GCF_028769735.1). Lineage (NCBI taxonomy): Eukaryota > Metazoa > Chordata > Aves > Passeriformes > Passerellidae > Zonotrichia > Zonotrichia leucophrys. Next base: position 81,393,051 of record NC_088169.1, read on the forward strand.
CTTACCCGGGCATATTCCCTTACTGAACCCTCTTTGAATGTCAGGTTTTCCAGTCCTCTCACTGCTTTGGTGGTCCTTTGCTGGATCACCTGCATTCTTTCTCTCTTTTAAACTGGAGGAAATTCACTCCATGTAGCCCAGATAGGCATGTTTCTTCTGGTAAGATTTAGCAGCACAAGGAGATTTTTCCAGAACTCTATAAGGATGTCTCATAGCTAGTTATAAGTATCAAAATAGGTTTCCTAAAGTCTAAAGAGAAATAAATCTCACTTTTATTGGATAATTTTTCAGGATAGTGCAGAGTTAGTCATAAGAGTGATGACTGAGTATAACAGATTTGAAGCTACTCTGGCAGGAGACAAGGGGTATTCTGTCATTAACTTTGTGGAAGCGGGGAATAACAATTTTGTAGAAGATGTGCTGAACTGGGACTGTGGATAGTTGGACTAAGAAAATCAGTCCACCTCCTGTGAAACACCTCCTGCCCTGGGGCAGCCCACAGTGCAAAACCCTACAGAAGCCTCCAGAACAGACTTTTTTGCTGCCAGCATACACCTTCCCACCTAAGAGACTGCTTGCTTGCTTTTATATGGAGAACTAGTCTTTGTTGAAAGATGCTGCAATGAGACATAGCAAACACTGGCCTCATTGTGTGTTTGTCTGCATCCCTCCCTTGATGCTGTTTTTCTTTGGAGACTAAGACTTGCTAAAATAATTGGGACTCTGGGTTTCTGTACCTCATTTTTGTAGGAAAACTTGGAATATAATAAGGAGTTACATAAAAGTGTATCTAGTAATCAGTCGTTGTAAAAGGAGTGCTCTTCCCCCTCAGGAAAACAGAGTGATGAGCTGGGACTTTGTATTCCCTATTTAGTTTTTCCAAGATGTAGATAATACTAACCTTTTGCCTGTGTCTGCTGCTAAATACAGAGCTGACAGGAACTGATTCTCAGTTCTGGGGTCAGTGGCTTCACAGTACACAGAAAATATTATCTTGGGAGCACTGATGGCAAAGGTCCAGAACAGAGCCAGGAAATATCTTCATAAGCATGGTGCATGAGTATTTGGTGTATGGATTCTCTTCCTGCCCCTTCTTATTTATAATATGGATGTGTTCTTTGCATTTAAGCCCTCCCCTCAAAACTGCTGTTTGTCTTTAGTAGTAGAAAAAAAAAAAAGGGACAGAACATCATCTGTTGGGTATTGGTTTCATGATAGAGCTTGGATTGAGCATTAACAGGTTCTAAGAAACTCATCAAAACTCAGGAATAATATCTCTTATCAAAAAGAAACCAATGGTGTTGGTTTATAGAAGGAAACTGATGTTTTCTTGATGTTGCTTTTCCTGTTTATGTGTACATCATTTGAATTACCTGCAAAAGCTGTCCAAACAGTGCATTTGAAATGTCCCTCTAGCAAGGAATGAAAGTTGGGGGGGGGGGTCCTTAGCCCTTGGCTGGAGGTTTTTAAATAACATGGTGTAGATAAGATTTTAAGTGATAACATTCCTGTGTTGATAGTCACAATCAATAGCCTTGAAGTGGGGGCACATGTGTGGAGTGAGAGAATGGTGGCTGCAATGTGATTTTTATGATGTGCTATGGAATCTGGTGCTTTTCTTTGCAAACCGAAAGGTCTTGTGAATTGCTTACAGCTTCCATTTAGAAGAAAGCATCAGTTGTATGAGAATTGTCAGCTTGAAGACATTCAAGAATCAAAAGTCTCTTAAATGCCTTAAGAATGATGGGGCAGTTCCTAATTTAGAATGGTGTGTCAATAGTAGCGGAATACTTCCATTCTATTGTTGGTATCCTTGCTGAGTACTGCTTAGTGAAGTGTCTGTTCGAAATCACATCAGCAAGCAAGTATCCAGACTCCTCCAGACCAGAAGAAAGGGTTAAGTCTGAAGGGATACTCAGCGTTCTTGGCTTCCCTAGCTGTGTTGATAATAGACTTGCTTCTTTAAGGGTACAGCTGCTGGTGTGGCTGTTTAGGAACAACCTATTAACACCAGGTTCTGTCTTAACAACTGTACTTTGAATGCTTTTTTTTTTTTGCTGTTTCTCAGAAGTGGTGCTTAATATATTTAATATTTTTAGTGCCCTACAGATACCAAAGCAACGTTTGGGGTCCACCTAAAAGTAGTAGGAGACTGGACAGGTATGTAGAAAACCAATTCCTTTTCAGAGACAAATGCCTTTACTTGAACTATTCTCCCTTTCTGGCTTCTGCACAATTGTTCCTTGACTGTGGTGCATTCTCAGAGATTGTTCACACTTGTTTTCCCAAAGTTGTTTTTATTGCATTCTTGATGCAATCCCTGCTTTATTCAGATGTACTATTTCTTCAAGTAACATGTTTTTTCCACTACTAACTGATCTTCTGATTGCACTGTAATAATTTTCAGCATTTTCCTCCATTTCTGCCTCTTTCTCTTGTTTTTGGGTAGCTTGCTACCCCTGTGCTGTGCAGTGCATTGCCTCTGTACATAGTAGTGCCTGCAGAAATGCTGAAATATGCAACTCCCAGATAAGCGGATTTTGGTTCCAGCAGTTTGGATGGCAGCCAGGTTAATTAATGCCTGTGGTACACTGAGATTACAGGTTTGCTTTCATGTTCTTCCATGCTCTTCCTTTGCTCTTTGAATGTCCTCCAGACCAGGGGTGTAAGCCAGGATTCCCTGCAGAGGAGTAGGGCAATTTGGTGCTCTCTGTGACAGTTGTATACTCTAGTGATAGTTGTCCTTATTCCATAGTGTCTGACTTTGTTCTTGCTCAGCATAGCATTTCCTTGTAAGGAAGACAGATACACTGCAGGGTCTGGTTCATTTCTTATGAAGAAATGTTCTCCATGTTAATTTGTATCAGCTTGTGTGTTTGTGGAATTGAGTCAAATGAGCTTGTCACCCTAAAAGGGATTAGACCAATACAGAGATAATAAGTCTGTGCATAGTTGTTTATCTTTCTAGTCTGGCTACATACTTGCCTCTGCAAGACTCCAATAGGCAAAGGCTGGGAGGGCAATGCCATATGCATATCCATAGTCCCCCTGATTTTCTCTCCTTGCTTGAAATGTTGGCCAGATAGTGGCAGATTAGCCTCTGGTCTGCCTCAGAATGATGGCTCTTTTGTTGGTAAGTATCATTCTTACATGGGAGGTGACAGTAGGATATTTGGGAAAGTGGGATGGAGAAGTACTAGCTAAATGATTTTTCCAAAAGAAGTGACATCTTTACAGTTTTCTGATTACCTCTGTGGTGTGAATTGCTCTCTTTAGGCATTTATGTATCACTCTCCCAAGCCAGCATCTATAGTCTCCACTGAAAGGAGGATCTGTTTAGGTAGGGCTGTGTGATATTCAGGAACTGTCACATTACAGAGACCATTTCTTGTAGCACTTTTGCTAAACAGAGATATCTCTCCCAGTGTCAGATGTGCTGTCAAGAAGCAGACAGTTTACCCAGCCCTTGGTGCTGCATCAGTACCATGGAGCCCTGTTCTCACTCATTCCCTTAAGCCCTGTGACAATTAATAGTCTCTAATCTGCTGAATGTTTGAGGAAGGATTATATTTGCCACGTTCCTTATTATCTTTCTTAAGCATGCTCTAAAGGCTGCTTCTGCAGACAGGATATTAGACTGGAGGAGTTTTTATGAGACATACTGTCATTTGAGCTCTTTTCATGACCTATTCTCTCAGACTTTATCCTATTTATTAAAATTCTCTTTTGTATCACCATCTCCCATTCCTGACAGTTTATACCTGACACCAAAGAGACTTGACAATTTATTTCACAGAACTCAATTACAAGCCTAAATTAAAAGAATGCAAGAGAGGTGCAGATATGCCACGAAATGCAGAGAAGAACTGATTAGTTGAGGTATTTCTCCTCTGGATAACTTCAGTTTCTTTAGCTGCCTGCACCTGGGAGATGTGGTGAAGGAACATTTCCTGCCACTAGCTGTAAGGACAGGAGAGGGAGTACAGAATGCTGGCAAACCAATTCTGCAAGTTGTTTTGGGTCAAGTCTCTTAACAATGTCCCTGACTGATACCTTGAAAATGTAATAGAATACCTTGTGCTTTAGGTTGGGAAGGCAACTCAATGTCAAGAGAAAAGGGGCAATAGTATTTTCAACTCCAAATGAGAAGTTACTGTTGATAGGAAGTAATTTATTGCCCATATCCCAGTGTGTATATTTTATATTTCAAATAAAATAAACTGAAAGAAGCAGCTTTAGGAAAAGCCAGTCATTCCAGAAACAATGCTTTGCATAAGAGCCAATACTTAGTAGATTTTCAGGCAGTACTGTTATTTGCTTTTTAAAACCAATTATTTAAATAATGGAAAGTGTAGGACAGAAAAAGTAGGTAAGAGAGGAAAAAGCTACAAAACCAGTAGCTCTGAGACCTCTGCAAACCAACTGCTAATCTAGACCCCTTGTTTCATGCTCCATTCAAACAAAGTGGTGCTGTCTGAGCTTAGAACAGATGAGAATCTGCCCCCCTCAGAGGCTGATTTGGATAAAACCATAAATTTCCTTTCCATTATATAAGCACCCATATCCTTTTCCAGTACAAATCTGAGATCTATTTCTCACCCATGTTGTGGTGGTATTAATAACTGTATAGCGCTTAACTTTCATATTCATCACAGAAAACAGACACACAATCACTGGTATTGCTGTAATGTGCCCTCAGATGCCTTTGGAGCACATATTTTCACCTGAAAGGATTCCCCTAGCTCCCTTTGTAGACCTCTGACCTTTTTATATGTCTAGTTTACGATAAGACAAGCCAGGCTCCAAGCATGCCTTTTTCTCTTCTTTCATTGTGAAGAGTATGTCTATATATCATATATCTACATCTGTCTTGCTGCCTCAGAAGTAGGTAGTTTAGTTCATTGGCATTTAGTTCATTGGTTGTGATTTTTCCCATGTAAACATTTCTAATTTGATTTTTCATTCCATATTTTGCCATGGCTATTGTGAACAGGGGAACAGCTATCATAAACCTTCCTAAAAATGGGTTTGTGATTATGCAATTGCTGTCCTTGTGCTGACTTGTGAGCTGCTTAAGTCACCACCTGATGTATTAACAGAACATTCCGTGGAACACGGCTTAGTTGGACAGTCAGGACTTGGCTGCCCAAGTTAGGATGTGTTTACCGTGGCTGATCTGTGGTGATTGCATACATGCAGGTTGGTTTAGCCTTGTGGTGCAGAGCTGAGTCAGCCTGTATTCCTCTGTGGCTTCCTCAAGCTGAGCTGGTTGGGTGTTTATACCCTGCCGTAACATTGAGGGTCCTGCAGTGTCTCATGCATGGGTCAGAGCTGTGAGATGCATGGATGAGCTAAAACCCTGATCTTGTTACTGGCTATCCCCTCTAAATACCCATTTTGTTCTGCTTCTCTTGGTACCTGTGGCCATCTATTTTTTCTTTAGCTTTGAAGTAATTGTTGGCTTCGTATTTACAACACAATTTTTTTCTTGTCCCACTACTGTTTAGTTTGTCCTCAGCATTGTCATCTATCAGCCTTATGTCTCTTCTGTCCTTGCTGCTGCCTCAAGTACTACTGCTTGTTTAGTTTTAAAGTTGACATTTCATCTGGCACCTCTGGAGGGAAAAAGAGAGGCCATGGGCCATGCCTCGCATCCAACAACTTGACAGCAGTGGAAAAAGACATGGCAGTGTATCAAGACAATGTGTCTCATTCACTAGACAAACTTGAGGGTGTGAGATAGAAAGTGATATTGATGATGCAGGAATAACAGTCTTCAGAAGCCATGCAGCATGTTTTTGTAGAAAACAAATACACAGCACTCAGAGGTGTTGAGGTGAGCTGCATGCCTTAAGGCAGTGAAATATTGCTGTTATGTTGCAGTGTGTTGCTGGAACAAATTGATGTGGCACCATGTTTAGGGCACTGATGCTATTCTGTGCTCCACAGTAATTTGTATAATTTTTACCTAGTAGTGACACCATCCTACTGTGCAGTTGTGTATGTTCCTGGAGACATTTTCAAGGCTTGTTCTGAGCACCGTGATATTTATTGTGGGTATGCCATAAGAGCACTTGAGTACCACCGGTTGAATCTGAGAGTTCTGTCCCATAGACATGTTGTGGCACCAGGAGGCGGTGATGTGTACAGGAACTGTCCAGGTAGAGCCAGAGCAGACAGATTATGGAGTACTGATGTGCTTCACCCTAATAAACTCCAGATCTCATCTGAAAATATTTATCTTTGCTTCATTTTTTTTGTTACAGATGAGGTTATGCCTGGTAACTGGCTCATTCAGGTACAGGCGACCTTATTTTACAGGGGACATGGCATAATGGGAATTTTTGTCACATATTGTCACAGTCCTTTTTCTGGAAGGTCCAGCTTTGGAGCAGGAATTTTAATGAGGGAAGAACAAATCAACCATTTTTCAGTTGAAAACAACAATTTTTCAGAGCATGGCAAATGTATGAAAGCATCTTGTTTAATTCCCTGTGAATTAAAAAAAGAATCTTGTTTAATTCCCTGTGGAGTAAGACCTGAGACAGCAAACAGTACACACCCCAAATTACTTGTTTTTAAACAGAAAAACAAACAAAAAAGTAGGACAGTTCTTTGGGATTTTGGAGCCGGATTAAGGATTTTTCTCACATTGACCAGAAGAAGAAAATGACACACCTTTTAAGTGCCTCTGAAGGAGGAATGATCTGAACATTCTGGTCTGGGAGAGTTTGTCAGGAGTATCTGCATGACCATGTTAGGCTCTTGCAACTCCTGATTTATGGGATGTCTGAAGCATCCCAAGGCTATGCATTCCTGTGCTTACCTGGAACATCTCATCAAATGTAGGATCTAGCAAAGAGGCAATATTTTAGGTTCAGTAGCCCTGAGAACAGTTTGAGATGTATAGAAGCAATGGCTCACTCAGTCAGCATCTCCTGTATTGTTAGTGGACCTTGATTCTGACTGAACTCATGTGTGGAACAGAAGATGACCAGAAGGAATAATCAGACTATAAAGTCTGTCCACAGGAAATGACAAGGTTGTCCCAGGTTCACTGTAACTGCTACTGAGTTTCTTTAAAAATATCTACTCACTGGGGATGAGCACTTGGTCAACTCTTTTGCTATTACCTCAAGCTCTGTTTGATTTGGGCCTTTTCCACTCCATAGTAACATTTTTTTGTGTTTCGTTATTCCATCAGATTCCTGGCAGGGTGTAAAGGTGTTAATGACGTGGTGCTGTCAGCTGTTCCAGCAAAATCTGTGTGTGGTTTTGGAAGAACAGGACAGAGATGAGATAGGTGTTATTTTCCACTGATAGATTTTTATGACTAACAATTTTTGTATTGTCAGGGAATCTTACACTTCTGAGGAGGATAGCAGAATTGAGTGATAAAAAGGTTTAATTGTGTTTCCTTGTAATATAATTTGACATTAGTAATAAAATAATTCAGCTGCGTTATTGGGAAGTTTACATGCCTTAACAATATGATTAGCCGTAGTGTACTGTAAGGAATACTCATTTTATTGTTCATTGCCAATGATGTTCATAATTTATTTTATTTATTCCTTTAAAAAGCTCAATAAAAGGCAGGATTAAGAGACTGAAGAAAAAGGATAACAGATTTAGTTTACTGACTAAAAGGGGTTGAAAGCCCTTTTCCTCTGATTAAACAACTAATGCTGAAGGTGAACACATCTGAATTTTTGGCTGCAGACCTGGATTGTTTTACATTAGTTGAACTCCAGCTGACTTAGTACCAAAAACAGTGTAACTTGAGTCAAATCCAATTTGAACAGTTAATGAGTTTTTTGTCTAGAGGGGGAAAAAGATATTTGGGTGAGAAAGTTACATTGAAGGAAATTTTCTGCTACACAGATGTCCTTTCTTGGTGCATCTTATTTGTAAACTTCCAACTTTTTGCATATCCCAGGCACTTTTTAATCATGTAATGATTATAGAAAATGACATGACTCAATGACGTAAATTTCTTTTTATCCTTGGTTACATTATGCACTGGATGTGTGGATGTAGGATTTCTTGTCATGCCTCAGACATTTTCAGCACTGTTAGGAGCTACAGGAGTGAAGCCTGTGGAGTACACTTGCATGTACCAGCTGATAGAATCAGAATGAATGTAGGGGAAAAAAAGCAAAAACTCTCTACTTTGAAAATAGAATTATTCGAGTGAAAAGCTCTAGGACATGTATTTGAGTGGATTGCCAGGCATATTTCTGGTTTTGTAATCACTGTGTGCTGTGTTTGCCTACTTAAGGAGGCAAAGTTGCTGTTCTGGAGTTGCCTTTGTTTCACCATTTTTTTATTGACGTCTGCTTAGGGAAGACTCATTCTTATATAGTTTCTGTGCAGAGGTACACAGCTGCTTCAAGCACTGAATATACAAAGTTTGGCTGGATTTTCAGTGTCCTTTGTGTGAGCATGGTTTCTAGAGAAATACAAGAGTTCACATCAAAATACCAGCTCTTCATGCATATCTGCACTTCCCTGGGGCAATAGATTCTCTTAGATGCCATCCAAATTCTGCTGAAAAACCCCTGCCAAATGTCTAGCTTTGTTCCCAGTTTATTGTTACTTCTCCCTTGGGGACAGAATCAAAAAATAGACACATCTCAGATTTGGAGTTTTGAGTAACCACATTTTAACTAAAAATTGTTGGTTAAAATATCTTAAAAGTAGATTTGAAATGGTTCTTTTTGGGATCCTTTTCTAACAGATTGTAAAAATTGCCATAGTTAATGAGGGAAAATCTATTTCAGCTTTAGAACATTAAAAAAACGAAAAAACTTGTGTAGGAACTGTAGATATTTATAAATTTTATGGTCAGAAGGAACATTTATCTTTACATGCTCCCAGCTCCTGCATGATGCTTGATAGTTCCTCTGAATAATTTCTATATAGAAGTTATATTGCAACCTTGGGGTTGTAATATTCTGCAGAGTTTTCAGCTTCAACCTTTCATGGGCTCTTTTTGTACGCTTTGTGAAAATGAAGCTCAACTTTGTGATGATTACATAAGTTAGTAGGTTTTGTCCGAAATTTTCCATTTTTTCCTTTTCTCTTTTTGCTTTTTTCTTCATTCCAGAGCAAGAACCATTACTAGGAAATGTTTAGTTGTTGCCAGTTTGTGTGCAAATATGTACAGAAAATGAACATGGCACCTTTCAACCTTCTGTTTGGCTACCTGTTGTATTAAATCTGCGTTTTGAGACCTTGTATTTGTCTGGTTCTTTGCTTCCTGCACCCCCTCCACTTCTGGCATTCCCTCGAGATACAGAAGCGGGATTGCTTTTCAATGGCACTCTTGTTGGTTTGGGCTCCGGTGTGATTTAAAGTGTAGCTCTCTTTTGCATGAAGACCACCAGTAATGGTAGTAGTTGAGCTGTCACTGTATTGCACTTTATTCCTTGATCTCTTCTACCTGTCTGTTTATTCCTACTGGTGCTTGGATTGGAGGGGAGAGAGGCGCCATTGCTTGCTCAGAATTTGTTCTGTGTTCAGCACTTAATTCTGTGGGAGTTGATTAAAACTCCCATAACCTTGCAAATGTCATTGTGATCAAATAACATGGTCAAATGAGGTTTCCTGTTTTCACAACAAACATTATATAACTGCTTCTTGGCATAATATTAGCTTTGAAGTTCTAGTTAGGATATCCCATCTCCTTGGTCGCAGTATTTTTTCTTTAAGTATATTTACTCTACTTTTTGCCAGCTGCATGTCCTTACCCTGAGTTTCAGTCATCCTTGAAACAGCAGTTAGCTGTTCCAAAATGCCTTTCCATTCCAAAATGCATTAAAATCAATGTTGGTCTTGTATGTGGGAGGCAAATCCTACACCCCAAATTTTATCAATGGTTTCCCTGCAGTCCCTTGCAATTCAGCTTTTCATGTGCCACCCCATCCTGTTGCTCAATCCTGTCCTTTTGTATATGCATAATTTCTCAGATGCATCAAATACAAGCTGAAAAATTTGTGTTTCACCATAAGGAAATAGTTTGTGATCCAAGAATTTTTAAGGGCATCTTGAAACCACAGCTCTCATTTGTCCAGTCCTCCCCTGGAGAAGGATCCCTTTAAATCATAAATATTAATAATAAAAATCTGCCACCAACCACTTGTATCAAGTGCAAAAATAGGATTCAGGTGTATGTAGCCTCAAAAAAGTTAACTTTCTTAAAAGAAAGAAGTCAACCCAAACCTCAGAACTTGCACTGAAAGCATCATGTCATGAGAACTGGCCAGCAGCAAGTTTCCACAGCTTCTCCAAACAGATATTTTGGTATGTGCTGTGAACAGGAGAGCTTGGTTTAAAATATTTATGGCTACTCATTTTAGCTCTAAATTCAACTTTGAACCTCGTGGTCTTATGCCTCAAAGTTGGGTACTCCAGTGCAGAACACAGAGGTGGAGACAAGTTCCTAGTGGGAATGGAGTCAGACTGCCAGTCCAGTCTATTTTAATATAAAGGCATCCCTTTATGAATGTCAGTCCACTATGATTTTTGTAATTAAAACCCATTTTTTTTTCTTTCATCAGGTCCTTAAATTGCAAAAGGCAGTGAGGCAGAAATGCTTTAAATATAATATACTATAAAGTTTAAGATATGGCAAAGTAAATTAATTGCTAGTGCATCCTAGTTTTGAAGGAGACTTGAAATGGTGGCTGCTACATGCTGAATGTGGCATTTCTTTGAGACAAAGGACTCAATTATCTCAGTATTAACTAAAGTGCTGTGAGGAGAAACTGTAGGGGGGAATTTATAGCCTGGAAATCACTTTCCAAAATGCAAAGGAGATTGCATAGTGCTACAGGGAGTAGACTGTGCTGTGACAGCAATAAATAGCCCTTTGGCATGTAGTGCAGCAGCTGATGGGCAGGGTGCACTGTGTATTTTGTTTCACTGATATTATAACCCACATTTCTGCAGCTCTGGCATGTTCCTGTTCTTCCTCTTTCCCTTTCTTTAAAGCTTTTTTCCCTCAAAGTGGGGACAAAGTGTCAGAGCTTCTTTCGGGAAGGATACCGTGACTCTTACTAATATAGTTTGTAACATTTGTAGCAGATAAAACCAAAGTACGTTAAAATGACATAATCTTTCATGAGAGGGAGGTATTCTAGGAAGGAGAAATATCTTTCATTATATCAGCTGAAACAGCTGGAAAAAAACCAGGTTGTCTTCCAGGTGTGCAGTGCCTTCAGCAGGTTTGACAAAGAGCCAGGGAAGTCAAAGCGAAGAGAAGAAATAACATTCCTGGCTACTTTTTAAATCAAGCTTTCCCTTCAGAAATGTGAACAATAAAATTGCTTAGTAAATGAATAAAATATAAAATGTAACACTTATTTTTTAAAATAAAAATAACTTTTTAATATAAAAATACTAATTGATTTTAAAAGAATTCATATGGTCAAGAATACTGTCCGAAAGCCAAAAATATCACTTGTAAATGCTCTCCCAACCTCTTCTTAGGATTTGTATGTCTCCAGCTTTCTTAATCTACTCTTGGCTGTGTTCCCAGCTTAGGGTATATTTACTGTAACATGCCATGGTCTCACTCTGTCCTGTGGAGACACACACTCACATCTTGGCAGAGTGCAGTTTCTGGCAGGGAAACTGGGAAAAGAGATGGGCATGTGAGAAAACATAACTATGACTTGCCTGAAGTACTGCATTTGATTTATATATACGTGCCCATACATATCCCTAAACTTTCAGCATTTGGGTGTGGTTTTTAAATTTTAAATTTTTTTCTCTTATAATCTCGATATCCTTGATAAACCACAGTTTGATTGGAAATGTTTGACCATCTACAAAGAGTAAAATTTGGACAATGGTTTACATCACTATGTTCTTAGTAATTTGAAGGTAAATTCTTCTGTTCTGCATATAGAAGCTGATAATGAGTGGATGACTGCTTAGTATTGTGACTTACCTGGAATCAGAAATTTTTTAAGAAAAACTATTAATAAAACCTAAAACTCTGTAGGGAACACCATGATCATGAATAAGAGAGAATGCTTCTCTGCTGGGAAGAGAGCCTGGAAAGTCTGTGGATCCAAATAAAAATATTAGTGGTTTTATATGTATTGGAGAAATAGGCACTCAGTGGAGATGACAACAACTTCTTTCAGTGTTGAAGGAGGATTTGGGGGAGAGGAGGAGTTTCAGAGCTTATTCGATATTTTGGGTATTGCTCAAGTGTCTGCTGTGAGGATTTTACTGTACTGTTAGTGTTAACAAGTACACCTACAGCCTCCAAAAAGCCTCCTCATGTTATATGAAATTAAAATAAATCAGTGGGCAGTTTGTGCTCTTGACTGCAACAAGCAGCTTTAAGGACCATCTCCTGTCATAAATTTAACATATTGCCTTATTCATTAAACGCACTGTAAGTGCCATTTCCTCAAGGAAAATGCCACAGACACCCACACACATTTCAGAGTCAAAGCTGTGGTGCTTTGCTGTGCTTTACCAAGTGACTGGTGCCAGCCTGACAGCACAGGGCTTTCCCTCAAGGATTTCACTTACACTGTGTCAGCTGAGTGTCTCCTCAGCTTAGCTGTGACTGGTTTGAAAAAAGCAAAATATTTAATTAAAGACATTTTTATAATTTCTCTTATTTGATGTTTTCCTTTTTTAATGGGTTGAGGAGATTATGCTAATTGTGCCCTGTTATTAACAAGCATGGCAAATGAAACTTTCTCAGCGCAATTTCCAAAAAAAAGCAGTAATTCCTTAATCCAAAAATTTTTTAAGGAAGAGTATTTCTTTAGAAGTGTCCCATACTTCCCAGCACATATGCACCAGCATGTGCCATGTCTGCTTGAGGAGGATTTTATCATTTCTGTGCCGTTATGTATTGCTGAGTTTGTGATGGTGCATTGACGTGCTGTTATATGCCAGGTCGTGACTGGTAACTGATATCTAGTGATAGTTTATACTTACAGGAATTGGCAAAATCACTTTTTCAAATAAGGATGTGCCAAGTCATTTCCTTACAGTGATGTGATGAACTGTTTGATCCAAATCATGTTAAACCACTTGTTTAGTGGTTATTCTCTGTTCTAGGGAATAGTTATCAGTTTTAGTATTGCATTGTAAAATTTTTCAGCTTTACTGTCCTGTTCAAGGCTGGGTGTACTTTTTCTGTTAACTTGAGTAATAACAGACTTTCTGTCATGTAAAAACATTTCTATTTAATATTTCATTACATTCATAACATTATTAGTTGAAAGATGGAGGTGACAACCTCGTAGGAAATCCCACAACATATTTTAACAAAAGTCAACACAAGGGCTAATACTAAGTGAATAAATACAGGTATGTGTAAGTAATTATGAATTAAGAATAAATGAAAACTACCCAGACTAGGTTATATGTAATGATTTATATTCCGGCAGTTGTCTGGCTTAAGTTCTCAAGAAACATTCAAGAAACATTTTCTGATACACTTGTGTGCATTACATTTTATCACCCATAAAAAAAAAAAAAAAAAAAAAAAAAAGGAGATAAACAGTATCTAATGGCTCATTTCATTTGTCAGTCATTCGAATGATTTCCTGCTAAGGTTTTGATATTGCCCTTTGAGAGATGTTATAAGAAATGGAGCCTCAGATGTGATTAGATCTTTGGAGAAAATGTACATTTTTTCCCAGTGGATCATCCCCAGCTGACTAGCAAAATTTATACAGGAAATAGAATCCAGCTGAGGTCTGCTCACGTTATCCTATGTAATGCTTCGGTGTAGCTGGTGCTTTCAGGGAAGAAGTTGTGTGTGTTCTCTGAAAGAGACTGGCAACACAGGGGAAATGATTTTTAGATATCGATGGAGTCCCTTAGCACCCTGTTTTTGCTTTTGTTTCTTACTTGCAGCCCCACTGTTATTTCTAGCTGTCGAGTTCAGCGAAGTGTTTGGCTGGACAGGCATTTCCCACCCGGGGTGCCTGTCAGCGCTGCTCACTCCCAGTGCTGTATCCAGCACAGTGCAGCTTCCCCTCTGGGAACAGCTTAGCACCTTCCATGCAGCTATTCACACAGCCTGGCTGTGAGCAAGGCCAAGTTCGGCCTGATGATCCCTCTAGAGTCAGCTAAGCCTTGGTGATTAGCAGCATCACAGGGCTCAAGGCTGCTCTTGGAGGGATGAGGGTTGGGCCATCTCTACTTCATATTCCAAGGCGGTGAGTGAGGGTGAATTAGCAAGGAAACTCCCATTCTCTTTCACAAACTCCTTTTTTCTTTGGCATTCTCATTCTCCTCCCATCCCTGCCCCAGGTAAGAGAAGGCAGTATTTAACCTGCCCAGCCTGTCTGAAGCTTATTGCAGGGCAGTGTCTTGCCCCTCATGTCTATCAGCTGTGCAGGCAGTTGGCTCCTAACCGGCTGTGGCCCTCTTGTCAAACTGACATGGGTTTGCAGTTCTGTCCAAAGGTGGCAACGAATGGGAACAGCACAAAATATTGCTATTTATATTTTTTTCACAAGCAGACCTCCTGATTATGTCCTAGAGTCATGGAATGGTTTGGGCTGGAAGGGACCTTAAAGATCATCCAGTTCCAGCCTTGGAGATGCATAAAACCCAACTGAACATGGCTATGAGCATGTTATTTCTAACCATGCTTAGAGCAGGATTAGATTATCTCCTGAGATTTCTTCTGCCCTCAACAATTCTGTGGTCCTCTACAGTTATTACATAGTAATTTATTTTCATATTTGAGAGTAATGATGAAGTTATGTCTGTGTAAGTCAGAGGGTTAAATGATCCCATGCTTAAGTTTAAATTGTCACCAAATACGAATAGGCAAAAGCCCAAGAATGTGTTCACAGTGACTGGTAGTGGTTTTGTTATGGTACAAAATTTCAGTCTTGGATAGAAATTAATTCCATTATTTTTTGACTGCCATATTAATCTGTCTATTGAAAAGTTCTTGTCGCTTGTTCAAATGTGTAAAATATATGACACTTGCAAACGTATTTTTAGACCTGGCTAAAAATACCAGTGGATGTATGCATGTGGGTATGTGCTGGTGTTTATTATATTTGGTGACAAGCTAATACACATGGCTGGCAATGATGAGACCATGGCAGCCCAAGAATAACACTTTGGAGTCACAATAACTATTTCCATGAAGACATCAGCTTAGTGCTCAGCAGCAATAAAGAGAAAAATTATTAGGAGCCGAGTAGAGAATAAAGCCAAGGAGATGACTGTGCAGCTGGTGGGTGTTTCTGTGGTGCTACCAGGACTTCAGTCCTGTGTGCAGATCTGGTCTTCAACACTCATACATGACACTGGCCAGGGCTCAGGAAGGAATGGCAAAGATGATCAAAAGCGTGGAGAGGCTTCCAAACGTGGGATAACTGACTATGCAGGGACTCTTTAGCCTGAAAAAGATCTAATTCAGGGGAATATAGCCATAGTCTGCAAAATCATGCATAATGCTGAAAGAGTGGGTGGGTGGAGCCTCACTGTTAACAGTTTCTGCCAGTATCAGAGTTTTTGGCCATCATATACAGTCAGTAAGATTTCAGAGCAAACTTAAGGTGATGAATCTTCATGTAATAGGTGAGAAACACATGGAACTCTGTGTCAAAGAGTGTGGAATGGATTAGGTTTACATGGGGACTGGGCAAGTACATTAAAAAGGAATCTAAGAATTTCTTATTAGACAAACCATGTTAGACTCAGGAGACTCACTGGCATAGAAAAGCTCAAAAGCAGAGGGGTCTTACCCTGTGATCATTCTTCCATAGATGTGTCCACAAATGAATCCAGATATTAGAGTAGGGGGGCCTTGGTGTGAATCAGTACAGCCTGATTAATTGCACCTTTGCTCAGCCTTTTAGAGGCAAACCCTTTGTAGATGTGCAGAGCTGGATCATATTGCAATAATTGCACATCTGGATAGTAGCTCCATTCAGTGTTAAAAAGTTCCATGTAGCTTTTGGAAGGTTTGGCTTTCTCCAGTTTCTGTATCAGATTACAAGTTACAAAGAGAGAACCAGTTAAATCCTCCTGCTTTGCCTAGTTTGAGTGTATTTTTTTCCTTTTTCTATGAAATAAGGACTTTCTATAACAAGTGTCACTACATTATCTTAAAGCCCAAAAGGCTGTAGTGGTGCCTAACCATTTCTTCTGGCTTGTTGTGAAAGAGGAAACTACAGCACTAGTGAAGGAAATAGTAGTTGATCCTCCCTACATTTGCTCATGCGGAATTCAAAAAGCAAAGTATAGCCCTTCATGGCTACAGGCAGCAACTGTAGAATGCAGTGCTATAAAAAAAAATCTGCATAAATAAGTTTTCCTTCAGAGCATATATTTATAAAGTATTTTTTAAAGTAGAGGTTCTGTGTTGTTTAGAAACTGTGTTTTACTGTGGTACTTTGTAAGAGCTGAGCTGTGGAATGAGCTTTACTGTCATGACAGAAATAGTCTTCAAATATAGTAAGTATCTATCTCTAAGGCAAAAATTCTTCCTTGACTAAAGTTCCTTGATTATTTTGAACTCCAGCAGTCAGCTAATTACCAGCTCCACTAGGGAATTGCTGTGTAACCTTTAGAAGGATTTCTAACTCAGAAGGATTTTCTAACTTAGTAGTGAGCATCAAGAGTGCTTGACTTCGGTGTTGTGTTTTCCCTTCTCTTCTCTTCTCTTCTCTTCTCTTCTCTTCTCTTCTCTTCTCTTCTCTTCTCTTCTCTTCTCTTCTCTTCTCTTCTCTTCTCTTCTCTTCTCTTCTCTTCTCTTCTCTTCTCTTCTCTTCTCTTCTCTTCTCTTCTCTTTTCTTCTCTTCTCTTCTCTTCTCTTCTCTTCTCTTCTTCTCTTCTCTTCTCTTCTCTTCTCTTCTCTTCTCTTTCTCTTCTCTTCTCTTCTCTTCTCTTCTCTTCTCTTCTCTTCTCTTCTCTTCTCTCTTCTCTTCTCTTCTCTTCTCTTCTCTTCTCTTCTCTTCTCTTCTCTTCTCTTCTCTTCTCTTCTCTTCTCTTCTCTTCTCTTCTCTTCTCCTCTTCTTTCTCTTCCCTGGCTGTCTGGGAAACCCAGGTCTGGCAGTGTAGCTAGCAGGCAGTCTAAGTCACTCAGTGATGTCTTGTCAGGTCAGTCATACAAAATGCAGCCTAAACACATCTCTCCTCCCTGTTTTGAAACAAAACAAGGGATGCTTTTTCCTTCGCATCATTCACCTTCTTACCTTTTAAGGTTCCTGGGACAAGAACTGCCTTTTTCTCTTTTTCTTCATTGGCTGATACATGGCCATATATACCTAAATTATGCAAGATGTGTGATTATAGTGTAAATGAGGGAGATCTAGTTAGAAATAAATCCATCCAAGCTAATTTTGATGTAGCAGTTGTGACAAATTAAAGGACACAAGAAAGCACCTAGAATTTCATCAGGAAAAGGATTTGCCAATTCTGAAATCAGGGAGGGAGAATGCTTTTGAACTGATAGGCACACAGCTAGAGAAAAGAGAAGGAGCTTTTTAGGGTGCAAAGGCGGGTTAGGAGACAAAGGAGGGCATACAGAGTCTTTCTTTAAAGAAAGGAGGACTATTCCACAGGTCCAGAATGACTGGGAGTTCACTGCAGATCTATGTTATGATTAGTCAAATTCCTATTCCCCCTCCCCACTCTGCTTATAAACTAAAGTCCTGTAAAAGAAAATGTTGAAAGGAAGGATGATCATTTTATTCATCTACCTTAGAAAATTAAGAGTCCACTTGCCTTTCTGTAAAGGCTTCTCTGTTTCTCTTAAATGAATATAAGGAGCAAAGGGTTTATATATAGTTTTCAACTTCTTGAGTTTTCACTAGTTTTCACGGTTTTTCAGTAACTCTGTAAATAATGACACTAATTAGTCTTTCAGACAACTGATCAGGAGGGAAGGAAATGGTGATGAAAAATAGGAGAATTAAACACTGTGAGGCTTAATGGACTGAGAATCATGGAAGTTCAATCTGGTCAAAAAGCCTGTCTCTATCAGCAAAATATGTATGTTTCAGGGAAATTCTGAGGCTGATGATGTAATAATTTTGGAACCTTTTGGTCATCAGCATTAACTCATCATCTTTTTTTTCCACCCCTTTTAATCTGATGGAGGATATTTGTAGCACTGACTCTTCAAGAGGAGAGAAGTGATAACTCCTTAATTTCAGGAACTTTGGCCATTAATAAGCCACAGGTCAAACTGAAATATCAGACATTTCATTTTTATGCCATCTTGTTGCTCATCATTGTTTTATAGCCCTTAACTGGCAAAGACTTCTTCCTAATTGCCTTTTATTTTTACAAGGCACTGCAGAACTACTTATGACAGCTTTTCCAAATTTACGGAGCTTGAAAACAAGTCATATTAGTGGATTTCAAATCCTATTAAATTATCATCAGCAGTTTTAAGAAAGCTGACTTATTTTTAAATTTATTTTGTTTTAATTACTGCAAGTTGGTATTCATGACGTGGAAGGTGTACAAGCCACTGTGAATTTTGCATAAAACTAGGTAGTTTTTTTAGTTTGAAATTGCAGGACTTACAAGTGTCCTTGTGGTGAAAGGTGGAACTGATATTTGTTTCTCAGAATGCAGAAGAGGTAATTACAGAAACGACTACAAAATATCCAAATGTAGAAGAGTGTCACTATGGATAGATCATTTGGTGTTCTGATGAAGCTGTTCTGTTCTCCCACTCTCTGGTTGCTTTCTCATCACATTTCTTTTTATCCTTATTAACTTCATTTTAAAAAAAATCCATAAAACTAGTATTAATGAAATCCTTATCCTGTTAAGCCAATTGCCATTGGTGTTACAGTGTTCTTAACTGAGTTGATTGTATGCAATTTGACCTTTTTTTATTAGTGGTTCAGAAAATGGTCCAAAGGTGTTGGGTAAAGGTGGTTGGAATAAACAAACCAGTAATGTCTTAGACTTCAGGTATATAGTGCAGTGACCTCATAGCTTCATACCCATGAAACTCTGAAGGAGCAGGGATTTGATTTTCCAAGACCCTTGGAATTCAGCAGAGTGAAATTACAGTGAAAGTGATTTTGCTGTTATTTTCCGTAAGATATTTTGTAACAAGAAGGAGTGAGAAAAGACTACCGCAAGACCTGACTTTTAAAGTTAAACCGTACAAAAATGCAGTGTGTGACTTTTGGCATAATTTTTGAAGTGCTAAAGCAATAAGACCTTCAGGGACGTGACAGCTTTGAAAAACAAAGCCAGTGCTCATTGTGCCACAGCGTGTTTCTGTCTACAGAATGTGAATAATAATGTGTTTTAACTCACAGGGACCGTCTATAGAAATTATTTTTCTCGACTGTGAGAAGCCCCAGATATTAAAATACTGCAGAAATTTCCTTTGTGTCTCTTTCCACTCCTGTAATGTATGTCCTGGCAGAAGGAAACTTGACTGTATAACCAGTTTGAGTGACCTTCAGACCATATGCCCATTCTTGCTCTCATTTTTCTGACATTACTGTCAACTCACCATACTGAGCACAACCCCATTCTGTTTGAGAACAAATATGGCATTAATCTAAATATTTTAAAGGGAAAATTTCTCTTGAAATGCATCCTTCTGTCCTTGTAGATTAACTGGCTTGGCGTTAACATGTATTACCATAAAGATGGTAAGGGTATTTATAACTGAGGTTCCAGTAGCTGACTTGTGAATATGTTATGCTGGGAGGTAGAGGAGGAGCAAAAAGTAGAACAGAGAGAAGAAAACTTAGATAAAAGACAGGGAAGAAATAAATATATAGGATAGGTTAAATCCATAAAGATTCCAATGGCAAACTTTCTTTTCTTTAGAGTCTGCAGTCTTCCTGATTTAGGAGGACAGGGTTATTGCAAGACTGTTATTGTTATTGTAAGACTGCGTTATTGCAACCAGTCTGCAGTCATCACAGGTAACTAATTATGCTACATATTTAGCTAAACATGTATAGTCTCAATGAGACTGCCTAAATTTAACTGAGGACTTCTCACTGATAAAGAATTTGGAAAGAACTGTACACTCAAAATGAAAGCCAGGAGGAAGTTGAGGCACTCATCATATTGAAGACATAACATAAATTTGAGCAGAAGATGTGACTGTGCAACCCTTCTTGATATCTCTGAGAACTTTGTCCTGTAGGCAGACTTACGGGAGCATCAGTGAGACAGGCTACAGTGTCACACACAGCAGAGCAACAAACTAGTCCGTGGTATAGCTGATCTCAGAACAATGTGAACAATCCTGTCACTAGTACAGACTTTAGCTGATGCAAATTGTGTGAATGAAATGAGGAACAGAGGAGGTAATTGCCAGTTTTCAGAAGTAAGCAACCTTGGCTAAGTAAATGTTATTCTTTTTTATTTTAATGAATCAGACCAGCACCTAGACAAAAACCATCACAGGAAAAAGGACTCGATTTTGGAAATTACCTCTCTAAATTTATCCAAGTAATAAAAAGACTGTGACTTGTTTTAGTTCTATTGGTCAACTACTGATTGCAAACCGAAATAATGTAAAAATGTTCTAATTATTGGTTTCATTAGTTCTCAAGTCTTTCATTTGTTGTTGTAGCATGAATTAGAACAATGTCTTAGGTTTCTTAAAAAATTCTTCCCCCTTTGGGAAGCTATTGTTGTGACTTTTTTTCTGGTGAATTTAAAAGCCTTCTCTTGTAAAGCATCAGTCTTCTGACATTTCCTTTTGTAAGAGCACCAAAAGTACCTGTGCTGTAAGTGGCTACCCAGGCTCTTGTCACCTCCTCATCACCTTGTTGGATTGTCTTAAAGGCAGTAGTGTCATTTGTCCAGAGTGACTTTGGTACTAGGCACATATTGGTGTAATAGGAGCATGTCATAGAGCTGAAAAGTGACATGTGTAACAATGGTCCCATGGGACAATTCAGTCCTAAAGACTCCTACATGAACAGGACATGGAGGTTAATGTGCTGGGAGAAGTTGTAGAATAGATTTGAGATGAGGTGCAACACTACCACGTAGTGTAAGTGTTTCTGTGGTGTTCTGGTTTCAGCTTGAACAGAGTAAATTTTCATACTAATAGTTAGTACGGTGCTGTGTTTTGGATTTAGGATGAGAATAATGTTGATCACACATTGTTGTTTTAGTTGTTGCCAAGTAGTCTTTATGCTAAGACAGGGACTTTTCATCTTTATATGCCCTGCCAGTGAGAAGGCATGGAAGGTATAAGGAGTTGGGAGAGACACAGCCAGATCAGCTGGCCCCAGCTGATCATAGGGATATTCTGTAAAATATGGCATCGTGTTCAGTGCATAAACTGTGAGGAAAGCTGGCCAAGAGCCACTGCTCAGGAACTAACTGCACATTGGCTGGCAAGTGTGAGCCAATTGCATTGTACATCACTTGTTTTCTATATTCTAATTATTTTTCTTGTTATTGCCATGATTATAATTTCTTCCCTTGTCTGTCCTAATAAACTGTCTTTGTCTCAACCTATGAGTTTTCTTCCTTTTACTCCTCTAATTCTCTCCCCCATCCCACCATGGGGGGAGTGAGCAAGCAGCTGTGTGGGGCTTGGTTGCTGTCTGAGGTTAAACCACACCACATGGAAAAATTAGTAAAGTCATATGGTGAAAAGAAAATACATCTGCCTGGGAAATTTGCCATAGCGTGGGGGGAATAAAAAAGTTGACTTTAGCTAAAACAAGATCTAGTAGGAAAACTGTTCAGGCCAATTTCAGATGCCATAACTTGGCTGCTTTTGCTCCAGTACTGGCCAGCCCTGTCACATTACTATTCAAAATATTTTCAAGATCACTGCTTGCTGAATTGAGTCCTGGAGTGCAGCCAGGTGGCCTTGATCAATGTGAAAGGGCAGCAGCACAAGAATAGGTCACAGAGTAGGAGATAGAGATGGAATATGGCACTCTGCCTGGGTGATATCCATCTCAGACAGAACAATGGGTGCGACATATCTGCACACTCACTGAGATGTGTTTTGTCTCTCCCAGAGCGTCACAGATCCTTACCAAGATCTGACAAATCAGCTTCACTCACCTACCTGTAGTGTGGTGTTGTGCAGCATTGAACTGAGTAGGAGCATGTCTCTGTGTGCTTGACATTGCTGTCACACCTGGTTACAGGCCCTCAGAAGTAAATCAGCGGTGCCACCACAAAGAGAGATCCTTAATCGTGGTGTCTCACACCGTGTTCTAGAGATCAAAATCCTCAAGTCATGGAAAGAAGTGCTGTCACGCAGTGTTTGCCATGGTAAATTTCCTCCCATTCCTCCACCAGGCACACTCAAAGGCTGTTGTTTGAATGGAGGCTTTTGTAAAGGACACCTGGAAATGCATCAGTAGCTTGGGTTGTGTGGGGAGATTACTGAAGCAGGGGTGGAAGTTAATGTGCTGGCTCTGAAAGGATATTTTTGTATTGGTGAAAACTTTCTGTAGCCTTTCAGTTCTTGTCCATTGGCTTTTGAAGATGGTTAATGTGTCATCTTTAAAGATGATAGGGCATGTGTGTGTACAGCCTGTTGCCATGTACCAGAAGACTGAAAGAAAAGCAAATTTCACCATCTTCCTAAAATTTCAAGCAGAGGTCAAGAAGTAGTGTAGTGGCAAGCTTTTCCTCAATACAGTGAGCAGTCTGCTTCCTGAAAGTACTCATTGGAGTTAACTTTCATCTTTACAGTATTGCGTTTATTGAATTTGTTTTGTTGGCCACATCTGCTCTTTGTCCTAGTTAGGCACAGGAAGACTTATTTACATTTTGAAGATTTGAGAAGAATTTTGGAGGTAGGAGTGCTTGTTTCTTTCAGAATTGAATATGAAGAGGTGTACAAATAAAGGAACAAAGATAAGTCCTTCTTTCTTCACTGGCAGATCCTGGTATCTTATCCAAGATGTTTGCAATATGTCTTAGCCAGCTGAGAAAAGACTCAGGTGTGAGATAGCTGACCTTTAAAACTGAGGCCTTAACAAGAGAGTTTTCCTTCTGAATTAACTGTGCTTTTTTCAAGGTATTACAACTTTATGAAGTATGATTCAGATGGGTTTCTTTCCACTTTAGAGGCTACATAGCAGAATTGTATCCAAATTAATGGAGCTTAGTTTTGATACAGAATATTGCATAAATCTAAATGGTTTTTTGTCTTATAATTTTCTTATTCATAAACTTGGTGTTAGAGAATGTTTTAAGATACATAGGAATCTGGGAGGAGGAGGACTACATTTACCCTCAGGTTCAGTTTCCAGAATGAAAACTTTCATGGAAGAGAGCTAGTTTGGAGAAATCCATGGTACAGCTGCCACACACACCAAAGGCTACAAACTATGGTTTAGCAAAGGAAGGGTAATACTGTAGCTGAAGACTTTCGGCCACAGTTATAAAGTATTGAAGGAAGGGTAGGAGGTGGAAAGGGCATCAGTTCTGTGCCACTGTAGGACAGATTAAACTTGCAGGTGATGGAAGGAAAGAAGGAAACAGAGCACATCCCATGCTATGGAGAGCTACTAAAGGAATTTGATCTGGGTGGGAAATCCCATTCTATCCCTGAATCTTAATATAATGTGAATTTTAAGGAGGTTTCTGCCTTTCTTGACTGAGAAATCTGGACTGATAAAACGTCCTACAGATCCCACTTGACTTACTGTGTCTAACCACCTCTAGAGAAAAGCATAAGAGAAAGGCATCTACGCTAATTACAACCACCCTTTCATTTGGTGGTCAGTGAAATTAAGTTACAAAAGCTTTAGCTCCCGCAGAAAACCCAATAATGTAGTTTTTGAAATAGATAATTATGACAAAAAAGAAATCCAGTCTTCCAACCATCCTTAAAAACATTGAGCCCATTACCAACTTTTGTACTGCAGTTTAATTTATATGAATTAATTAATCTATGTTTGTTTTGACTACTGTGTTCCTTAATGTGAATTCTTAGGGGCTCCTCCTTTCTGTTTAGACTAGGCTCTTCAAGGCAGAGACTTTTTACAGCTGGCTGTGCATGATACTCAGAAGACCTCTGTGCAGACCTTAGAAACTCATAGGCACTACTAGAATTTAGTATTGAATGAAAAAAAAAAAGGCATTTTAAAATATTACGTTTTACAGGAAACAGTGATTTTTAGTCCCTCCATGCTTAGTTTTGTCCTCTGCTAAATATTTCTGGAGAAGAGAATTCACTGATATTACTGCTTGCTTGCTTGTGGCCTGAACATATAATGCAGAGTCACAGTCTGGGTTTGTTTTTTTTTTTTTCCTTCTTTTTTTTTTTTCTTTGTCCTGACAGAAAGATTTCGGGATTTACTGCTTCTGCATTCAAATCAAGATACAGAGATTCTGCCCATCTTTCAGCAGAGACGCTATCCCAAGTAAGTAAGATTGTCTTCTTGGGAGAAATAAAATCTTTATCTATTGGCAGCAAGGGAGAATAAAGCATTTATAGCACTGTACATGCTTTTGGTGCAGAATCCTTAGACAGAGTTGTCAGGGAGCGACACTAGCAGTGATCTCTGCAGTCTTTTGACTGGTGTTGAGGAGAAGCAGACACGTATTGCAAGCACGCTCAGCTGTCACTGGGGGAGGCGATGGTGGTGGTGGTGGAGCACAGATGTTGAGTTGCCTGGATCGGTGTCTGATGGAGCTTTGTTTCTCTGTTGACACAGGTAGATGTTTTATCAGGCTAATCACCATTCTTGTCTTCTGGGATTCCATCACTGATGGTGACAGATTCCCCTGAATTTTAACAGGCTTTCCTCTGAAAGCCTGCAAGCACTAGGAAACATTATTTTTCTGCCTTTTTTAGGAGTATATGTATCCCTGAAGGGATTTAAAGAGTAGTGTTGAGTGTTAAGGAGGTCTTGAATGTATTGTGTATCCTGGACAATAGCTCTTCTTTTTCCAAGTGACATACCTGAGTGAAACAATAAAAGCTCTTTGCTGTTTTATCTACTGGAAGAAACAGTCACTTTCAGCTTGAACTGAGGCAGTGAAGGGGAAAGAAGAAGAAATAGTCCTCACATTAACCCTGACCAGAATGAACAATGAAAGAATGCTAGTGCAGGGTGGACAGAGGGGGTAGATGGAAGAAAGAATGTATGTAGACAGTCCTTCAATGATGGTGAAAACAAGCACAGTTATTTATTTTAGTTATTATTGTTAGGAGGTTTCTGAAATAGATTAGAAGTCAGTGAAGCTAGGTTTCAAATCTCTTTAAATCTGATAATACAAATTTTTTTTAAGAACAGACAGTTAGAGAGGCTGAGTGCTGAAAGCCAGTCACCTCCTCGCTGTGAATACTTGAAAATAAAACCACTCAAGGATGAAATCCTGATTCTGAAAATGACAAAATTTTCAAGGACTTCAAGGGATACACAGTTTTATCATCCTAAATTTCTTGTTTGCATTGTCCATTGTCACTATATTACTGGAATACTGTGGAGGTACAATATATGAAATAGTGGAAGGCACCTTATGTGTATGGATTGATCTTCTTGTTTTGTTAGGACTTCCATGAATTATTACTTTTCTCCATCCTTTGGAACCCTGGCAGTATTATGCTTTACTTGGCTTAGATTATTTCATTTTTGATATGGACACTGTCAGACTGGTCTGAGAAACCAGTTTGTTGTCCTCAAAGAACAGTCTTATCTTTATATAAATCATTCCTAAGATGTTTGACTTTCCATTTCATTACATTCAATTTATTGCTAGCATTCTTGGCAAAAAGTCTACTAACAATATTACACAATGTCAGATTCATGGACGAATGAGTTGTCTGTTGTCTCCTGACAGAAGATGTGTTCAACTCTTCAAAGATCACGGAGCAAATATCTTGTATGGAGCTCTGCTGCTCTTTGAAGTTATAGTGGCCTTGCATCTCAAAAAGGGTACGTGTTTTCAGCCATGTTACTTGGGAAGATTGACTGCTTCCTCTAACATACAAAAGTTGGCCAAATTTTGGCACCTAAGCAAAAAGAAGTTTGCATATGTTCTTCAAAGCAATGGATTCTTGTTTATAGCATCATTAATTGGTGCAAATTTGCTCACTTGTTACAGAAATTTATCATATATTACAGCCCATTTAGAAACTGGTTGAATGCTATTGACTTAGCCAAATTTCCCCAGGGGTTGACTTTTGAGCAAGGTACTTGAGTTCAGCAAAGTAGAAAACCTGTTTATCTTAATAATATATTTTGTCTTATTCCCATATCATTCTTTCACCTTTCCTATTCTCATTTTCTCCAAAGTGTCAGTTAACAGAAATTAAGGTAGTGAAGAGACAAATCTCCTAAATCAGTGTCCCTTCATGACTTCAACTGAGCAGTGGCTGGTTGTACTACATAAGAATCTGAGTAGAAAAGCCATTTTAATGAGATGTTGTCACAGGGCACAAACTGGAGCTTGTAATGATTAAAGAAATCCGAAGAATATTGAAGGTTAAAAATAGAAGAGAATTTTTAGTAGTGACTTAGCTGAATAACTTGACTAAGCAGGGCTTAGTAGGTAGAAAGGATAAAAGTTTTCACATATTTAAGAGACAAATTTCCAGAGGAAGGAGATTGGATAGGAGGATGTTCAGCACCACTCAGGATATTCACAATCATTGCAATAAATATTAATGGCTAAATGTGCAAACTATAATCCATCAACGTTTGGAAGAAGTAGAAACCTTGGTGTTCTTGCCTGAATTATGTTCTTGTTCCTTTATTACATTAGGACCTGAACTCTTTCCCAGGTAACAGCCAGATAATTTTGGGTGCATCTTGTTCTCAGAGATGTCCATGCACTGGAATGTCTGGAAGAAGTTTTCTAGAATATGCATGGACATTAAGTTTTCTAGAATATGCTGGATTTTCTGGGGTAGGTGTGTCAAAGAAACTTGCTTTGCCCTCCTAATTGATGGAAAAATGTGTGGTATTTTTATTGTCCTTGTGTTTGCCTGAGTTTATTTGGACAGCTTTGGCTTAGCCAAGGAACCAATACCTGCTCTGGCAAGCAGCAGGTCTTACAAAGATCAAGTCTTATAAAGCCACACAGCCCATCAGCTTGACTTCTTGATGTACCACTATGTGCCCACACGGCATCATGAGCACCAGTTCTCACCGTGGCCTGTGGGCTGGGACACAGTGCTCTGCCAGCTGGTGGGACAGCACGGCGTTGCACAGCAGAAGGAGCTTGGCTGTATCTTATGCTTCAGTCCCATGCCTAGAGTTTTTAAGAGTTTTTAATGAAAACACACTGTGCTGCATGTAGTTACATGTTACAGAACTAGCAAGAGCAATCTAATCCAGGCAAGTCATTTTGATAGCTCAATTGAATAATGTGGTTCGGGAATCAGATGTGACCAAATACCCTTATCCACTTAATCTGGAAACTGAACTGTCCACAAAGAGAACTATTTTGAGGGGAAAACCTGTCTCCTTGCTGACACGAAGCCATTACCATGTCCACAAGGATTCACATTCCTGAAACTAAGAATAAACCTGCAGCTGTGGGCAGCCAAATGGGGTGCGCAGCTGCCTGGGAAAACCCTCTGTATGCAAAACAAATGACAGACATATCTGCAGCTCCGGCCTGCTCTCCCTCACTCCACAGGCCTGCTGAACTCACTGAGGGGAGTTAGGCCAACACAATCAGGTCTGTCAGCAAACCAAACTTTTTCCAACAAATCTTATCCTGACTCCTTACTTTTCAAATGAGCATTACAGCCCCTGTATATCATAAAAAACCTTTAAGGGTTTCACATTTAGCACATTTCTGCAGGAGCTTCTTTCATTTTGGTATCCACTTCATGCTTTCCTTTCTTGTCCACTTTGCTGATGCCATTCCTACGTGTTTTGTCCACAGTTTCACTCATAAAATACAAGAACTGTTAGAGTGCAGCAAAGACTACACAGGATTGCTCCTGAAGAAGGCACTATGCTCATTAATTTGGCTGCAGGGTCCAGCATGTGATAAGGTAATTGGTGGTAGCAGGGGCTTAGGTTGCTCCATCCCTGCTGACTCCACTCTGCTCCTGACTGCCTGTGCTGTGTGCACAGAGGAAGGATATGCAATTGCCTTGAAGTGCCAGGGAGAAGTGCCACTTGTAGCTGGGCCTGATAGTGTCAAAAGAAAAAAGCAAACCCTAAAGAACAGAATGATAAGAAAAGTGATAAAAGAAGTGCAGGAGTGAGAAATTAGGTTGATGGGTGAATAAGGCAGGAGAGAGGCTGACATGGCACAAAGCAGCACTTAAAGAGGGATGTGCCAGAAATGCTACTGGCATTACAGGTTTTTAGCAGTTTTTTTTCTGTCTAGAAGTAACTTGACAGTTCAGCCGTACTTTATATTTTCAAGTTAGTGCTGAAATCCTCATATAAATATGTGAGGTTTTTTAGAGGGATTATTTGTTTCTTTTTTTCCCCCTTCATAAATATTTGCAGTCTTCGCTCTTATCTTCTGTGGGTTTGATAAAAAAGTTTTTGGGTGATTCACAGATTTTAAGAACAGAAGGAGTGGTTATGTTCCAGCTAATTTGAGTCCCTTCTTAGCATAAGCCATAGAGAATTACTGATAATCCTTGCAGCAAGTTTTTCACTCAGCCAGAGCAGGAATTTAGAATCAAATTGAGATGTTAAAATCTGGAAAACTCACAAGCCTTTAGATCAGCTTGTTTCACTTGTCAGTTTCTTCACCTGTGATACTTTTTTTAACTTCAGTTTCCAGTTTCTGCCATCTCACTGTACCATTTTCTGTTGAAGAAGAAAGTCCTGTACCATCTGAAATGTCACCTCCATATGAAAGGGTGGAGATCAGTTTAAAACTTGCCCTTATCTTGAACAAAATAAATAATAATTTCTTGCAGGGTAAGGCTTGCTAAAGAGGTCTCTCTCCCAAAATCTTAGAACATTTCAAAAGTTTTCCCACTTATTTTTAAAATAAAATGAGATAAACAATAACAAAAACACAAAACAGGAGGAAAAAAAGGCAGGAATGAAGAAAAACAACATTTTGGTGACTGTTTCCATAATATGCACCAAGAGAAATAACAGCACTTCTTTATAGAATAGGGAGACAGTCTAAACTCATAAATTTGGCTGTATAAGGAATAAATCTTTATTATTTAAATGGAATGACAAAGTCTTGAATTTTGGAGAAAAAAAATGAACTTAAAACCTATCAGGTATGATGAAATAATATTCCAAATGCATTTACTTTTCATCAGTCATAAAGTTACAAACCATTCTTTTGCATATGTTCACAATAAATTAAGGTAGTCTTCTTGTGTATGCAAAAAATGCTGGTAATTTTCACATCATGAAAAATCCCAGAAAATACAGGATCTTTATATATATCTGTATGTATGTATCTTACATATTTCTGAAGGTTATCTTTGAAAAGCTGCGGAGAAATTTCATCTCAAACAAAGCTAAATGGTGTTATTCAATTCTCATTATGGAGAAGTCTAGACAAATAGACGGCAGAAAGTTAGTGCCCTCCCTAAACCATTGTGTCTTCTGGTCCCTGATTATTTATTTTAATGATAATGGATCTGTGGCAGTTTCCTACAGCTTGAGATCTGAGCCAAGAAACAGATAAAATTTCATAAATAATACCCCAGGAATAAAGCTTATGTCTTATTTGCAGCTGTCTTGAGAACATTTTTCTTTTTAGAGGAAAATAATTTGTGTCTAACGCAAGACAGTAGTGAGATATGGCTGCTGGAAGTGATGCTTCTCAGGCAGTGGATCCACTGAGATTCCCTTGAATCACAGATTGAAACGAGCATGAGAGCAGCTAGCAGAGCATGGCCTAGAAACCCAGTTCAGTCTGCATTAGAAACAAAGGCAACATCTTCCCTGGTGTTCTTCAGGGGGAAAAATCGTGACCTATGTGTTCATCACTGAGTCTTTATTGCAAAGGCAAAGAGATTTTTAATTTTAAAAAGAGGTGGAGAACTTTTAAGGAGTGGTTTTCTATTAAAGGCTTCCTGTGAAGTGCTTTACAAAAGATGTCCTCTTGTTATAGAGGGAAAACTGAGGCATGGAACTCTGATGTGAGGTACCAGCATCATCCAGGAACAATTCTCCTTGGGATGAGACCAGAAATAGAAATCAGGTCTTCCACAGTCCTCTCAGTTGTGTGCAGTTGGCTCTCTCATCTGAAATAACATCTATCCTCTTTTCCGCTGCAAAAACACGTGGCCTGCCCATATTGCTGAAATCGGATGGGAAGGTGCCAAATGAAGGAGCCTTTCAGAAGTGCCCACACAAGCACTTTAAATGCTTTGTGTGGCATTGTACATGAAGCATGAAAATTACTGGTTTTGAAATGCTCCAAGATTTATTTCAAAGTGCAGGCTAGAAGCAAACTATCTCCTCGTCAGTCTGTGTCCTCAGAAACCTGAGCTTCAGAGAATTTTGATGACTTGATTAAAAAAGAGACTTTGATGACTTGATTAAAAAAGAGACTTGCTTAAGGAGGAATGACCTTTAAAAGAAATTCAAGCTGTTTGAGAAGAATATTTTTATGAGATTAGGATTTTGTCTCTTTTTTCTTTTTTTTAAATTTTTTTTTTAGTGTGGCTTTTTGCAGAGATAACACCTTTTTCTGTAGAGTATACAAACCAGTGCAAGGCTGAGCTCCATGATGATAAAACCTTCATTCTAATTAAAGTTCATTTTTCTGTCATTAGAGGTTTTTACAAAATGGAAAGAACAGTATCAATGGGGTAGCTGGTAGCTGTTCATTAAAAAGAGCAGTCATGTTACAGGAGTAAAAATGCAACTATTGGATCTAAATTTTTTTGGAAGTGAAATGAAAACAGAAAGAAAGAGGACGGTAATTCGTAGTGTGCATTGCATATTTGAGCTCAGATTCTACAAAGAATTCCTGTGGACTCATCCAGATAATATCAAATGGGACCAAATCAGTATCTTGAAATATTAGGACTACACATTAGACTAAGATATGGCTCATAAATTCCTCGAGACATAGTCTATATTTTTTTCAGAGTACCAGTACAGTATTGCATTAACTTGCAAAATAAAGACACTTTTGTTCTGTTTCCAGTAGCCTTGAGTTCATGTAACAGCGGCATAGAGTGAACCAATCCCCTTAATGTCAAGGGGAATTTTGCTCCTAACTTCAACAGGGCTCAGATATGAAATCTAAGGCACAAGTATAAATCTTTCTAGGTAGAAAGATGTGAGGGAAAAAAAAAAAAAGATGTCCAGCAACATGCATGCAAAAGTGAAGCTCCGTGTGCATATATATTCTAAGTAGCAAGCATTCTAGATGCTACTTGAACTTACCTGTTAAGTTCATTAACAGTTCATTAATAGGCATGAACTGTTCCATGCAAAACATTCTGGTAATCCTAGCTGAAAATGGGAAATGCCTGACTGAGAATAAAAGATGATTAAACCTTTCACAACTTTTGGGAGATGAAATCATTGCTTTGTTCAAAGTGAATGGGGTAAGACTAATCATTAGAGCTGGTTTTCATTTGGCTATCTGGGAGTATGAGCATGGTTTTTGATAAAGCTTGCTGATTAATTGATACATACATATCTACTACTCAACAACATCATGAGATTGTGAGGAGTTATCTGCCACCGGATATCTCAAGGGATGTTTTTTTAAAACAACTCAAACACAAGTTATAGTAGTTTGATGCTGAAAGTATTAATGAGGTTCTTTGATTCATTATGTAAGAGAGTTAAAATGATCCCTTCCGCCCTTATATCCAATTTTATCATAGTTTTAAAAATAATGGCTTATATTAGTTTAAAAAAAGTAGTTTCACAATTACCATAGTTACAGAAATCCAAGCACTAGGTTCTGGAAAAGAAGAGAAATAAGTGCTAAGAAGTTTTGCTTGTTGACAGTAGTAATTTCCTCCTGGATGCAGCAGTCCTGTGCAACCTACTCCAGGCAGGGGTTGAACTTGATCACCTCCAGAGGTACATTCCAACTCCATCACTCTGTGGTTCAGTGGTTCCATGTGACTCCGGGTAAAAGGGGACAGCATCTCTCATTCATTCCTATATGCCTACCTGCACATTAGCATTTTTATTTTTGGCACCGTTCTTTCAGTGAGGGACCCCAAGGCTGTTTTCTTTCATATGAACTGTTAAAGGAGGCAGTTAGTAAGTCTTGGTGGAAAAGGGAGAAAAGAAAGATTCCAGCTGTAATAAGGGCCAAAATAGACTATGTTACGCCACTAAGCATTTGGAGGAAAAAGAAAAAGCTACCTGCCATGTTGTCCTTTTTGTTTCATGTTAGACATAAGACATAAATGTACTTCCTGGTCTTTAACAATGGTAGTGATTTATCAACACTCTTTGCAGTTCTGGCCATTTGCCAAATAGGTTTGAAGCTGCAGATAAAGTGTGAGATAATAATTTCATGTGTATCACAAGTGTCTCTTTATGCTTTAATACTGCAGAGGAGGGGAAAGCACAAACATTCAAGACAAAGGACACTGTTAGTATTCTAGTTTTGCATAAAATGGGCAAAGATGGTTTGTTCTTTTCAGGACATGAGCCTGGTTTTAAGTTTTAGCAGCATTTTGGTGCAAGGCACTGGTGAAGTGGTTTAATTCTGAGTGCCAGGCTCTTTAATGTATACGTGAGGGAGACACTTGACATTTCTTTTTCGTGAAACTTGTTGGCCTGTAAACTCTTGGTGATAATCAGAGGCAGCAGCAGGCCCATGTTGATCCAACAGCCATTCCCTGTCTCTTCAGAGAAATATATAGGAGACCTGGGCTGTGGGATGCCAAGAGGACCACCCTGAATTGAGCACCCCCAAATATACACGTCAGCCCTATTTCATGGAGGGAGCTGTCTCAACATCTGGGCTATTGCTTAGCCCAGAACTATGAAGTTGTAAAAATTGGCAGTGGTGGAAAAGCTGTCTCATCCTATAGTATGTTATTATAGATGTTAATTATCCTCAGTCATGAGGATAGGAGTTGGCTGCTGGTTGATAGTGCCCAGTGGGCCAAGCCTAGCCCCAAGGAAACTTCTTCTGTGACCTTGTCAAGTGATTTAAAAGAATCACAAGTGCTTTTGAATGGCCAGACAGCTAGCAGCTGGAAAACATTGCTAGCAGCTGCAAGACTGCAACAGTCGTGATATTAGCTGCCAAATCCTTTCTGATTATTGCCTAATCAGCTGGCTGGGGCTGCTCACAAACAGAGTTGGAGACAAAAGTAGATAAGTCCAAACACAAAAGCTATTTGAGTAAAAAATATGTACTGATTTGTTGGATGTTGAAGATAAATTTGGTGATATTCAGAGTTTCTGTTTTTTCTTTTAATAGAAGAATCTTATGGGTTACACATTTGCAGAAAATTATTACTCTAAGTATCTGCACCTAACATCAGGTGTGTCAAGTGAGGTGATTAATGATGCATTTCTGTTGTAACAAGAATGTGGTGACATTTTTTCTTCCCTTAAAGCAATGAGAGAAGGTGTATTATAGACACCAACCAGAAAGAAAATATATGAAAATCATTTGCTTTAGAGCCTAATAACTTTAATATAATACTTTGCTTTATGTCTTAATTATCCATTGCTGTCAAGGTATCTTTATAAAACAAGGTTTAAATTAAATTTGTGTGGGGTTGAAAGTCATGTAGAATCAAACTCTCATTTAAAATCAAACATTTAAAACTTTCTCATTCCCCCAGGAACTTCTATAAAGCAAAATTGCTGCCTACTCCAAAAACCCCCACAGCGTCAGGGTCAGTCCTCTTACCTCAGGTCTGCTTCACCAATATGAAAATGATAACCTGTATTACAAGTTCTCTCTAGTTTCAAAAAATACTCAATAGTGCCTTTGAAAGCAAAATGCCTGAGAGTTTCCAATGTGTTGTTTTCCCTCTGCATGCTGCATCATGATGTTACATAAGGATGTCATAGCTTTGTATTTCCACTCAGTGTATACTATGTCTTCAAGATTAAAATAGGTTTTCTAGGTACATTAGTGTTGGTGATTTCTAACATTCTTCAGGTTTAGTTCCTCTTTTAGACAAATCACCTGAACAGATTGAATATTTTTATTATATTGAACCAGTTCTAAAACTCTTACAATATATTAGATTTTTCTTTTATTTGCATGGATAGCTGAAGTTTCCTAAATAATATTTGAAATACAGACATGCATTTCAGTGATTTCTTCAAAATTAAGGTATTTGCATCCCTTCTCAAAAGACTTTTGAAAGCTATTTTTACTTTTTTTTTCTTGTGCCTTATTTCCTAATGTTGTTAGTGAAAATACAGCAATGGAAGTGGCTGTTAGCAATTTTCCATCATGTGGTGCTCTTTTACCAAAACAAGCGAAGAAATAATGGCAGAACTGAGCCATCCATTTTCCTTTGCTTCAACTTGGACAAGGTAAATTATATAGATGTAATGTTATCTTGTGAAGGAGTCACAAACCTGATGTTCTGGCTGTTTGGGCATCATGAAGATGAAACTCTGTGATCTTACTAATACACCAAGAGTATCTCCTGCCACTGCAGTTTTCAAGGGAACCATCTCTAGGATTTCAGCACGTCACTCCATGAGTAAGAGTTCGAAGTGCGTTGGAGAGATCCCACTCACTTTCCTCAAATCTAGGAAACTGGCACTTCATTCAAGCTGGTATAAGGTAAACTCTGGAGCAGTGGACTGAACCCGGGCTTTCCATAATTTTTTTAGTATAAGCTGAAAGAAAAGATTAGAAAGTAGCAAAATCTATTTATTAGGGTGATGCAATGAGCAATTCAGTGTCTGTGCCAGTGTTTCTGAGTGCTGCTGTCCTGAAGGATTACTGCTGGTCTGTAACCAGTGCAATATCATTGGTTACATATTTAAGTTATGCCAGAGTGAAATGCTGTGCTGCTTTCTATCCAGAAAGAGCAGACTTTCTGTGAAGGGCAATTGTTACATGCCAGCCCCTTTGTCACCCCTGTTTTGTTCCAAGGAGACAACATGAAATTCTGCATCAACTCACATGTGTCAGATATGACTGCTGAACTGAAGCAAAAGGAAAAAAACTCTACTATAATTCATTTTCTGAATTATGGAAAGGGAAGGGAAGGGAAGGGAAGGGAAGGGAAGGGAAGGGAAGGGAAGGGAAGGGAAGGGAAGGGAAGGGAAGGGAAGGGAAGGGAAGGGAAGGGAAGGGAAGGGAAGGGAAGGGAAGGGAAGGGAAGGGAAGGGAAGGGAAGGTCAGATATAACTTTCTGTTTTGTGTACAGTCCATACATTACATGGAGAAAGATTCCTTAGTTCAAAAGAGCAGGTTTACCCTGTGGGATCAGCAAAGCAAAATGTAATGAGCTTGTTCAGTGACACAGGCTGTAATGAGAGTCTCTGGGCACTGCTCTTCTGACTGGCAGGCCATGTTGGTATTGATGGACAACCTCATCTCCCTCTATTTTGTACTAGGAAGGAGAGTTGAGGGGGAATGTCTTGTTCATTTATTTGCGAATTGCTGTGTCCTGATGAGAAAACAGGCTGAGTTCAACAAGTCTTCTTTCACACATGGTTCCATTAGCATTTGAACATCTTAATTCCAAGATCTAAGTGCAGCAGAATGGTTGTCCCTGGAGCTCAGCCCCTGCTTCCCTCTTTTCAGAATCAGCAGAAGCTGAGATGGGGAACTTTCCTAGCTTTCACTGCTCCATCTGTAGCCGTGCCTCGCTGTC
This sequence comes from Zonotrichia leucophrys gambelii, assembly GCF_028769735.1. Taxonomy (NCBI): domain Eukaryota; kingdom Metazoa; phylum Chordata; class Aves; order Passeriformes; family Passerellidae; genus Zonotrichia; species Zonotrichia leucophrys. Next base: position 81,428,716 of record NC_088169.1, read on the forward strand.
TGAGAGCATAGTTAGTGTGCATCTGTATACATTTTGTCTTTCTGTTGTTAGATGGCAGTACCTGGATATGTAATGGTTGATGGTTAACTTTTTTTATAGGTGCATATTTGCACAACAGCGAAGGAATCCACTTTAAAGAAGCCATGCAAACAGGAGCTATCAAAATCTGATCTATCTCTCTCAGTAATTTGATAGCAAAATAGAGCAGGTTGGCTGCAGGCAGCTCTTAAGAGCATCACTTGAATTTAAGAAATCCATTTATGTCTGCATTGGCTATTCCAGCTGTTTGTGGTTAGAGGCACCCCACCACCAATTTAACTTTGTTTTTAGTTCTTTGGCCCTGCACTCAGAGTCTGGCACCAGTGAATAGCATGTGCACCATGTAGAAATGTTTTGGCAATTATGATCCAATTAGGTTTAGCTTGTTCCCTTGTTCTATCCTTCTTGTGATATCCAGCAAGAAGACTCATGGCTGAGATATTTAGCATCTATTAATAAACAAAAAAATGTCTCAATTTTGCAGAGTCTGGGGTTTGTTTATCTCTGTACTGAAGGTTCCGTGAAGAATGAAACTTCAAGGGAAATTATCATTAAAACTGATTCACAGAAAAATATATATTAAAAGTAATTCTAAGTCATATATGGTTTTATTGTCATTGGGCCACTTGTGTTAAAAACCCCCCTGGGCACTCAGGTATTTGAACACTGTCATCTAAGGTTAGCTAAACTGATGAAATAGGATTAACAAGGAGATAACAAGGATGATGGCTTTATCCACAGTCATCTTTGCCCTTTCTTTAATTTGTTTGCCTTGGCAAGGCTTTTCCAGTGAGACATAAAGCTATTGCTTATCCTTTTTTAAACTGTCAGGTCACATCTGAAGATAAAAGCCATCAGTTGGGCAGATGGAAACCATAAAACAAACATGTAGAAACATTCCTTTGTGTAATGTTATACTCCTTTCCTTTTTCTTGCTCATTAAAGATTGTGATCCATTTATTGATGAAATTTATGACCACCATTACAGGATATTTATGGACCTCACAAACTTTTAATGAAGTCATTTTTGCAATGCTTGTCTCTGTCTGAGAAATACAACTATTTCTGTCTAACAGGTAGATACTGTCACAGTGTCAAGCTGACTTGCCCAGGTTCTCCTAAGAAAGGTATGACAGAGACTGGGTCAACCTCAGCACAGCACGTATGCTGCTGCATTCCTCCTATCTCTTTTTGCTCTTTGTAAAGTTCCTACACCAAGGGGGAAGTCGATTAGGGATCTTTAGGCATTTTCACAGTAGTTGAAGTGATGTTAAAAACATTCACTGGTGGGTTAGTGAATGGTTGATATATGCAGCCATCAGGAAAAGTTTGCAGTTTTCAGAATCTCAGAGAGGATTCAGAACCAGACAACCAGACAGTATATTCTGGTCAACCAGAAAGTATTCACTTGTCTGTCCAATTTTACCTTTACAATTTGTTTAAAATACAGGTGTTAAGGGAATCCTTAAACAGAAGCAAACTAAGTGATATGTGGAACACCTAAATCGCTGATCACAGCTGATGGATAAAGAGTGAGGTCTTACAAAGATGAGGTTTAGTAGATTCACAAAACCTAGAGGGCTGGAATTTCATCCAGTCTTTACTACCCATGTCCAATGGCAAAAAAGCTGTTCCACTAAAGCTAATCTACTTTTATAGTGTGTTTCTGCCTGATAATACACTTTTTACTCCTGCAGAACTAAATTCTGGTTTCATGTAGTTCAGTGGCATTTTTGCCATTTGTTTTGTACCAGAATCAGATTTTTTTCTACAGAGAATTCAGCAAACGGTTATCTAGATAAGACTATAGCACAGTGTATTAAATTAAGAAAAAGTCAATGTTGACAGGTGGGAAGCAGCAAATAGTTCTTAAGCAGAGGGCTTTAAAATGTGTAAGGTATCAAATAGGGAGCAATTCATCTTGGGATGTGTTCTTTCAATATATCAAATAAAGAATGATAAGGAGGGAGATGTAAACACCAAGTTAATTAGATCCTTGGATGATATTGGACCAGGGAGGATAGTGTATATCAGAGCAGATGGAATGAAATTTCTGAATCATCTGGCAAATTTTAGGAGATGGATGGAAGAAAAGGAAGATGAGTTCCAATAGAATGTCAGACAGTTCATCAAAAGAGAAATTGTTGAATAAGAAAGACTGACATGGGGTGGGGAAACTGTTAGGCTCATACTTTATAACAGCCTTTTGTCTGTGTGTATTAAAGTGAAATATTAGAATAATATAATCATTAAGGTTGGAACAAAACCTCCAAGATTATCGAGTCCAACCTGTGACCAAACATCACTAAGTCAACTAAACCATTCCACTAATGCAGTGCCTTGTACATTCATTTTTTGAACACTTCCAGCAATGGTGACTTGATGTCTCCAAAGTTTAACTACCCTTTCAGTGAAAAAATTCTTCCTTATGTCCAACCTGAACTTCCCCTGGCACAGCTTGAGTCCATGTCCTTTTGTTCTGTCGCTGGTTGCCTGGGAGCAGACTCTGGCTACAGCCTCCTTTCAGGCAGTTGTAGAGAGTGATATGGTCCCTCCTATGCTTCCTTTTTTCCAGGCTAAACACCCCCAGCTCCCTCAGTCATTCCTCATAGGACTTACTCCAGACCCTTCATCAGCTTCATTGCCCTTGTCAGTCTGGACTCATTCCAGCAGCTCAATGTCTTTCTTGCAATGAGGGAAAAACAAAACTGAACACAGGATTTGAGGTGCAGCCTCAAGTAAAGTTAAGCATTAAGCTAATTAAAATTAAACTAAATCCTATCTCATGGAGGAGAGTTCTGAGAATGTGTTGCTTTCTGGTTTCACCAAAACAAAGAGCATTAACTGAAGATGTAAATGACATTCTGGAAATTACAGTGGATAAGCATGAGAGAGATGGGATTAAAAGTGTAAACTTCTCCTCCTCTGTGGCTGGTCAACACTGTCATTTGAGATTAAACCTGAGACACAGTCTTGGGATCTGCATCTCACAATGATGACAAATATGGTGGGGATTAGTGTCGAGGTGCAAGACACTGATTTTGTGCAAGAAGTCTCGCGTGTCATTAGTTGTTGTTATCATGACAAGACTAGTCACACCCGGTGGTGTTTCTCTGTATATATGCACAGCAGCTTCAGGGGTCCTAGGAGCTGATATTGAACCTGCAGGAGAGGCTCCTTTGGCTTAGACCCTGACTCTGTGCCAGAGGTGTTAATTCTGCTGTGATGGCCAGCCTCTGTTGTGTTCAGTCACCTTGTCTTGCAGCAGTGTCTCACATCCAGTGCGTTGTAGATCTCAGGATATTTATGAAAAGTGAGGGTGGGAAGGGTTAGGAAAAGCATGATGTATTTGCAGTAATTAAACACTAGTCCCATATCTCTCTGTCTTTTACCAAATCACTCACCTGTTTTGTTTGGGATCACCTGTTCTCTGTAAGCTTCTTAAATGTAACTCAAAGAGAAATGCTAAAAGGTAAGGCTCTGTTAATATGAGCACATAGAAAGGTAAGAGCTTAAAGGAATTTAAAAATTCAAGGGATAAAAATTTCTTTATTTTGAATAACCTACAGCAGCTGCACAGAGGCATCTTTGTATGGCTAGAAAGGTAATAGCAATGACACTGCTACCTATGAATAATAATGTCATTATACAGGGCCTTGGCAGGACTGAAACTGGAACACGGCAGACAATAATAGGCCATTCACTCTGAAAAACAGAACTGGAAATAAGAAGCTGGAGCATAGTCAGAGAAAAACAAAGAGGAGGTCAAGATAGTCAGGACTGCATTGAGCTCATCTATGATGTAATGCAGTATATTTTCTGGTAGATGATAAACTTCTGCCAATGAATCTATGTACAGACTCATCTGTAGGCTTCTGTTGACTTCAGAAATTCCTGCTCCAAGTTAGGTGATCTCATCCTTACTCTGCCATTTTATTCCAACTGTATATAGTTCAGTCTGCTGCTGGGCAGGTGTTCTTTCTTTACATTTTGGCCTTGCCAGTTGTCTGTATCCCCTTCCAGATAAGAGACTCTTTGCCTAAGGAAATGAGCATGTCTGACCATCACTGAACATCTGGAAGCCATCTGAAGTTGCATTATCACTATCTTGCAGACCTCTTTCTTCAACTGTCAGAGGCATATTTAGAGAATTTCTTTCTAGGCTTTCTGGCAGCTAAATTCAAGCAAAGATACTTTACAGACCCCAAGCCAATGACGACTTGCTTCATGAAGCTGCCCCAAAGAAATCCTAGTTCTATAGGCACAATCACTGGTCTGTAGAGGATGTGAAGCTCATGGAGAACATCAACATCTTTCTTTAAAGGAAGTATAGCCAAGAGAGGCATTGTTTTAAAAAGAGAGTTTTCCAGATAAAAGATTGGCTTGAGAATGGACAAAGGCACTTTGTTTACCCAATGTAAAGCCCTAAGACAGGAAAGAGTTTGCAGTGAGACATGGCAGATTTTTCTAGGGATTGTATTACATTTTAGATGGAATATTTGTGTTTAGGTTTAATATGTATTGAGGATTCCATTTTATTACAGGAGTAACTGCTTCATTCCAGCTGCAGAATTTGTTGTGAGATTTGCCTTTCTGTGGTTTTTTTCTTATATTGTCTTAATTTTGAATTCTTTGTCTCTACTTAATTCAGTCCAGAGAGCCTGAGTGGGCTGACTTTGGAGAGAACTGTGGTATGCCCGTCCTTGTCTTCAGATTGATCTGCTGGCAGCTGTATCTGCCAGCACTTCAGTCAGCTGCTGCTCTCCTCCCCTTTTGTTTCTGCAGATACCTAGCTAGGATTTTAAATCCTGTGCTTTGTCATCCTTGTGATTTGCCAGCTTTTCTTTCCCCATCCCTAAGGTGTACAGGAGCTTGACTGGGAAAGCCTATGGCAGTGTGGATGTTAAACTAGAGTGGTCTTTTTTCCCCAGGCCACTCTATCCAAAGAAGTATTTTGCCCTTTGGTATATAATATGTCCCCTGAGCATATTTGTAAATAGAAAGGAGCTGCCAGGGGTGTGAAACTCACGTATGTACTGTCTGGCTTTCCTGAGTCCTGATCCCATGTAGTTCTCCCATTCTTACTTCAATGGAAAATACCCAAACCCTGGCTTGAGGGAACTGCATTAGACTTCCAGTGCTGGTTAATATGTAATAATTAGAGATGCAAAAAACTTGAAACAGCATCTGAAATCTGCAATGTGGTTGCATCAATATGCATCAGTATGGAAAGGGGTCTGAGGTCTTTGGTGATCTTGATACCCCCCTACATTCCATTCCTGCTTTTTGACCTCGCTCCTGCACTTGTGCTGTACTGTGTTGTGCTCTTCTCCAGGAGGCAGAATGAGGATATTTGTCCCAGGAGAGTGCTGCCCTGCGTCTGTATGGCCCCTTCTCCAGCCACATCCTGCTCTTTCTCACAGTGTGTTAATGCAAACAATGCTTGGCTGTTGCTACCAACAATCCTTGTTTGGCTCCACAGCTGTCCATCCAGCTGTTGCTGTTTACACCATGAATATTAGCCACCTTGCCTTCCAGGCTTCTGCAGAAACTGATGCTGCAGGTATTTACACTGGTATGGAGACAAGGGATATCCTTTCTCAGTAAGTAGTATTTACCAAGCAAGGAAGAGGACCAATATTGGCACTGCTTCCATGCCATCTGTCACCTCTCTGAGATGACCACCAAAGGCAGCAGTATAAACAACAGAAAGATTCCTATAAATATTTAAACAGACCAAAGATAAGTATTGAAGTGTGTTACTCTAAAGCAGAAATACAGTTTGCAGTGAGATAAGCAGATAACTACTCTGTCAGTGAATGCGTTGTGGAGAAATGTGGCCAGCACATTCTACTTCATCGGGGTTGCTGTTCTGCAGCATTTTATCACTTAATGATGTAACAAATAAAATTTCAAAAAGCAGGATGCAATAGGTGGTACAGTCATTACAAATGCTCTACTTTAATTTTTTTTTTGATTACTTTTTGATTACTTCAGGCAAAATTGGTAGGACATGAGTTTATAGAGAGGAAAGGCACTTTACAAAATAGAAATTGAAATTGGTAAGGAAAAAGGTGTACAACGAGATTTCTTGTTATAATAAAATGAATTGTGTGTTCTTTAATCAAAGGAATACATTTTGAGAACATTTTGTAAAAATGGCCTTAAAAAGGTTGTCATGGAGAAGAATTAATGCAACATTAATTAAGAATATTGACCCAAAAATTTGGTACAGAAAGTACATGTACTTTCAGAGAACAAAGTTGCCTCAGTTTATAATTATAGTTGAATGTAGCTCTCATAGTGATTTTATAGACCTTTTTAATGGAGTAAGTGAGTGGTGTAAGCTGTTGCTTCTCTCCTGTAATAGTCAGCAATGAGTAGTCAGAAATATGGGTTCTCCATAAATACTTCAGGCAATATTTAGATAATTTTATTCAGTTTGGAGGGAATCTAACTTGGTCTGAGAGGTTGCTTTCAGATTGCTGTGGGAGTCATGAACAAGGAAGAACCGTGTTTATAAGGGTGTCCATCAGAGGTGCAAGTCTGTTCTCTGTTACCACCAGTGGTACTTCAATCTCCGTGTATTTTTGAACTTCTCGTTCATAGTTAGGTTCTTTTCTTCTCTCCTCTTCCTCAGTCCTCTGTTACAAGTCCAGCTCCCAAAAGGTAATTGTACAACTTTTGCTGCTTTAGTGTTCCAGCCCACTCCAATGGAATCTTCCTTAACCTGCACTGTGTGTCATAGAAATGCACAAATCGCAGTTTGTGATTTACAGGAAGAGCATTATCCATATGGGTGCCTGCTCAGCTGTCCTACTTTCTTACCCTATCATCATGCCTTCAACATACTTCCTCTTGTTAAGGATGTTCTAGACCTGGAAATGCTTCTTTAGTCACCTCTGGGCCCTTGAGAGTATAAAAAGCTGAAAAAAGGTGATTTCGTTTTCTCTTGCCCAGTCAGAGAGAATTAAATGGAACTGAGGTATACTAAAACTAATGGTTCTTATAGGATTCTAAAAATAATAATGATTTAGCAGGTTTCTATTTGAAGAAAATTTGGTGCTAATTAATTCTATAGTTTTTTGAGTCATCCATGTTGTTACACTAGCGGATCAAGGACTCAGCTTCTGGAAAAAGAAAAGAAAACTTCTGCAAGCTCTAGTATAGACTGTAAGAGTATGTTTGAAGCTGGAAGGAAAAAAATGTGAATAAACAACCAGAAATTAAACTTCATCGGTTTTAAAAAACCAGGAAAGAATGGCTAATGAAACCTGAATTAGAATCATAACCCTTTGCAGTCCTGCACAAAACAGTATATAAATTTAATTGGACCCACTGGGTTTTGCAAGCTTACTTGTCTAAGGGGCTGATCATTGCTTTAATGGAAACATCATCCTTCACAATGTCAGGAGAACACATGGGAATCTCTGATCACACGTGCCAGATGTCACATTTTGTGACACATTTTGTGACACTTTTAAACCTTGAAAAGTTGTTGTAGTTTTGGAAATACATAAAAGCAAAGGATAGCATGCTTTGTTCACTAGTGATTCTTTTATAAAAGGCTATTGGTACTGAAATGCTGTCAATAATCAACTGGTAAAATGGTGTCAAAGTGTATACATATAAATTAAGGCTTAAATAATGTTGTGAAGTATTGTATGTTGACCTCATAAAATGAAGTGACTGTCTTGATTTTTGCTGCAGATATTTTAAAATCTTTGATAGTAGTAAATGCAGCTTCTTTGAAAAATCACATCATTTGTTGTGGCTAGGCTTTTACTGAAAGAATGTGAATTGAGCCTTGGACTCCAAAATGTTCTAGAACAGTGCAGTAGTCCATTTTGCTTTCTGCAGACTATGAAAGATGGTCTCTGATACAAGTTTCAGATTTGGATGGCTTCCAGCAATCCTTCTCTGATCTCTGTTCTGCTGGTGCCCTGAAGAAGGAGTCATGCATCAGGAAGCCATTGTGATAGACAGAGCCACACTGCAGAGAGACAAACCAGCTTAAACTGGAGAAACAGCAGACAACCGATGGATACAATCAGACAGCAAAATTCAGGGAAACAGTGGGACAGTACTGATCCAGAATATGACTGAGATACAGGGAGGACTTCAGGAGCCTGTTTTCTTAGATATCAGAGGAAAGAGGAGTCTTAAGAAGGAATTTGAAGGGAGATAATGAGATAGCTCTGCAGATGTTTACTGTGATTCCCTCCTAGGCATGAAGCAAAGTGTGGGAGGAACATGGAGGAGCTTGTTTGAATATTTGTCATGTGGGGGTGGAAGCTGATAGTGTGGGTTATCAGAGAGAGATTATTGCATCTCTCTGGTGCAGCAGAGGTGGAGCAGCAGAACATAAGGAAACTGCTTCAGCCATCAGACAGTCAGTTCCTTGGAGTTCTCAGGTTGGATCCATCAGTACTGAGATGTGGTTTTGGTAGGACAAGTAAAAGAGAAGAACAAGCATGTGAGAAGAGTTGTTTAATTGATTTCATTATGATTTCGGAGAATGTCAGTGATGTTTTCCTAAGGAATCAGGAATTCAGCTTCATTAGCTTTATTGACTGTGTCTTATGACTGTATCCAGAACTTAGTGTGCTCACACAAAGATACCTAAATGTGGATCCTAGTAAGAACTGAATATCAAGGACATGAAATCTCATGCTGCTGGTTTAAATCCTTCTTCAGCTGACATTGGTAAGAGCTTTGCCTGAAACCTCAGACTAGGGTTTCACTTTTTGTGCTCTATGCAGTACTTTGTATCCAAGCATTTTGTTCAGCTTGCTGATGATGATTCTTTAATTAAAATTTCCTACGAGCTCTTGATTTAACTCCCCTATCCATCTGTTATTGCACTAATATCCCAGATAATGTCTTACAGTAGCTCCCAGAGAGCCTAGTAAAAAAAAGTGATAACATCATTTACTGTTGGGTTGTGAAATACAATCAAAGCATTATCTTTTCTAAGGGCTCCTACAGCCTGAAGTAAAGCATGGCACTGAGAGCCAAGTCCAAAAAGTGTGAGCAGGTATCTCCACACATCACTTTGCAGTTCCTTATGGAAAATAATGAATTGGATCTCAAAAGTAGTACAGCTGCCTGTGTTCTTGAGACAGTTTAAGGGCAGCCCCGTGTTAGTGCAGTAGCATTGCCCAGTATTGGAACAAGCTGGTTTAGTGCTTGTTGGGCTATTTTGGTACCACTGCACTGTAGAGTGGAAGTGTGCTTTAAATAGAAAATGTCTGTAAGATGCTTTTTAATAATGTGCTCTGCTATTTTTTCTGATGTATTCTATTTTGAAGAGCTTTTTTTTCTCTATCTAAGCTGAAAAATTGTGCCACAATAATAACTAAGAGCACTCCTAAGACTGGAAGTAAATATATGCGAAAAGAACAACTTGTTATTTGAATAAGTTTGCCTGAAGGGGAAATTTCTAAACTTCTAGTAAAATTCCATTCCCTTCCTTCATGTTAATTAAATAAAAGCTGGGAGGATATGAGAGCATAGCATGGTAGTGTGATATATCTGGGCCACAGCTCAAGAAGTAAAAAGTCATCTTACCCCCCTTGTCTTTTTATTGAGTGCTGTGATATTTCATTTTCAATAAGGAACTGCATTTATGCAAAAGTTTTCTGTCCTACCAAATGAAAGGAGGAACATGTTGACAGGAAACAAAAATTGCATAATCTCTGCGGAAGTCTATGACTGAATCACTGCTCTATTCAACCCTGTGCCATTTGATATGGCATCAGAAGGTTTCTTGCTTCCACTGGCCTGAATAAGAAAAGGATAAATGACCACTGCCATTCAGGCATCAGGGCCACATTTGTCTCAGTTATAAATTACCCCCCGTAGTAAAATGAGATTAAATAGTGCATGTTTATGACCTCCAACAAAATCTTCTAGGGAGATCATGTTATGCTTGGAATCAGTAATTTCAGGCACTCTGAGTGGTAGAGTGGGTTAACACAGTAGCAGTGTTTCTCCAGGTTTTCCCCCATTTCTCTTTTTCACACTTGGAAGCAGTGACTTCTGGCTGCTATGTGCTGGACCACATGCAGACACAGCAGGAGGCCCTTGGCTTCTCTGACTGCATCTGCTGTCCAAGCAACTGCTCCTCACTCCCTCAGAGGAAGACACAGTGGGCAAATAGAAATATTTTGCAGGCCAGATGGGGCTAATGGACCACAAACTGGATCATTCTGACCAAAATGCATATTTAATTGCAGGTTGTTTCTTGAATTTCTGGCAGGCACTGTGCTTGACTGGTTTCTGGTGACCAGATCTAGTTTTGCATTTTTCCACTCCTGATCATGTCAGTATTATTCAGAAGCACACAGACTTTCCAGGAATTTCTTAATCCCTCTGAGATCAGACATACATACATACATCCTGGTAGTCCTCAAGTAGTGCAAGTTATGTTAAGTGGCACTCCTACAATAAATAAATGTTGTCACATCCACTGGGGTAATTTCTGGAAAAACGTGCTCTGATTGTTTTTGTTTCATTAAGTTGTGTTTTTCATTCAAAATGTTGGCTTTAGGTTTGTGTTTCCAAAGGAAAGTTAATGCTGCTTGTCCAGAATGTAAGGAATTTCCCTCAGGCCTGTGCTTTTGCCCTTCATACCTTTAGGGGCAATTCTCTAGATTTCACCAGCTAGGTGGGGCTGATTAGGGTAACATGTATATGAAGTTGGCCAGGAATGACAGGGTTGCTGGTCTTTGTTATCCAGTTATTTTGGGGGGCTTTTTGTTTGTTTGTTCATTTGTTTTTGACATACTCTGAAATCCCAAAATTAGATCTCTGTTACATCTGTTACATGTACATCTGAGATCCATAACATTTGTGGACTTCTTTCAGAATATCCCTTGGACCAGGTCATTTCAGTGTTACAACCTGATTCTTAGCATTTCCCATGTTGCTTATTTAAATAAGAGCTGCTCCTTTACCTCCTCCGTCAAACAGTGTAACTTTTAGATCTCTTAAAGCAGCTGCTGCTGCACTCTGCACCAGCAGAGTTATCATGTCTTTAGTGGAAAATAAAGCCTGGTTAAAGTGTTATGTAAGAGGAAACATTTAATGAGCAGATTCTTAAAGTTCTGTTTACATTGTATGCACATGACCAATTAAGTTTTTCTTGGCTGTATTGTGTATTGTTCTAAGTAAGGAGTGAATTTGTTTTTCTAATATTCCCATCATGGTGGAACTAACATATCTGACATTGCAAAGCTTTGAGATTCTCCAAGAGAACGTAGAATACTATAGAGAGTATAAATGCAGAAATGAGAGTAAGCATATTTAAGTTGAAGATGGTTTAGTTATTAAATGTGGTCGCTTAAAAACATTTCTAATGCCTTCTGATGATGTCTTTGGCTGGGCCAGTGTCTTCTCCCTTTCTTTCCAGATAGGACACCAAGTATGGAGTTGGTAAGACAGGACTTAGTTAAAAATCAGCCTTCAGATCCATCAGAAAGTTTGTAGTTATCTGTGTTCAATTAAGGCATCCAGAAGAAGAAGCCTAACATATGAGGCATATCAAGCAACAATAGGAAAGGGCTGGAAAAAATTTTCTAAAAAGGACCATATTGGCCAAAGTCACCCAGACAAGACATTGTCTTGACTGGTAAGATGATGCCAAGGGTCAGACTACAAAACAAAAAGAAATGAGATCAGACTGAGAACTTGAACTTAAGTTATGGCTAAAGTCCAGCCCTCCAAAGGAATTAATCAGATGAGGTTTGGAAGGCTTTGTCTGGGAAAAGATGTCTTCTCTGCCTTTAATTCTCTGGCTGTTGTTATAAAGGAGACTCTTAGGCCCTTTCATTAGACATGCAGTATGTGCAGCTTGGTTGTGCAATAAGTACCAGTGTGTGTGTGCATGAAACTGATGTGTGTTGGAGCTCCTTAGTGAACTCAGGCCAAAGCTTGCTCTTGGTCAGCAGATCTGTGGGCAAGTACTGTTCCCTGAGCTGCTGCACACAGTGCTGGTCCCACCACACTTGGCTGTGTTCAGCAGTTACCTCAATAAAACTGATCCAGTGAGTCAGTCATACACAGAACAGGCCTTGAGTAAATGTCCTGTTCATGTTCTCTTTGTAGCAGTTTCTAAAGATGAATCTGTTACTGAGGTAAGATATGCAGTTGGTTTTCCATAGAAAATGAACAGAGTGGTGGAGTAGAGTGTATGAAATCTTATAGCCCATAAATTTTGAGCTGTCTATGGGTGACCTTCCTCAGATTGTCAGCACTGCAGGAAAGATCTTGTAGGAGGCCAAACTTTTGAAAATACCCAAAGCTGACATTTAAATTATAGTCAATGTACTATCAAGTACTACCTGAAGTGTTAAAAATGGGTTGGAAATGGGACACAATCTCCTAAATAATCTTTAAGATAAAGTGGACAGAATAGTTATAATAATGATAGGCATGAGTCAAAGGGGAAAAACTCAGCCGTTTTTTTCCCCCTTCAGAAAATGTGTATAAGATGAACCTCCTAGGCAGGCCTAGCCAAACTACTTTATTTCTTACGTATGGCTCTCCAAGTCACGGTTTCTAGTGCCATTTCTTTGCCCTCTAACACCAGACAAAATAGGAAGCCATAATTTAGTCACCTCCACTTGTTCAATTAAAAAATAGCTTGTCTAATCATGGAACATGCCAAAAGATTTTAGGTAACAGTTTTTCTTACTACCTGTACATTCATTTCTGCCCACATAAAGTTTTCCAGGAAAACAACTTTTACATTCTGCATCTGAAAACTAATAAAAGTTTTTAAACAAATTCTTTGCAGGGTTTTAATTCCAGCTTATTTTTCTTTACCTTTGTCTGATCTTAACAGCTTCCTCTAAAAGTGTGCTTTTTCTCTTTATGCAGATTGTATGTGGATGGACCTTTTGGAAGTCCCTTTGAGGAATCCCTGAACTACGAGGTCAGCCTCTGCGTGGCAGGAGGAATTGGGGTTACACCATTTGCATCTGTGCTCAACACATTGCTGTAAGTGAGCTTAAGCCTTTAAAGCCATTTTGTCCCAGTTTACAGCAACAATGAATGTCAGAAAGGCTTTGAATGTTTTAAAAAACTTCCACTGGCATAAGTGAATGATTCCTTGAAAAGAGGTAGAGGACTGAGGTGTCCCTAAAGGGCATAAATCCTCTCATACCAGCTCTGTAACCCAAAGAGTTGTGGCAGGGATGCTCCTGAACTGGGACAGTGTCACCAGCCTCTGTATCCTGCCTCCAATCAAGCCTGTGATTAATCTAGTCACAGCCTTTCAGCAGGACTTGTTCCCCCAGTCCCAGCTTAGATGAGACTGTGTTCTGCAACAGTTTTTTGCGAGTCAGACAATTGTGATAATCCTTCTGCTGGAAATGCAGGACCAACTCTCCTGGTTTGACTTTTTAAATGTCTAGGCTTGAGGTTTTAATATAAGGGGATCAGTCTGAATTCAGATAGTATGCAGATGTTTAACTTCATTTAAAAAGTTTAAATTTTAGGTATGCATTTTTCTATTTTTCCTTTCTTGTTCCTCTCTCTATTTTAAAATTTCATTTTAATGTAAAGCCTTTGATATTCTATGCAGATTAAACCTTCCACCTCTTGTTTTTCTGTCACATTGACAGCATGGTCCCAACTGAATCCTATGCTATGTGAAATAAACTTTCTTTTATGATTGCTATTGATTTTATTTATATTTGCTAGAGTTGTTGGTTAAGGGCTCCAGTCACAGATTAAGCACCCCTGTATCAAATGCCCAGTATAAACCACCAGCCAAAGCAGCAAACCTTCCCTGAGATGCCATCTGGCTTTGGGAGGGCTTTACAATGCACAGTTAAAGCATTTCTTGCAAGATAAGCATGCCATGGTCCGCTCTTAACTCCAAAGTGAAGTGTGGAATTTAGGTGCTGTACACATTCTTCTGTCCTTAGCCTGGGCTGGACCTGACCAGACCAAGTGCTACTGGAAGTTATTAGCTTTGTGTGTCTCATGGTGCTGCAGCCCCCACAGACCATCTTGGGCTCCCTCATTTTCTTTTCTTGAGAGCATACAGATCACCTTCTCAAAACCAGGGTGCATTTTTTGCTGAAAGCCTGGGGCTCAGGTGGATAAAATGACTGTTTTCCTTGTGATGGATTATCCCTGATAGTGTTTAGCAAAAATGTCATGGAACACAAAGATGGGCCAGCAGCAGGTAATTAGATGTTTGTCTCTAACGTGTGTTAGCCGACGCTGTAGGAATTCTCACAGACACTGCAAGAAAATGGTAGTGTCCAAAGGATTTTGCAATGTCCGTTTATCTGCATAAAGCCATAAATTGACTTCCAAGGAGCTAATTCCATAGCCTGGCTTTTTAGCTGCTCTTCCCTTGTGCACTGTACAATATACAGGGGAATAATTCTGGGGAAAAGTAACAGTCTGCTTCCCTCCTCAGTATTTAAACATCAATGAGACACTGGTTTAGTGGCTGATCTGTGTGTGTCTTTGCCCTGGCTTGGAAGCAGATATTGGCAGATATGAAGATGCAAACTGCCTGATGGTGCCAGCTCTGCAGAGCAGCCAGGCCAGTCCTGTTGTGTCAAGGACACTCAGGTCTAGGAGAGATCCAAAGTCTGTCCTTGAAATCTTGTTTCCTGCTCCGTTGTTTTCCTGTTGTATGTACATAATTTGATTCATGCCCCTGCCCTTCCCTCCACTTAGCTGTTGAACCCTGTGCCCTATTTTAAGAAATTATGATGTACTTTATGGAAAGCTAGAGGCTTTTTATGCACAAGAGTCTGTAAATAATGGCTGTTATGGGCAGTGTAACACAGAAACACACAAGATATGGGTGTTGTAATGGGGGATTGCACCTCTCCTGCACAATATATCCTGCTGGAGGTGGACCCAGGCATATGTGTCTGGGGTGCTATTTTAAACCTATGCTGGACTTGTTTGATGAAGTCTGGCAGTCCAGCCTCTTTGTCCTGATGCAGTGTTTCATCACCTAGAGTGGTGTTTGTTACTGAACTGGGGCATTTCAATACAAAATGCCTTGCATTTTTCTCTTTTATTCCTTCTTTAATGAAAAGCACTTATTTTCCTTGCTACTGCTTACAGTTCTCTTGTCATATCTGATCAGATTGTGACCCTTTCTAAGTGCTTGTCTTAGTCAGGCAGTCAGAAAAAGATGGAGGAAATCGTGAGTTAACAAATAGAAAATTGGAAATCAGGACTTGAAAGACACTGTACCCCCCAGTCTGAAAGCACTTTTTTAACTCTCTCTGGGGAGTTTACACAAAAGGTGAGTTCTCAGTTCTGTGTGCTGCTGAGGTGCTGCTCATGTTTCCATCCTTGCTCCTCAGGCCAGAGGTATGGGGAGGCAAGACACTGGTTGGAGCCATCACTTATATAGATCTATTAACCCTATATCCTGGCTGGATATGCCAGCAACTCTACAGTTTGGAATAAAGTACAGTGGGTATGGAGAGATGTATCATGAAACTTTTCGACCAGGCCTGGCTCCTAGGATTGACATTTTAATTTTAATTTTAAGTGAACAGGCTATGGCCTTCTCTATCTGAAAATCATTCTAGGAGGAAAAGGAGGAAACTGTGCACTGATCATTTCAGTGATCAGAACAACATAAACCATGTAGTTGGCTAACTAAGAAAATGCTTCCTGAATACTTTTGCTTTATTTGAACTCATTTTTCATCAGGATATTTTTATTTCTATTTTCTTTCCTAGTTAATTTAAATCCTTCCTTTGTACTTATTTGTGTTTTAATTGAATTAGAAATCTGACACGAGAGTCCTGTTTTTCTAAGTGCAGTGCCAGAATCTGCCCATGGCTGCACTTTATCCATCAGCATTTTCTGAGGTCTGTAATATATCCCATGGTTCCCTAACACAATGGAGCTCTGATTTCATTTGGTCTTTGTGATTTTGCTACAGTATTAATTATAATCAACCAAAGCCTTTCACACAGAAAGGCAGAATTAAGTCCTGACATGATTACATTTGTCAATATTTTCCACTTACGGGCCTCTTTATAAACCTAATAAAGCATTGACATAATACACTTGAACTTAGAATGTCTCCTTTGCTTTGAAATAAAAGTTTGATGATGATATATGAGTCCATATTTGCTGCCCAAATCATCTGTATAGCTGACAATTTCCTAGTGTGGAAGCAGTGTCTGTGATGGCTGTTAACTCTATGCTAGATATTTAATATTCTCAGGATAGTCTGAATAGGCTGCTTTGGTCAATTCAGCATCTGATGTGTCATAGCTTGAAGAACAACTTAGCAGTTAGCTTCTAAAGGAAATTCATGTTTCCATTAATAAATATAAAGCATCCTGATTAATGTTTCCATTTAAAATTATAATTTTTAACTACCCACACATTTTATTTTCAAGTGATGGCTGGAAATGCTACAAGCTCAGAAGACTCTACTTCATCTGGGTGTGCAGGGACATTGAGTCTTTCCGCTGGTTTGCAGATCTGCTCTGTATGTTGCATAACAAGGTAATGGGTGTTGCTTGGAGGGATCCTGACAACTTAAATGCAAGGTATGCCCACACCACACACCTGGCATTCTGTACAGGATGGCAGCCTTGCTCAAAATGAGTGAGCTCCAGCAGTAGCTTGGGCTGCCTGATCCAGGCTTCATTTGTTCTTGGATCAAAACCAGTTTGAGTATCCATCACCAATGTTTCATTGCAGTGTTGCCATGTTCCGGTAGCCTGGACACTTACCTGTGTCCAGACTACTTTATGAGATGGAAGAAGAAGCACATGCAGTCTGGAAAGCCTTGAGTGGCCTTTAGTCATTTAGTCATTTGGCTAGTAGGCAGATTGAAAAGAGAGTGGGATTTATAATTTCAAGTATATTTTAAGAGCCATGTAACTTCCTAAAATAATATTTTTTACACAGCACGATGTGCTATACAAGCACATCCTCTTCATTGAAAAGCTTACTTCATTGATGCTGAAACCCATGTACCTAGCATAGTAGGCACAAATGACTTCATGCTTGCATTAAGAAAAAGAATATTATTTCACTAGCTGTTTTTATCATCCTCCCAGCTTTGGCAGGAGAATCGGCCAGACTATATAAATATCCAGCTGTACCTCAGTCAAACAGATGGAATACAGGTATGTGGCCAAATGTTGTTTGTAAACTAAACTAGACCTTGGAGTAATAGGCAATGCAAACTGTCAGTCAAAGGCAGAAGGGGATTACTGCAGATGGTAAAAACAGGAGATGAGGCCATAAACTCGGGTGACTGATTCATTAATAGAGCAAGACAGCCAGTTCATCCCCACAGCATTAAGAGAGTCTAGTGCCATACCCTTAACTTGATTAGGTGTAGGCAGAAGTCCATATCTCCCTTTTCTAGGAACAAGGTCCTTCCAGGCCAGGCCACAGACCAGACAGTTGGCCGTGTTTGATGGGAAATCTGCATCATTTCTGGGCTAAGAACCAAACCAGAATAGTTCTAGGAACCTGCAAGCTCAAATCTTCTTTTCCATATCTGTTTTCAAAGAATCTAGCTATTTTTAAAAACTTTTTATTTCATAATCTCGTATATAGATGAAAGGTAGAAATTTCTTGATGTGTAAGACTGAAAATTATACGGAACTGTCAGTTGACATGTATTGCCAACGCTAACGCCGGGCTAATTCCCCAACTCTTGGCATCACCTGTAACCATTTATGCTTTCAATCTTCATTTTACATGATGTAGCATATAATCCTAGGTACAAGTCTTTACTGTGCCACGTCAGGAAGCTTTCCATTGACTACAGGGGGCCCAGAGCCAAGCCTAACAATTACTGGAAAACATGAAATGCAGTGAAAAACCATTTCACTGCAGGATTTTGATCTGCCTGCTATCAGGTGGAGATAGCGTAACATTCACTGCTCTGTTAGGAACACAATCCTGTAGTTTAAATAATGTAGTAGCTACAGTAATGACTATGACAAATGCAATGCCTGGACAGCATACGTTGATGGAAATGGAGTGCTTGAAAATGCCTAATTAATGAACCTGCTATGTAATTTTTAGGTTAAAATTAAAAACTGAAGCTGGACTGTAATGCAATATGATAGGGAAAGTGAAATAATAGTCAATTCAAAGGAAGTTTTCTGATACTATATAGTATACAAATACTGCATAGTGATGCTAATTAAGCAGCTGCTGAATTTATTCAAGTCAGCTTTTTGATTGAAGTCCTACTTTAGAGTCACTTTTTTGTGGCTGTTGAACAAAACTGTCACGAAGCATAGTGCTGCTCATCATTGCTCAAGGAGGAGTTAAGTCTCCATGGCCATACAGGTGATGTGTTCACTGATGTTTGTCCAAAGTGCTGACTGCTGCCAGAGTTTGGGCAGTTACATTTCTTGCTCCCTTTGTGAGAAGCTCTTGTGCCTGTGTGGTAAGAGCTCACCCTGCAGCAAATACCTCTTGTCTATAAAAGCCCAAAGGAAGCTGAGTTGGCCAGGACTGTTTGCATTGGTGTGAGCAGTGTTTTGGGTTGTTCAGCAAGGGAGGGAAAGTGGGAGTCCAGATAATGTGTAGCTCTCTGCCTCTTGCTGCTGTGTTAGGACAGCAAACCCAGGGTTGTGCCCTGCAGTGGGAGGGCATTACACCTTATCAAAATGCTGGTGAGTTAGCATTCTGGAATGGAGTGGGTTCCATCTGGGGAGCAGTTTTGGCTGCTTTCTGCTGTTGCAGCAGCTCAAAACAGCTGGCAAACTACTCTCAGGGAGAAAAGTAAGATTTCCCTTGTTACTTTTTCAGACCCAGTCTTCTTAATAGTTACTTGTACAAAGTTTAAAAAAAGACTTCAGACAAAAATATGATTTTTGCATCAGCAGCATTTCTTCCAGCTTAGCATTAAAAGCCAGTGTGGGAATGAGTAACAGGAGCATGGTTATTGTTTTATGGATTAAATAAATTGGTTTAAAAGTAATGTAGGAATTAATGAGCAGCTGCATGAGGGACAATGTATATAACTAGCACCAAGGAGAGCCATTGAAAAGATACTGAGCAGAGATATTGCAGAAAATGGCTGCAGCTCCCATCACAGCTGTTTGGTACTTGTGCTCAGGTTTTACACCTCAGCACTCCGGCAAGTCAGCCAATAGCAGAAATGGGAGCCCTGGGTGATATAAGGCAATTTGCAAATCAGGCAGAATGGATTTTTTGTTTCTTGCAGAAAATAATTGGTGAAAAATATCAAGCTTTAAACTCCAGGCTTTTGATTGGACGACCCCGGTGGAAGCTCCTGTTTGATGACATAGCAAAGTGCAATAGGAGGTAAGTGCTCGTCCACGTGAAGGGTGCCACAGTTGGATGGCTGGGCATATCTGTTCCTAGCTATGTTTGTATGAAAATATTTCTAGGATTTATCTTGCTGAGAGATAGCCTGTACAAACTGAAACATGGTGGTTTTTTTATGTTCAGAGCAGTTCAGCTTCTCATGCAGTTGAGATGTTCAGTGGCTCAGAAAATAAAAGCAGCAGATTTCCATCTCACTGCACAGAGATTACATGTGTTCTTGTCCGTGGCAATGTCTTGCTTTCAACATATGCTGGTTCTTTATATAAAGTTACATTTCTTAAAATTGTTGATTCATGATTTGTAATGCTAATATTCACAGAATTCACAAGGAAGAATTTGAACTACCTGTATTGTTTTTATTCAGAAGATTTATTGTCTTTGGGTATTTCTGGCTATGTTTTATTCTCTGTTAAAACCTGGCAATGCCTTTTTATTGTGCTGGGAAAGCATATTATGATCTGAAAGACAAGTAAACCAGAGAAGACATGCATATAGAATGTCTTTGTCCAGATCCAACTTTGTTGGTTGAATATTTTTCCTGCTGCTGGCAGTTCATTTCCTCAAAAGCTGATCTGGTGGAAGGGACTGTGTGAATCTTCCCTAATCCACTTCTGGCAAAGTCAGTGATGTGGGAGCAAACCCCCCTGAGCGGCTGTTGACAGTAACCTGGGCACATCAGGTTTGAGAGGTGCTCTGCAGAGCTTCCCCTCAAGAAATTTTTGTCCTCTCTTGCACTTGCAAGGTGAAATCTACCCTTGACTTGTTGACTCGTCTCTTCTAAGGCTAGGTATGACCAGGGGACACTGAGCCCTGGCTCTTGAGGAATACTGAGTGCCAAGTGTATCACTGTGGGCAGTGTGAGCTGCTGACAGTACTTGTCTTGGATTCAGGTCATAGAGGATGCTGTGAGCAGGGCACCCCATAGGCTGCTACATCTCTAGTAAAATTTTCATACTTAGAGAAGGGGTTTAGAGCAAAGAACTTTGGGAAAGAAAAGGAAATAGAGAGTTCAGAGGGCCAAGCTGACTGGGCCCAAAGATCTCTGCGTAGTGGACTGTTGACCTTTTATGCTCCATTCCAAACTCTGTCTTTGTTTAACTGAGTGCAGTTTTAAAAGATGAAAATTATGAGGTTCCTGCCACTTCCCTCTGAGGATGTAAGAGCACATAATATAGATGAAGCCATTATTAGTAATCATACTTGATTTTTCTTTTTTGCTTTCCATTGCATTACTCCTAATTAGACTTCAAGTACCATTTCCTCTGCATTTTCACATCAGGTCTTTAAATTGGGCTGCCATTTTCAAGCAAGGTATCTTTAATACAAGAATATAATGTTATCTTTTGATTACCTTGCTAAGATGTAGGCTTTGTCCCTGTTTGTCATCTCTTTATCAAGGTTTATATAGGTCTGTACCTATAGATGTAGTTACTGGTAATGGTGCCCAGTAGCGAAGCCTTTGACAACCTCAGCTGTCCTGCAGAAATTTACCTTTTGTAAATTTCCTAATTATTAGCTAATTATTCTCTGTATTTCCTTGAATGAGATGGGAACTTTAGTTTTTCCCTCTAGTGCAATTTCCAGGTCTGCTACTACCTTTATTTCAATTCTTATTTCTCTGTAACTTTCCACCTAAATGTCCCTGCTGCTATACAGAGACCAAAAAAACCAAACTAAAGCAAAACAGGTCAATCAAGTTGTTTGCAACATCTGGTGCCAGTGTTCAGACTTTCACATTTGCAGTCATCCCCTTGGGCTTGTTTATGGGCAGCCAAGATATTTTCCCGTTTTTATCTTGTGATTTTAGGAAAAGCTGCATATAAATAAACAGGCAGCTGGCAAAGCTCTCTGTCTCTCTGTGTAGCCGTCTGATTGCTGTGTGCTTTGTGAATTGTTGCTGTTGTTGCTGTATGGGTCCCAAATAAGCAAAGTGCATTTGTAAGTGTCTGAGCTTTGCCAGACCTTCAGGGCGTGACATGGGACAGCCCAGCATCAGGTTCCTGCTCCTTTTTGATTTTCGGGAAAAGAGGAGCAGATGTATGCCATCTACTGTTCGTATTTCATATGACACCTGCAGACCCAGCAATCTGAACTGGAACAGTTACATAATAAATTACTGGTCTTGTTTTTTCATGCTTTTTGTGGGGGAATGGAGCAACAGCCTTGTTCCTGTTCAGTTGTGTCCTGGATGAAAAGCTTGCACCATGCTCAGTTTGCTTAGGTCAAAATGGCATGTGCTTTTTTCCAGGTAGAAAACGACCTAGAAAAAGACATGAATACCTGTAGGAGAAAAAAGCATGGAGCACCATGGTACATTTGTCGTGTGTTCTAAAGGAGAATCCTCTCTCTAGGAACAAATGTGGGACTTAAAAGAGGAACATTTCAAGTCCTGACTCTGTCCTCTCAATGTAGCAAAATATTTAATCTCTCTCTCAACTCCTGCTGTTCATAAAATGGATGTAAGAATATGTGCTGACCTACTCATCCCATAGGAACACTGAGGAATTACTTGCTTAGTGCTCTGAAGGAGTAAATTCTATATTGAAGTTTATAATTATTACAAAGAATGGCCTATAACATAGTTTCCTTAACTGTAAACATGTTAATGGCATTAATGAAGATTTTCAGACATAGGACTGTACAGCTGCCTCCTTTCATCTAATACACAAAGGGAGCCTTTGTCCCAAACAAATGATAGATAAACAGTCAGGGTAGTAATATGTTGTTCCATGTAGTAGCTTTCCTCAGCCACCTTTCTGTTTGTGTTCCAGCAGCCAGGCAGGATCTGGGGCAGGAGGGGCAGAGGCATCTGCAGGCAGGGATGGACACAGGGGAGGAAGGTAGATGGTGTGTGGAGGGGTGTCCAGACTGGATGCTGGTGGTGGGTATCCCAGGAAGGCAATCTGAGAGCCTGTGGCTCACTGCACAGAACAGTGACTCAGTTGGGTTTCAGGGGACCTTAGCCATGAGTCTCTTGTGTGACTTTAGGCAAATCATTTAACCTTCCTGTGATTCTAATCACTAGCCAAAAGATCTGTATACCTTGGAAGAATGTTACTGGGATGAGAATACATTGGCACTACACTATGTATTCACTTTGTTGGCTATTTATACATAATGAAAGGGAGAGGGGCAGCTGAACTCTTTGGGGTTTATTTTATCACTGTACTAATTCAACTAAAGAATAAGAAAAACAAACAAACAAAAAACCCCAAACCCAACAACAACATTCATTCTTTCAATTAAATACACAGTAGAAGACAGAGTCTTGCTGGCAGCTCATGAATCCTTTTTCTCCAGTGTACACAGATTAAAGGGATCTCAGAGTCTGCAAGTGCTGAGGATTCTTATTTGAGAGCAACAAACAGCAGCTCTCTCATTATTGCAGCAAATTCAGCCACCAGCACAGCACCCATTGCCAATAAAAGGAGTATTGCCCGAAGAGGAAAGCTTAATAGATAAACATAAGGGTGAGAAAAGTATGAATTATGACTTTGCCTGATTGATATAAGAGATGAAGTCATTGAAGGCAATTGAATCTGTGTTGTAAGGTGCCTGCACAAGGACACCACTGCAGTTACCTGCATAACTTTTGGGTGATTTTTGACGTTTGAGTGCTCAGTTGTACCGTGCCAGTGTTGCTGTGCACTGGTGCAGCGTGCACTGCCATGCTACTCCAGCAGCTGTCTGACACCTGACATGTACACATAGCAGTATGCACCAAAGATTTATTCTTAAATCAGTTCCCTCCTCTCATCAAATACATGCACAGGGAGCTTTAAACTGAATTTGATTATTTAGCATATGCTAAAATACTGTATATTGAATAGTTATTGCATAAAATATCGAAACAGTCCTGGAGGCAAAACCCAGGATTCAAATCTCCATCTGCTTGTTGAGTGCTGTAGATCACAATAGTGAGAGCCATGTTCCCTCTTGTATGGTTTTTCTTCATCCTAGTAAATCTTTTAGATCTTTTTCTGTAGTGGCACAATTTCAGCAGGAAGAAGAATAATTTTTTTTTTTCATGATACAGAAAATGCAGCACTGCTTTCTTTCCCTCTCCTCATCTTTAAAAAAAAGGGCGATAGTGAATATTGTGAATGGCTCAGTCCTGCTGTGTTTTGTTCTAAATTTGGCTAAAGTTCCGAGCCCTGAAATGTTGTATGACTGTAAGTCTGACTTGCAGCCTGTTTTTAAGGTGACTAGAGAGCAAAGAGCTGTTGTCAGTAGAACAGTGTGAAAAAGTCAGGTTGACTAAAGGCCCAAGATCTATGGGTGATGAGCAAGGATCATACTCTGTGTTTGACTTCTTGTAAGATTTCCAATATAGATGCTGAAGGAAAAACTACATGCTAATGTGAAAGTAAAGCAGTAAAATTATTCTTTTGCTGCCAGAAATAATCATGGGTTAGTAGTTCCTTGTTTTCATTAGTGTAACAAATCACTGTTAGTGATTAGATATGCATGTGTAATTCATAAGGAAGTCTTTACAGTGAGACATATTTTTAACAAAAAAAGTGATTAATCATGGGGAAAAAAATAGAGTGAAAAATAGTAATATTTTTCTAAGACTAAGATGAAGCACTTCTTCCTTAGAGTTGTCTTAGTCAGATAAATAATAGGGTTTGTTGTAGGAATACTTAGGAGAAATGTGGTGGCTTCAGTAAAATTACCTGCATCATCTAGTGAACTGTTCTCACCTTAAAATCTGTATGTAGTTGCCTTATATATAACATCATGAGGCCAGGATCCACTTCTGTCTCTTATTGGAAATTACTGTTTATTCACAATGTCATAACTTCCCCTCCCCTCTTTTTTTTTTTTTTTTTTTTTTTTTTTTAACAGGAAGACCATTGGAGTTTTCTGCTGTGGACCAAACAAAATCTCTAAGATACTTCATAAACTGAGCAACAGCAGCAACTCCTATGGGACAAGGTTTGAATACAATAAAGAATCCTTCAGCTGAAAATCTCTTGGAGCAAGACTCTCTAGAAGATTAAAGTGCAATTTTTTGTTTGTACAACATAACCGTTCAGCTGTGGTTTAAACAGACAGAAATGTACCAAAGAATAGCACAAATGTTTTTATTTATGATTATTTAAGACTGATGGATGCAGCAGTATACCAACAAATAATCAGTGCTTTTACTCAAATAGGCTCACACAATATTTGTGGTGGGAGGGATTCTTTGGATTTGTTTCTGTTAATTAAAAAGTACAGAAGCTGGGGAAAGACACAATTGCTTTATAAGCTGATGGAAGAAGAATCTGTGGAGTGTTTGAACTTCTTCCTCTTCAGTCCTCTGAAGCTGGATCAGTAAAAGATACCCCAGGTTAATCCAAATGGCAAAACATAGTCTATTACAAAGACTCTTGCTTTTGTTGGTATACAAATCTTAGGGCTTTGGGGTGAAAATACTCCATGTTAAAGATTTTATTATACATTGCAGAACTGGGATTCTGTATTTAAAATATAGAGTGTTACTCTTGCTAGTCTACTTCTGTAATGAAGTTAACCTAAGAAAAAGTGAGCACAATTGTGTAGCACCAGTGGGCAGCCTCTGCTGTGATGTTAGTCACAGCCTTTTGGCAAGCACGCATCTGTACCTGGAGAACTCTGTATCTTGCATCAGTTCAGTATTCAGTGAGTTTGCAAAATAATTATGATTTATGCAGTCATAAAGATGGAGCAAGAAAAGCAATGAGCAGGAGCAGACAGGACCTGAAGTTTTATTATACCACACACTCAACAAGGAAGTTGCACTCACTCTGCACTCGCATGCCCTGAATGTTAAACACTTCAAGCTTTCAGATGCTCTGACTGATTATTTTACAGCACAGCAGGTTGAAATCCAGTTTTAGGGGTTCCAGTATGTTTGGTTGGCTCTGATCCTTTAAGTGTCTTCCCTGGAGCCCCCTTTGTTTGCCCTGGCGCCACTGAAAGCGGGATGAGACCAGATCCACAGCAGAGTGAGAATGAACCCTTCAGCTCTGTGGCTCCTTGGCTGATGTGTGCAGATAAAAACCTTGCAGGAGCTGCAGTATGCTTTCAGTTTGTGCCATAGAGGAAGATATCAAAACATCCCAATTTTAAGCTCTCCTTCCCTTCTCCTTCCCTCAGCTATCTTCTGCCCATAATTGCCATGGGAGAACTAAAGGTTGAAACTGGTACTTCATAAATTTTTGGTTCTGAGGAGCACCTTTTTTTTTTGTCCATCCAAATAGCCAATCCAATTCCCCTTATTTGTTATTTTCTCCCTTTTCCTTACTTTGCTGAGATGAGGGCATTTAAACAGGGATCAGACACTTAGCTGACATAAACAGGCACCACTCTAGTGTCTCTTAATAGATCAGCATCACTTTAACATGGTGAAAACCTTCCCCTTGATCTCCAGCAGAAGCTTGGGAGCAGTACAGTGTAGTGTTTGCAGCATACACAGGCAGAGGCTTGTTTGAGAACTCGTGCCTGTGGTTCACCTGTATTTAGGGCAGTGCATTTGCTTTCATTTACATCTATCCAATGGATCCCTTTTGTATGTTATTGGGAAAGGCACTAAATTTCTGCTTGGGACACAGACTCTGTACCAGAGTCTGCAAGTATCAGTGTGAGTGTTCAGAGGGAAGCATTTTTCTAGTAGGTGGTGTATGGGCATCCTGCATGTGTAACTGGTGAGAATAAGTTTGGTCTTTGCCTTGGCAGCTTCTGCTCAGGAGTTGCACTCAGTGAGCAACAGGGAGGAGGTGCATCAGTGAAAGCACGTGGGAATGTGTTCCTCAGTGTCTAGACTGGGCACAGAAGTCTTTACCTCTGGCTCTGCCCAATTTGAAATCCAGGCAGGAAGCAAAGAACCAGAGATAGACAAATTCCTACTGATGAAAATTCTCAAAGTAGCCCAGATGAGAGAAGCCAAAATAGAAATGCAGTGTGAGATGAGAGCCTACATTGCAGCTACTGCTTTTAATTTTTTTCTCTTTGAGGCAGAAAGGACCATTATTTTCCTACTGAATCTCATTCATCCATCACTGTAAAACTGGAGGTGTGCAACAAAGGATTAGATTCTTTTTAATCAGTAAGATTTATTTCTAATACTGCCTGCATAGATTTTATAATAAACATAAAACTGTTGGCAAGATGCATAGATACTGGATATTGTAGGTCCTGCATACTTTTTTATTTTCTGGATGTCAGTTTAAAGCATGATTGAAATCATGCCTGCATCTGTTACCCACAACTAGAAAGTGAACTTTTCCTCTAGTTTTGGGATCTAGTGTCACATGCTTTTAAAATACAGTTTAGAGTCATCTAATCACTACGTTGTTTGTGGTTTTACATCTCCTCTGACAGATATCGGCTCCATTACCATAAAATGAGCAGCTAGTTTTGCAGTTAGCTCGGTGCTTAAGCAGATTATATTTTCTGGCTCAGCTTCTGCATAGGTAACACTTTATAATTAAAATAGTAATACTAGTACTGTGCTGTTATTCTGCATTGTTGCAGGAGTTGATGCTGTTTGTAGGCATGTTAAACACATGTTGTTACATTAAGCAGTGCTGTCACAGCAAGATCAAAGCAGATCCAGGCTGTCCTCTTTTCTGTCTTTGTGCTGTATCTGACTCAGCTGACCCACTTGTAAAACAAGCTCTGGACTGTCTGCCTTTCTGGAGTGTTTTGAGCCTTAATTAATGTTTCGGGATCACTTTGGTGCACTAGCAGTAAAAAGAGCTATCTAATTGCTATGCAAATGTGCTTATGTTTTATTTTGGGAAAACCATTCTGTTGCTGATTTGAGTAATTGCTAGGCCAGGTGAGGAAGAGTTTGGGAAAGTCTAAAAGCTTCAGCTGGTTTTTTCCTTTTCCTTTTGCTATTCTTCTGTAAGAGAGGCAGAAAGCTTTAGGGTTGTTGAGTGACTGTGACTTGGCTTCAGGAGTGGCAGATATTATGATAAACACAATCTTTCTACAGGCTGTGTTGTCATTGCTCTGAGTGTGTCTCCAGCTTGCAAAACAGAGTCAAGCCCTCTTTTGAACTCCATTGCTTTTAAATCTGTAAGCCAAATGTATGTAAAAATATAACTCAGTGCCAGACAAGTAAGTGAAGGCTGACAGCGCTCAATTCCACATTTGCAGATCAACTGGATTTACGTAATTGAGCATCACTTTGCACTTTAAACTGTGTCCTGTGAGTCTGTCATAAGTGTCCTGCTGGCCGGGGAAGGATCTCGCCCTGTGTTCTCCCAGTTTTCACTCAGTCTTTCACAAAGCGGCAGACTTCTCAGTGTTTGTTCAGCAGGGTCTTTGTGTTTTATTAATCAGAATTTTTTCAGGACTCTTTTTTTAGACCAGGAATGTTTCCATACTGTGATGAAAATCAAGCCCTTTCCCTGCAACAGGAATCCAGCCCTTGTGCAGCAGCGTAGGACTCAGGGCTTTACACAGCTAACAGCAGGTACATTAATCAGATGTACCCAAGACCTATTCCCATATCACTGATGTTGCTTGTGTGAGTAAATGTCCACTGCCACAGCAAAGAACAGCAGAGGTGAGCCCTGATGTGTGTGGGAAGCCTGACCTTCACCACCAAGTCTGCAGAACAGTCTGTCCCTCCACAGTGATTATTCCAGCCCATTTTTTGGAGCAACACTTCCCTGTTTCAGTATGTGGTACTACTGCTGGCATGTGAGTTCTTCCTTGTCTTTTTCTCCTCTGCTAGCCTGTAGCACATAGGTGGCAAAGAGATTTGAGGCTGGCTGAGGGAGGGCAGATAATGCATTAAGTGGCAGAACAGCTGTGTTGGGAACAGTAATTCAGCTGTAACAGCCTAACAGAGCAGAGAAGTAATGATTTAGGAGGACTTGGAGAACAGCAGCCCTAAGAGGAAAACATCTACTCAACGTTTAATACACCAGGTTATAGTTTCAAACCACAAGACATGGCTTAGGGAAAGCAGACATGAGGCTAAAGAGTCCCTGCCTATAGCAGTTCAAGGCCCTAAGTCAGAGAAGAGGCAAAGTTATTAAAATGCAATGTTTACTCTTTTGAAAAATAAAAGTACTTCTAGGGAGATTAATTTTCACTTCAACCTGGCAATCATTTCATAAACTCACCAGTTTGATCTAATGCAAGGTGGATCTCCTTCTCTGGATTATGCATCTATTTTTTCTGCCTATTTTCCATGCCTCACAATCTCAACCAGTTTTTATTGTTTTAGACAAGAGGATTTAACAAGAACGTTTAATCAAATGCCTGTGCTGAGCTGAGATTTTCTGCTATGAATTTACATTTTTCAGGGATATATATATGTATGTAATATAGCTGATGACTCAACTGTGAACAGTGATTTGGGATTTGCATTGTTTCTGCTGCTGGTGTGTTTCATTAAGGCCACTATGGAGATGCACTGGCAAAATGTATGGAGCTGAAATGAGACTCTTCATTCCCATAAAGAGCCTGGTATTTTAGTGCCTGTACTAAGCATAGTAAATCCTAGAAACTGAAATTTCCTTTGTAGGCACAGGAGATTAGTTAACATCTTTTATGGTTAAAAAACCTGAGTCTTCTGCTGGTCTGACATGCATAATGAATGCTCTGACACAAAGGTTTTGAGCAACAAATGCTTCTCCTTAAAGGGCTGCATGAGGATATCTAAAGGTTATTATCTGAAGGTTATTATCTGAAGGTTTGGTGTCCTGCTAATTGTATCCATTGTACCCATGTTGTAAGGGGGATGAGATCCATTTTGGTACCAAAAAATGCTGTGTACTTCCTCTGATGTTATGAATATCTCTAAACTTGCAGTGTATCCTCACAGTTTACCATGCTGAGGCATTATATTCTCTAGAAGGATTCTGTTTCTAAGAGATAGGTGCTGGATCTGTACTAAGAGCAGTGCATCTCTCCCATTATTACATGGGCACAGAGAGAAAGCTGGAAAAAGCCACAGGTCCCAGTTGCATATTGCTTCTTAACAGAGCCCTTGGATAGAGGGAAGGCTGTTCCTGGAGCTCCAGGTAAACTGCTGTCGACTGAGGAGCAACCCAAGGAAGGCAGGAGAGGATGATGAATGCCAGCAATAAACAGGGTGAAATATTTTGTACCTGGGAGCCACGGGGAGGGAGGAGACATTCTTCTTAGTTTCACAATGTTAGAAATTAAAACCAAACCCCATTTTCTAGATGTGCATACCAAGTGTCCCTGGGGGTTGAGAGCTAATGTATGCAAATACATTGCATTTCTGTGCACAACTCAGTGCTAAAGCCCAGAAGAAAGCTAGTATATTATAGCAAACACCCTGGAAATAAAAAAATCCTTTGAAATAAAACCTTTACTCTTTCAAGTTAACTTACTTCTGAAAAACATCTATTCTGCAGCTGTGAAATTGGGAAAAAGCTTTACCTGTTAACTCCTTTTCACCAAAATACTGGAGTGTAGAGTTCTCTGTGTCAGCTGTAAGTAGGTTTGACAGTTTGATAAATAAATTTTGTGTTTGTTGCTGCTGACCCTAGGAAAGGACAGCCTTGAGGATGAGAAGCAGTGTTACATAAATGTCTAGTGTACATAGCAACGCTGAGCAGGGAGACACTGCTGCATCGCTTTTGGTGCACCAGTCACTCATTAAAATTCTGTCATTGCAAGGTCACGTTGCTCATCTCATACTCTGCAACCCTGGGGAAGAAATTTGGATGAGAGATGGGGGAGGAAAAGCGAAAACTTCCTCCTTGTGCTGTAACTAAGAACACATTCATCGACAGCAGGGCACTTGTTTTGATTTCAAAAGAGCATGCCATTTCTTTTTCAGGGCTAACGGGTTCCCTCCTGTGTCGTGGTGTTTGCATGTTAGAAGTGTAACAAAGTGATAACGGGTTCCTTCCGAATTGAATAAATAAAACCTCGAGCTTTTGCTTCTCCCTTGAATAGTCTGAGACAAATGCAAAATACCAGAGAGCACACAGAGTGGACTGTGTCCCAAGCTGCACTCAGCACAGCCTGGTTAGGAATGCTGCACAGCAGCTCTGCAAGCTGCTGGGAAGAGGCAAGGCTGAGGTTGTGGGTTTGGTCCTATGGCAGACCATTCACTTAAATTATGATCCTTGTGGATCCTTTCCAGCTCACATTATTCTGTGATTCTGTGTAAATGGTTTAAGGAGAACATGTCAGTGATACCTGATCTGTGCTCAGAAGCAGGCCAGGTCACCATGCTGCCTGTCACTTCTCTGAGCTGTGATGAGCCTGAGCTAGTCCTAGGTGTGCTTTGGCAAAGGTGGAGTCAGGGGCTCTTGGGCTGTGTCTGCAGAGTGAGATGAACAGTGTTTTAGACAGAGCCGGATGAGCCTCCTGTGTGCACTTTCGAGCCTGGATCTCAGAGCTGTCATACCTGAGGGTGAATTGTATAGGCAATGAGGTGGTCTGACCTTTGGGTGCAGTCACATTTTCATGGTTAGCCAAAGGTATGAACGTACCCTGTGTATTTCTCAAGCTTTGTAGAGGCATGTTGTTCAGGGCCAGGGAAGCATGTTATGTTATTGTACCTCATTAGGTGTTAGATGCTTGAAAGCATGTACTGTTTAGAACAGATGAGGATAGTGAATGTCAGCTTCCACCCACAACTGAATACATCCTGCCCATTTTCCAGTAGTGTTCTTGAGGAATAAATGGCAAAATCTCTGCAAAGACACAAGTGCTGCATTTTTCTTATATTGTATCAGAGCAACATAATTAACTATTAAAAAATATTAGCTATGAATATGAAGATTCACTTATAACAATATTCTTTCTGACTGTTTAAGTCCTAGTAACAGTTTGATACACATTTTTTGAACAAAACACAATGCCCCAAAGCTTTAAAATACAGCTTAGATGGAACTTGGCAAGGGATCTCCACCTGACAGTGAAATATCATTGTCTTTTGGAGCTGGATGCATTTGTGCTTCATTCATCTTGGTCTGCTCCATCACCATGAAAGACTGGAGGGAGCTGGGCTTTCAGATCCTTGTCTTCCTCACTGCATATAACCTCAGCCTTCATCTAGAGGTGTGTTTGAACCTTTAGATCACTAGATGCATCATCACCCATGTCCTTCACATAGTCCCATCACATAGTCCTTCATTTGTGCTCTTCCTCCCTCCATAGCACATGTTGTATTAGGAGGCTTTTTCTACTCTTTGTTTCCCATGACTCAGGAAAATGTCATTCTGGGAAATGCAGAGGGCCTCCATTTTATTTGCAGCATGCACCAACCTGTGTAATGCTCCTGCTGTGCACCATCCAATGGAGCTCTTGTAGTCTCTTTGATTAGCTTCAGGAAAATGAGGGGTGAAGCATCCCAGTGCTGGAGATGCTTCTGGCAATCAGAGGAGGGGCAGTGCTACAAGGACAGATGTGTAAAAATGAGAAAACTCATAAGAGCAAAGATCACATCATCTTCTGAATAAGAACTGGGGATTTGGTTTTGAAAAAGTCAGATCACTCACTTGTGTCTGCCATTGAAATTAAGTCATGTTTCTGCTTTCACACGCAGGCATTTCAGGACACTGGGTAGTGATGGAAAGGGTTTCTTCTTTCAATTATATTTGGTATTTCCGCACAGCCCCTACTTTATCAGCTGCATATAATTTCATTCTTTCACTGATTAAATATTTCCTTGCCTGGTTTCTTTGCTTCTGGGAGCTTGAGAGCTCATTGTTTATGAAGGGAAAGAAGAAGTATTGTGCTGTTAAGCAGACAACTCCCAACACATATGTTCAGTTCTGCATCTTTGACAGGGAGGCCCTGATGCTGCTGAGGGTGCAGAAGGGCAGAGCTTTCACTGAGATTCAGGTGTGACCAGGACCCTCTTCCAGGCTTCATATATGGATGAAGCTCAGAACTTATTAATTAGCTTTTTCTGAAACAGTTACCTTTAGTCCAAATGTGCCAGGCTGTGAGAGCCTTACTCACAATGAGTTTTCCTCTCTCTGTGTTCCTTCTGATTATTTGCAGGAGCAAATTTGATGAAACATGTTTGGGCAAGAAATGGTTCTCTTGGTCTGTGGTAGTTGAGAAGAACATTCATAATTGTGGTATCTCCCCTCAAACTCATGTTCAAAAATGTATTTCGAAGGGCCCAGCTATATTAGTTCCATAATGTGTATATGGGCAGTTTTTTTAAAGATCTGTAATTTTACATTTTTTATCTAAATCTAATTTCATTTTCAGAGCCAACAAAACAAAAAAATCCAAAGCATCTTTTTTACATTGAAAATGTTCATATGTCCAAAACATATCTATTTTAAAAGAATTCTTCCAAGATGCTTAGAAGAAGAGTGGAAACCAGCTTGTAAAAACTCTTCTTTTCTAATAGCAAAGCATTCTTTGGTTTTGATATTTTTTTTCCTTTCCAACCTTCATTAGTGAAAAAGTACAGTTCAAAACTAAGCAATAGTACCACAGTCTGAACTTCAGCAATTCAGTGTCTTCCTTTTGAAGCAAGGCATCTCTCTAGGATCATGTCTACATTGTCATCTGAACCTTCCAGGCAATGTCTGTAGCAGGTCTAGACTTGGGTTTCTGTGAGCAAGAAGATATGATCAATTTTGTCTTATTTTGGGTGTGTATTTGGGACTCAAAGGACATGTGAGAGTTTGATGTGGTAAACAGACAGGAACTGGAGTCCCTGCTACAAGTGTGAGTATGCTGGAAAGACCTTAGGCTTTTATCCCACTAGTCAAATTAATTAAAATCCAGTCTCAGGAAGGAAGATGTGGGCCACAAAGGAAATTGTTGCCATCCCTAAAATTTGGAAAAAACATTAAACTAAGGTTGGCTTTCCAATTTTTCTTTTAAGAAATGAGCCATGAAAGTAGTTATTTACAGTTAACATGTATAATGAGACTGAAAAATTAATGTCTTGTCTTTTCTGTAGCTGCGGGTCTTAACTTTCTCATTTTTGACCACATTCTTCTCTTACTCTTTTCTGTCCCAAAAGGAAGAGACCAGAAAATTCTTTCTGAATTTCCAGTTCTGTAATTAAATATCTTTGCCACTAGAGGTGAAATAAAAATAATTTATTAAAAAGGAAAGTGACATTTACTTTTTATATCTCTTTACAATGTGCAAGATAACTATTGTAGAAAGTATTCACATAAATGTCCACAATTTTGAGTACTCAATGTTCTTTTCAGTGGTGCCTGTTTATATTAATTTCAATCTATTCTTATGTTTTTATAGATCAGGTTGTGGTACAGTTCTTTGAAGAGAAATGTCTGCTTAGTTTCCAAGTAGAACAGAAAGCAAAATTGGCCCTGAGCTTTCATTTGTGTAAGTTTTTCACCCAAGCTTGGCTTTAAGAAAAAGAATACTGGGTTCATGTCTATAAGAAGTCATACTCTTGCTGTGTGAAACAGCCCATTTTGTAACTTCAGCTTGCTGCCCTCCAACACAGCGGAGGAACTGTGTGTCACTGACTGGAAAGACTTAAATACGTCACTGTTGTACCTGCATGCCTCATAAACCTTCAAGGAGTAAGCAATAAGCCTTCTGAATCTGTTAGTTCCACTAAGACAAAGGAAAATTTTTACCAGTTGTCTATATAATGAGGCAGAACTAGAAAACTGATCATTAAAAAAGCCTTGGGTTTTTATTTTCCTATTTTTGGGGGTTTATTTATTCTTCTCTTTTTTATGAGTCAGGATCAGAACTCTTTTCCTCAGTGTGCTTTCCTTAGTTACACAGTGTTGTGAGGGTGGATTAAATCCATTGGCTAAAAAAGGACTCAGACAAGGCTCCTGATCTTTATCCCATGTTGTTACAGAGTTCCCCTACAAACCAGTCACTGTGCAGAATTTTCAGAGTAACAAGAAGAATTCGAATTCACTGAGATTTTTATACCCAACTGCATTAGGTTTCTTTTTAAAATCCTGTCTTCTTTTTGCCTACCAGTAAAATGGGGACAGCCACACCGGAAAAGAGTTTTGATTTGCCTGGCAAATAGTCCTTCATTTAAAACTCATTTTGTTAAAATACAAAATCCTGGTTGCAGTATGAAAAGGAGGCTTCTTGCCCAAAATACTCATCTGAATTAGCCATTTTATCTTAATGGCAGACCTGACAACTAAACTATTTGGCTGCTGAGTTCTTTTGCTGTTCAGATGTTACTTTTACATTCTGTTATATTAGCAGATCATTTTAATGTGATTTTATGTCTTTTATTGTATTTGAGAAAGCACCATATGTTTATACATCATGTAATTATGGCACTGTACTCTAAAAGTATTTACTTTACAGGAAGCTTCATGACTTTGGAATAAACAACCATTCCAAGACTGAGCAAAACATGGTTGAGTTACTGTTTGTGACCTGATTTCAATTAATGACATACTGCCTTAATCATGGAAGCATTGTGTATGTGCATGTGTGCATGTGTATTACTGCTGGTAGGGAAGGCTGGGATTTCACTCCTTAGCAGAGGCTCTGATACTCTTTGTGGTGCCCTAAATTTGCTGAAACATCCACACAGGGTTCACAGATATGCTGCAGGAGACCCAGGATCCTCTGGCATGACAGAAGTTGGGTAGGATACCCAAAGTACCAGAATTGTACTAGGCACCCTTGTTTTGTCACCCAGAGTAATCTTCTGCCTTGGAACATGAGGCACGTGCTTATTCCATGTATATCTGTGGCTGTGAGACCACCTTAGAAGCAGAATACATTACCTCATCATCACACACACTGGAATTCAGCAGAATAGCACTCCACTACACCCTGTCTTTGTTTAGAGCACAGTGGAAGGAGAAAGAAGCATCTGCCTGATTCTGACCTATCAAAATCAGTTATGAGAAAAGTTCCTTCCCATATCAGAAGCGTGTAGAAATCCTCTTCACCTGTGCCAAACACTTGAGTGCCTGACATTGAAACATGCTCTGGGCATTTTCTTTATTCTGCTTGCCCTGGTGAAGTATTTCAGTGTTCTCAGACCATGCTGCTTTTGATAGATATTAATCTGAGAGCTGCAATTTTATTATGATCTCCAAGACACTGCAGATGCTACAGAAAATCTGCAACTACCGGTTTAAAACTCATAATTCACTTCTCAGTGATGTGTTTAGGGGTCTGTTGGGTGCACTGCAGGCTAAAGTACCCACTTCCTGCAAGATGTTGAATGTTCTGGGAGCTGTCTGCCTAATCATTCCTGCACTTGGCAGGGTTGTGGGTTTTTATAGGAAATCTGCACATCAAACAAAGATTAATACAAGTATGCAGAGTTCTCTGAGATTTTTCAGAATTCTTAAAAGTTCTGGGTAATTTATTTTTTAGTAGTAAGGATATGTAGTTAAACTGCATGTATTGATCTCAGAGTTGTGTTTTTTACTTTCTCATTACAGAGTGGTGGTGATACAATGATGGAAAAATGTACAATCCCTCCAGAATAAGGAGTTTAACAGCAGCAATATTTAAAAAAAATAATCAAAACGAATCCCTGTATATTCCTTCTCATTTATTTTTAGTCATTAAATTAAAAATTTACAGGGAAAGCTAACAGCTGCAATTTAGAGAAGTTCCTGATCTGTGCAACTAAAAAAGGTGTTTACTTATATTAAATGCAGGGTCAGTGGCAGGCAGGGCAGAGTTATCAGAGGAATAAATTTATATTTTCAAAAATTATGATGGTGTTTTTCATTAAGAGAAATGTCCTTTCCCACTCACCTTCCCTATGCCAAGTAATGAGGTTTGGCAAAATGTGTTTTGGCTCTTGAGCTTTGATCTTCTGTCTGATACTTGGAGAGTTTTTATGGGAAACTATATATTTCACAAATGCATTTGGTCAAAAGAGAAATCTCAATGTTCATGCAAGAAGATTATGGAAAAGGGAACACAATTTATTTTTTTAGCAAAACCTGGCTGAAAATGCTGATGCGAATAATAAACTCTCCTTACAGCGAACAACTAAGTAAGTATTGCAGTCTGCTGTTTTCCGGATGGAAGATAAAAACTTCGTCCTTCTCCCCACTTCAACACTATACGGGCATCATGGACCATGACAAATTCTTGATATGAAGGCAAGCAGAATAGTAGGCAAAGACTGCTCCCAGTAACCTGTGAGCTTTTCTAGAGAGAAAAGAAGCAGATGTGGGCTCAGCAGCTTCTGTCTGCCTGACCTGAGCACCAAACTCACATAAATCTAAGCAATTTAATGGACCAAATCTCCTCAGGTAAATGAACATCTTCTCACATTGTCGGGGGGCAGATATGAAAACCTTTGAAGACCCTCCAGGGCGATCTGATACACCTGACTTAGGTTTTTTGCCTTTCAGGTTACAAAGTCATTTCAAAAGTGATTTTTTGTCCTCTCCATTGATGTTACAGGGAACATATTCATTTATTTGGAGAATACAGCAGGGGTGCTGGTTAGATGTGAACTAGCTCCCCTGTCCTAAATTATCTCAGCTGAAGAGCCATTGAAAATACTATTTGAACATTTGAAAAATTGCAACCATCTGAGGAGTACACACAGGTGATTCCTCACCGGTTCCTGATTCTAATAATAAAATCTAATCAAAAGAATAATACGCCCTTGCTGGTCCCACCAGCCTCTGAATGCTGGGGAGCAGCTGTGCAATCCAGCCACAGCCTTGTTCACTGCAAGAAACCTGATGCTTTGCCTTAAATGTGCCCAAAAGCGCATTGCAGGCATGTGGATGTTACAGGAGGGCTAAAGAGTAGCACACAGGAATAATTTATAATCAATGCAACAACTTGGATTGTTTCTCCCGAAAACCAAACAGCATTTTTTTAAGTGATGACTTCAAATAATCTGCATTTCTCACCCATCTTCTGACTCCTCCCAAATTTAATTCCTATTAATTTAATGGCTCCATAATTTATCATTTTCCTTTCTGGTTTCTAGTTAGCATATGCATAAGCATTAGACTGACCTTAATAACACTGTGCTTTCTAATCTGAAATTGTGCATTGTTAATTGGTGACTGATGGTCTGAGTAACCAGCAGCTTGTCTTCCTCCCTAAAACTGTTTACTGATTTACCTGAAACTTAATTTCGTTAGACCACAGTTTCTGATCTCTCTACAGATTAATTTTGCAAACAAGCTTTCCTGTAACTTTTTACAATAGTATGTCTTTTTGTAGGAGAATGTCACCTTAATTAGGATGACTGCAGAGTTTTCACAATCTGTCTGTGCCCAGACTGCTAAACGCAATTTCTGAAGTGACAGCCTCCCTGCAAACATCCCTGCTTGGTGCTTTAGAGTGCCATGGCTCCTGGGATGAGACAAAAGGCCACCACTTTTAAGACCCAGTGTCTAGACTTTTAGATTTAAGCATATTTGTTTTACTAAAAGGGAAGAGTCTTTCTGATTAGAAGTGAACTGATTTTCTGAAGTAGCTGTGAGGAAGACAGAAAAGTCTGGTTTTCATTTCTGCTCTCAAATGAGAGTTAAGAGTCTGATTCTTCCTGAATATTAATAAGAGGTTCATGCTTTGAAAGTCAGCCCTCTGGGTTAAATAATTGAGACCACAGACTATAGAATTAAAAGACTAAAATTAATTTTAAAGTAGCATCTCAAGTCCATGATGGTGTGAAAGAGGACACAGAGCCTAAATTCTCTAATGGTCTGTATCTTAAGTGGTCACTGGTATTAACTGGCAAGATGAAATTTAAAACAAAATGCCTCTATTCTGAACTGAGAAATCTTACATTCCCTTGCTTTTATTATAAATGACTATAACATCATTCAGATGAAAGGGGAACTGGAAAAAGTCTTTAAAGTGCCTGTCCACAAACATGTTGCACTACACTTACGATTATAGTAAGTGTGCAGTTATTTCAGTATTCGTATTTTTGCTATGAGTATATGTATTTTGCTATCTGCTAATGAATGTGGTAGCTCTGTTACTCTGGGATGTGTGCAGTGCTTCAGTTTTTTTAAAAATCACATTTTCTCATAATTGCACCATTAAGTATTTCTGTGTACAAATACTGTCATTTTGATAATTTGGTATTTTTCAAGCTGTTTAACTGGGTGTTTATTTCATACAGATCATCTGACAAGGTAGTCAGTCTATGTAAATTTAGCAGAGCGCCACCTTGCCAATCTGCCATAAATTTATGAGAAAATGGTCCAGGCCTTCAAGCTTTTAATACACCTTCCTGATACGTTCATCTCTGTTACAAAACAGACAGGTTTTTGGGGGTTTTTTTTTGTTTGTTTGTTTGTGTTTTTTTAATGTTATTGCCTTTGCATGAAGGGGTCATATGCAAAGAACTTAAGCTTTAGCACTTCTTCCAAAAATATGTTGTTTTTTTTTTTTTTTGTGGTGTGTATAGAATATTTATTTTTAATGGGTTGCACAAAGGAATGAAGGTGAGTGAAGACATAAATGTTATAGATAATTTCCTATGATTAGTCACTGGTGGGGAAAAACAGAACCTGATTACAAGGAAAGTTGTACTTGCATGCAAGGCAAAGAAAAGCCTTGTTCATGGCCCTGCCCTAAGAGGTTCTGCAGACTCTTTACATTTGTGGCATTGCTGCCAAAAGTGCTTGGGAAGATGTACACCAGTTTGAAAATGTAGCACATTGAAAGGGTTGTGCTTAAGTTTTCCAAGAAACCAGAAGCAAATTCTAGCCAGAAACATTTTAACATTGTTTTGATTATGTGGAAATTGTGTGAAAATGTGTTGACAATATGTAATTGACCTGAAAATTCCTTTTTTCCTTATTATTGCCTGAAAATGTTTCTTTTCCTAGAAAACAGTGAAGAAAAGCAGGGGGTTGCTTTTATATACCCAAATTCCTTTAAAATCCGTTTGTACATTACTGTGCATACACCACCATGTCTGTATCATCACTACTACTACACCAGCCTCAAAACTGTGGGACAGTCTCACCACTGAGCCCCCAGGGATCCCTTTTCTGGTCAGATAAGACAGGGCAGTCTGGGAGGAAAGGAGAGGGAATCAAGTTTCATGAAGGGACATTATTGGAAGTGCTCAGCCACAGCAAGGGTCCAGAATTACTGTTTGCTGCCAAATTCTTGTTTCAAAGAGGATATTTTGTCCTGTATATGCGGAAAGTGCTTGTTTTTCTACAAATTTTATTAATCTATCAGATTTCTAGAACTTTTTGGCATCATGTGAGTACTGCATAACTGATGCTCTCAAGAGAGGAAGATAATGGACAGAACTCTGGGGAAATGTCCATTTATGAAATGGGATATCAGAAAGCCCTGATGGGTGGAAGATGAATATGCAGAAATAAGTTGATTTTGTAGGTTTGAGTTATTTCATATCTAATTCAAAGCTTATTACAAAAATTACAGTTAGAGGCCATTTTTAATGACAAGGTCTCATTGCTGCCAATTTTCAGCTCACTATGGAGACTGATTCAAAACTTACATCCATACACATGCGGGTACACAGATGGTGAATTACAGATTTAACTCAATGGAGAGGCCAGGTGCTAAAAATACAAATTTGGGTAAAATGTGGAAGGGAGAACTGAATGAAAAAAACTGACAGCTGTTTATTGTCTTGCTTTGACTAAATGTAACCTTTAACAGTCTGAGGAAGTAAGAGACTAGGCTAGGAAATTAAAAACTTGACAGAGGTAACAGTCTCTTGCAAAGGGCAGAGACATGCAAAGCTGAGTGCCTTATAATGAAGCTGTCAGGTATGCTCTAGCGTGAAACATGTTGGTGGTGCTGCAAATACTTCCCTGGACATTTAAACTGGTGGAATCCTCATTTGACAAGTACTTTTGTACAAGCCTGACCTCAGTGCCCACTGGGTGAAGGTTTATGTCGTTGCCTGGTGTACACACACACGATCTAGATTTTCAAGCACCAAGTACTGTAACACCTGGGTTTTGGCATTGATCCTCTCAGGATAAACTCCCCAAGCCTGATCCAGCTGCCTAATGGCAATGGAAGTATCTTGTTCCAAGATGCCTTGGCCAGACAGAGGAAAAGGTAAAGGCAGGCTTTTGTTTAAACTCTGATCATTCTGATTCAGTGAGATCACATTGCAAGCACAGCCTTGTGGCATTACCTCATTCCCAATTTAAAAATAAAATGCAGTTCCAGCTTCTCAGGGAAGCATTTATGAAGAAAAGAGGTCCTTTGACATTTAATTCGACGTGTATCTTAGCACAGAAGTAAACACAGCCCTAAGCATGACCCTGAGAAGAAAAAGAATTTGTCATTGCATTTGTAGCTTGCAGACAAGAAAGTACAGTGTCTCCTGGCACTGCTGGTGGCCAAGAAAACATTTAGTGCCATGGTGATAAATGAGGCCTCTCCTTTCTGACCCATTCAAAAACGTAGGCAGCTGGTCCAAGCTAAGATGCAGGCTCCCCAAAAAGCCAAAGGGAGGGCATGTCCTCAGGACAATTTCTCCTGTCCCAGAACAGTTGCTTTAAGGTCGGTGCTGTCAGTCCACAGCTGGCACAGCAGTGTTTGCTTCCCATGCCAAAGGAACCTGAACAGCTTTGCTCAGAGAAGGGAAGCAGCTGGGGTTCCATGTGCTCAGAGTCAGATACCTCTCTGAAGGGGTTTGGCTCCCAGCTGGCATCAGGCCACTGGTCTGAGCAGAAACACCACAACGATGGAGAGAACCAGCAGGTGTTGCTTGTGTAAATTCTGTCCTAGTTACTAAGATGAATATACACTGTGCTGTCTATTCCTGGCCACAGACCACGTTGACTGTTGGAAGCAGGCCTGTGTTCTTTGTTCCCTCTCAAAGCAGATGTGGTCTCCAGGTCATATGGTGAGTGGGAAAATTGCTCGGGGGTATGCCTGCAAATATGAAAGGGATAAAAAATCTCTTTCAGCAGTTTGAGCTAGTTTGAATTCTCTGTGATGAAACTTCCATGGGAAGAAAACAGGCTGTCAGATCCTTCACTGAAGACAAGGAAAAGGAAGAAGCCTGCCTGGGAATTGGTAAAAAATCTGGGCAGAGCATAAACAGACTTTCACTAATAGGTCATGAGTTTGGTCCCAAGTACAAATTATACATTCCATGGCTTTGAGGAAGAAGAGCTGCCAAAAAGTAGGATTTAGAAAACCTGATGAGCCAAAGCTTCACTTTGATCCTTTCACACATGGTGATTTGCCATGGCCAGAGGGGGGAGACCCAGGGAACACTCATGATCTGTGGAGAAGACATGAAGAGTTGAATCAGAAATGACTTGTTTGGCCATGTCTTTTGCAAGTGGGTGACATCTGGTAAAAATTAACTTGATCAGTGTGAAAGTGAAATGGTATAACCATGGAATACTGAAAAGACCGAAACAAACTTGCTTAATACAAGTTAGGATTTTTCTATCAGAACAACTTGTCAAAGGATGACATTGCTTTACTGACACTGAAATATTTTGCAAAATGGGCTTTTTTTCACCAAGCATCTAATGAAACACAGGAGTGGCATTTCTGTCAGGGCAAGCACCCAAGCAGGGGTCGCAGCTCTGCCAGTCAGTCCCAGACAGCCACAGCCATTCAGACTGTCTCAAAGCTGGGCATTCGGGACTTTTAAAGTACACAATTCCAATATATTCTGGTCATGTTCTAACTCCAGGACTGGGGACCCGAGAAGCATACAAGCTCCAGACTCCAACAGGAGACTCTCCCTGGGAAGTCCCTGATAATTTTACAGGATTTTCATTCTCCCTCCCTCTGAAGACCTGAATGGGTCTCTAGATTTTAGATATAACAGCCCCCAATTCCCCATCTCCCTGTGCTGCTGGCATGGAGAACGTAGAAAAATCTGGATTTGAGCCCTTGGAAGAAGGGAGGGGTTGAGGAAGGTGTAATTTTTTACTATTATTATTATTTCTCATTGTCCTATTCTGACATTTAGTTGGCAGGAAATTAAAATTAAACTTATTTTCCCAAATGAAGTCTGTTTTGCTCATAACAGTATTTGGTGAATGATCTCTCCCTGTCCTTATCTTGTCACGTGAACTTTTCCATGTGTTATCTGTGCCATGCAGAATAAGGAGGGCAGTGATAGAGCAGCTTTGTGGGCACCCGCTGTCCAGCCAGGATCAACCCACCACACTTTGTTTTGTTACAAGTGGGTCACATTGTG
This sequence comes from Zonotrichia leucophrys gambelii, assembly GCF_028769735.1. Taxonomy (NCBI): domain Eukaryota; kingdom Metazoa; phylum Chordata; class Aves; order Passeriformes; family Passerellidae; genus Zonotrichia; species Zonotrichia leucophrys. Next base: position 81,471,164 of record NC_088169.1, read on the forward strand.
GAATCTGTGCATACTGAGTCACCAATAGTCAGCCATAACATGAGCAATCATTAGGTCAAGTGGAACAGAGCTGGGCATGGTGAGACCAGGTTTCCTCTCCTAAAAATCACCCAGCTCTCCAGAAAAATGCAAGGAATTGTAGAAGACAGCAACTAATAGGTATTTACAGCGAGAAGTGGTTTCTGAGCTTCCTTTCTTCTGCTAATGGCATTCAGTCAAGGACAAACATTATGGGACATTATAGGAGCTGGAGAGAAAACTCCTATACCAGAAGAAAATTTGTCTGTGGGACAGTCAGTCTGCTCAGTCACTGTATATTTTGCTAACTGAACTCTATTTTGCTCTTACATTCAGACATAGAGTGGATGTGGCACCAATTATGCAGTCAGGCACCTGTGACCGTATCCATGTGCCAAACACATAGATTGGACAGCAGAATTAGACCAAATTTACAGTTGTTAAAAAGCAAATAAAATAGAATTGTGCATTAAATTCACCACACAAGCCAGTCTGGTTTCATAGGAGCATTATTTAATCAAGCATAGGAAATACACAGTGTTCTTTGGGTGGCATCATAGCTTATGTTGAATCTGGGAGATTTTTTTAGGAGTGGATCTGATAAGTTGCTACAGCATTGGAGATTAAAAGAGACTTGAGACGGCCCATCCTGCTTCTGCAGCACACCTCAACATGGTATTTGTAAACATCAATCAAACACTGCATGCTTGACTAGCACCTTAGTAACATGACTGAGTTACTGGAGGCCTCTAGAAATTGGACTGATAACTTATATTGTTGTAATCTTCACTTTCTACGAGCAAGGGTTGTATCTCCGAAGAAGTTCCTCCTTTTTTCTTCCGGCAGGCCCTGACAAGCCCTGTGAGCACGGCAGTAACAATGCCTCCAAACACAGCTGCTCCGACCAGCCAGGCCCAGATCTGACGGGCTTCCTGAAGATAGGGTGTCAAAAAGTCTTGGAAAGACTGAAGGGCTTGAAAAATCAAACAGAAAAAGAAAGATCATTTTACTTGATGCAATGCACTGTCAGTTTACAGAAGTTCTATGATAGATAATACTGGAAGGCTGAATATAAAAAAATTATCTGAGAGCCACAAATAGTTTTAAACAAATCTCTTCAGCTCTGATAGTCTCAATCTTCATGTCCAAAGCTGGTACAGAGTTCTCTGTCCCCACTGCTCCTCACGGTTTTGTCAAAACTTCAGACTGTAACCCAAAAGTTTGATACTGTGTGACCAAAGGTCCTGCTAGCTCAGCATCCTCTGGCAGCAATAACTGCAGAACACTGGGGAGAGTTCAAGGAAAGGTCAAGTTATTACAATGCCTACAAAATACTTACCCAGCCTCCAAAATTTGCAGGTCAGGAATTTCCTGAACCAGATGTTGTGTTGTTGTGTGTAATAGTCACTGGAGGATTTTTTTTTCTCCTACCATCATCTTTTCAAGCTGCTCTTTGAACTTTTATCACAACTTTTAGCAGCAAAAGCATCCCTGCCTTAACTACATTCATTAACTACATATTGGGTGGGGAAAAAAGCTTCCTTTTACTAATTGTGAACCTGCATTCCACTTACTTTGACAGTTCCTGTGTGGGGAGAGGCAGTAGACAACTATTCTGTGGTCATTCTGCACAACAAATCCTCTTTCTTTGGTGAATCCAGGGAAACTTCTCACTGTTAGATGTCCAGCTGTCTTCTGGCTTTGTGATATGAACTGTGTGTGTGTGTTTTTCTTGCTATGGCTTAATGAGCTATGAAAACCCTGCCATACAGGGCTCTCACTTCACAGCAGAGGCTGGGAAGAAACCTGTTCAAAATGCATCCAACAATTTGCTGGCTTGAATTTGAAAAATAATGATACTTGTCCACTTGGGCCAAGGAAGATTTGGAATCCACATTTCCCAGTTATTATCTCTAAGACTATTATTAGCAGTAATTACTAGCTAGTAGGGAAAAGAAAGAGCACCTCTATGGGCACCTTCTCTGGGAACTCCTATGGTGGTTTATTTCTGAATGTTCTTTATGCATCTGGACTGATTTAGATGTACTCAACCATATTTAGAATGCTGTACCCCCACAAAGGCTGTAAATGTCTTCCTGTTATCTTGCATTTTCACTGGTGCCCAGAAAAACAATCCACATATCCTCTTGGGTCATGGTACTTCTAAAAGCATGCTGTTACATGCATTGTGCTCTGAAAAGATGCTGCCCTCCAGGGCCTGGGTAAGGGATGTAGCCAGGAAGCTGCTTGATTTGTGTGGCCCCCTGACTACCCTCTATTAGTATTCCAGGTGGATAGGGGGGACACTGAAGGAGGAAGTCCCAGGGTAATCTAAAGGGACTTCAGGGCAGTTAAAGCACTAGGTGTTCAGGTAGTATTCTCCTGATTGATTCCTTCAGTGCTAGGGGAAAATACTGAAAGGAGAAGGGAAACTCAACAGATCAATACATAGCCAAGAAATGAGTGCCGTAGGTGGAATTTTGGGGTTTCTGTCCACAGGGTGGCTTGCACAGCACCAGGCCTGCTCATGTTGGATGGGGTATCCCTGAGTCAGAGGGAAAAAAGGATCATGGCCCAGGAATTAGCAGGGTTGACAGAGAAGTCTTTAGGCATGAAGGGGGAGTGGGATAATTGGTTTCGGCCATTTCTTGTGTGTTTGTTGTTCACTGTATACTTCTGGATGTTCACAAAAAGTACCTGTGAGACTTCCAAAATCAAAAGAAAAATGATGAGCTAGGAGGGATTCCAGTTATGGAGTCCTTCAGCTTTAAGGCATGGTTAGTTTTCTTTGCGGTGTTGAAAAGTTCCCAGCTCCTACAGATTTTATCAGTTTCCTCACTATTACAGCCTGGAAAATCTTTTTTAATGGAAAGATTGCCAAGCACTGGAACAGGCTGCTGAGGGAATTAGTAGAATCATCATCCCTGGAAGTGTTCAAAAATCATTTGGATGTGCTGCTAGGGTATGGTTTGGTGGGCTTGGCAGTACTGGATTTATGCTTGGACTTAGGATCATAGAATTTTTTTCCAATCTTAATTATTCTGTGCTTCTATAGAACTCTTCCCAGTGTAAGAGAGAGATTTTCTGGGCAAAAGTCAAGACTGCATCTGTAAAGTTATCTGTTTTCATTTCTGAAAGAAGGAAAAAATACAGAAAAATCTTAATCCAGGTGCTGAAATATAACTCTTGAAACAGCTCTTAACAGACTTCTTTTTACAGCTATTGTTAAGTGATGCCATTAATCTTCCGCATCTCTGTTATTGATGTTAACTCTTGTTTGTTTTCATGCAGCCATGCAGGCTGTGGATATTTTACAGCTCACAGTTCTCATGTCACAGAAAGCTGGGTGTCGGCTCCAGCTTCTGCTCAGAGCAGCTCCCCTACACTGTGACGTGTGCCCTGGAGTCCTGAGGGATGGATTTCCATACACACTGACACCACTTCTGCTTCAGCACTGTCACACATATAAAAATAAATGCAGCTGCAATTAAAACTATGTACTCTTACACACTGATTTGCTTTGCAGTGGAAAGCAGAGCTACAGGCATCAGTTTTTCCTCAGGGACACAACAGCAATATAATTTAGCATTAAAAAGCCATTTTGTTATTGGATTCTTTCCAAGTTTTATTTCTCATCTTCTTTCTTAACCAGCCTCACCATGCTCAGTTTAGTCCTACTTCCTCTCTTCTAAGTTGCTGGTACTGTAACTCAGAACTGCTGCTCTTCATAGAGTCACAGAATCACCGACATTGGAAGAGACGCCCACGGCCATCTAGTCCACCTGTCAACCCAGAACCACCAAAATCGCCTGCAAGCACCCACTTTCTTTAAGAGCAAACAAGACAGGTTTTGAGAATAGGATTGGGCCAGATCTTGTGTGCCCATTCCTCATTCTGTCTTGTTCTCTTCCTCTGCCTTAACACTTCTTCCTCATCTGGAAGATCTGCAGGAATGCTGCCTTTTCTTGATGACCGAGATCTTTTCAACTGACTTTTTTTTTTTTCTTTCATAAATGTTTCCTACTTGTCCAGTACTTCCTGTTTGACAATCACAGACTTTCTCTTCTCCTAAAGAAAAGTCTGTATTTATACACTGGAGTGAGAAAATCTGTGTCTGTAATTTGAGAGTCCAACCATTTTCCATTTGTAACCAGTTCTTCCCTTCAGATAAGAAATAGCTTAAGCTTGCTGCTTCTCAGTGAGATTACCAAGGGGTTGAACGACATCTGAGGATTATCTGGGCTTTCTGAACAAGGCTGAATTTCGTTCATTGTGTTGATGTTTCAGAATAATTAAGGAACTAGTTTCCTTACCCCTGTTAAAAACATAGGCAGAATTTAATAGGATTTCCTTTTTCTGAGGACTATGTGCTCCCCTGGGAAAAGGCAAGAGTCCAAGAGACAGCAAAAATTAATTATTGGATGGTAAGTATTTTACCATTTTCTTCCTCTTGCAGTACAATTTCAGGATTCAGAATTCCTGAAAGTCATGGTATTTGCTACTTTGTCTGAGTTGTACAATTCTAGCAATAAGAAGAGTTTAAGAAACTAATGTCTTATTAAGAAATATGTATATACATTTCTGGTCTTGATCTGGCTCTTTCATGAGCTTATATTCCAGCACCTGGACTAATTATTTTCTGCATCTCATTCCCCAATCTGTTCGTACATCCAGGATTGCCCCATCTCAGGTGCAGAATCTTACACTTTCCCTTTCTTGAACCTTATACAATTAGTGATTGCCCAGTCATTTAATGCTTTTTTAAAAAATCTGGAATTAGAAGGATTTTTTTATCTTGTCATAAAACAGACTTATTCCAGTTTATAGGCAAAAAATTTTACATTTCCCCTTTTACCCAAAATTATGACATTACCTGGTTCTTGCAGATATTCATAGTCATATCCCAGCTCTCTTGAGGGTTTAAAAAATTCTCCATTTCTGTAAAGAGGGATGAAGGGGACCATGTAATTTTCTCGATTGTGCCCAATTGGTGCATTCGCTGCTGGGTACACTTCTAGCATGGGCCTGTGTCTTCTTAACCATCGTTCAAAAATGCTGTGGAAGAGAAAGCATGCTAATTAATGATAGGAATTATCAGATTTTTTCTTCTTGAAGATCAAAAGAAACTGATGGCTTTTTTTAAAATGCTGGAGACAGAGTTGCATGCAATGTCTTGTGTTTGTGTGTGTAATGCTTTCCAAATTCCAAATTTGAGGTTATCCGCTTCAGTGCTGAGCTCCTATGCAAACCTACAGAAAGCAAATGCCTGTGCTGCTGCAAAGAGTCTAAATGTGCTTTGAAATTCCATAAATGTAAATTACTCTCTTTTTGTGCTCAGCAATTCATGTGGTTTTGAGGAATAGAGAGAAATTGATTAAAGACCTCAGTCCTTCCTCTTCACTCTCTGAAGCATTTGTAGCTAGTTTTGCATGGCCTTGTTTCTAGCTGCTCTGTCCTGTTCCTGTTCCTCTAATTTCTTAGCAAGGGTTTTCAATGAAGTATGAATTACATCATGATCCTGTGGATATCACCAGAGGAGTGGAAACATCTGAGCAAGAAGTGATAAGCTGACAAGGCAGGTCAGCTGTCAGTAAAGTGTCTTTCTCCAGCCACAACTTCTTCACTGACCTCAGCGTCTGTTGTTTAACACATTCCTCTCTCCCAGCTGCTGTGCAGCTTTATTTTACCTCCTCGTAAATATGTTATCCAGAGGCACTGCCACTGTCAAGTTCTGGCCAGTGTCAGGTCTATCTTGCAGCCAGCTGGAACAAGCTCCATCTGGCATGGGGACAGTTTCTGTCACCTGCGGGCAGAAGCCAACCCTGTTGCCCCCTAATTGCCAGAACCTTGCCATGTAAACCCAATAGAAGCTGTTCCCCATGCCTCCAGCCTCAACTGCTCCATTCCATATTTCTGTTCCAAAATTTCTTCCATTAGCTGTCTGTCACCACAGGCCTGTGTGTCTGCTCTTTAACTTGGATGCAGAAAGCTTAAAGGCTGCAGTAGGGGAAGCATATAGTGGCATTTTCAACTTAACTACTGAATGTGTTTGGAAAGCAAAACTAAAAACCTTCCAAAACATTCTCAGTTCTCCTCCCTTTGAGCTTTTTTTTGGTCAACTCTTCACTTTAAATTCTCAAACCCTTTCTCTGATCCCTTTTTGTTTATTCACCTGAATGTGCCAGGTTGGGATAGAGAAGGTGGGAAAATGCTACAGGATAAGCAGATGCAGGAATCTTCTGCATGAGGAAAGAGGACTCCATACTAAATCCATAGATACCGGTGAGAGGTAATTATCAACATTAGGCTCAGGGAGGCATTTCTGGATTAATTTATTATAAGGGATAGAAATGGTCTAAAGAGACGTGTAAATTGTGCTTTAATGGAGATCTTAGCTCAACAGTTGCTCCTCCCCAACACTGGCCACTGACCAAAAGACATGGACTTCGCTCCCCTGTTCCACCCCTAGCTGTTGAAGGACTCAGGTTATCTCAGAAATACAGTTCCTAAATGCAAGTGCTCAGGGGTATGAGGGTCTCTGCAAGTTATGAAGGAATTCTTCCAGCAGATTTCTACCTCTTATTTTTGGGCAGAAATATCGATATGCACACTCTGCATAGTCTACCAAATTAAAGCCCTCTCATACTCATCAAAATAGAGGTAGGGCCAAAATCTTTGTTCTCTTTTTAGGATCAAAAACCCTAATAAATTAAAACATGACTGTGATCATATATCTTGTTTATCCTTTGCAATGCATGTATTAATTTTGAATAAAATCTACATTTTTGTCTCTCTTCTCCAGTTAATTTCATCAATCCTGTCTGGAAAAACTCTTACCTGAATAATAATGTTTAGTTGAAGCTTTCAAATGGATAAGTTTAAGCAATATGAATATATAGAATATAAAGGAATAATTAAGCTTGAGCAGGGGTGGGATGTGGAAAAGTGTTTCACTCCAGTCTTTTCCCTGCTTGGCTTTTACTCATGCCTTGGATAAAGTACCCTGACTATCAAAGCTTTATTTCCCTAGCAGTTTAGATGCGAACTGAGATAGCTCTTCTCTGCAGTACAAGGTTGTTAGGGGTGCAGAGATACTCTGGTTGTGGGAACATGGTAATATTTTAAGGCAGAGGTGGGTCTCGGATGAATTTTTAATGTCTGGTGATGATCCGTACCCTAATTTTGGGATGCTCAATCTGAGGTAATTCCTGGGGCCTGATTTTTGGAAAATGCTGAGCAGTCACAATCTGAAAATTCAGAGGGCTGATGTGCACAACTTTCAGAGCTAAAACTCATCATTTGCCTGAAATAGCTTTGCAAGAAATGCCCTGAAATGCATCATCATTGCTGCATGTGTTAAGTGTTGCTGTTGCATAAGAGCTTTTAATAAGAATCCTTAAGCCAGTAATCTTTCAAGCAGAATGCAAATGCAAAACATTTCCATGGAAATGATCATACGTACTTTTGGATTCCTTTGCAGTGTGGTTTCCACATGAGGTACCCAACTTTGCTTAGCAGTAGCAGAAGCATTGAATTGCCTGCCCTTGAAGCTGATCTTTAGATTCAGATGTGATCACATGCCTCTAAATCCTGATGTGATGAGTTTTGCTGATGCACATGATGTGTTGCACAATTCATTGGGTTGTTTGGGAACAGTTCTCTCCATCTGCTGGCACAAGATCTTATCGCCCTGGCTGAAATTTCTTTCATTGAACACATCTGTATGTCACCACAGGAATCTCAGAAACATTCTTTAAATCTTTAAGAGTCACATTTTCTTCTACTCCCTTCAGAACAGCTAGTCATGTACATTCATCTCGTAGTACTCTTTGGTTTTTTGCTTTGGGTTTTATATGACACTTTGAAAGATTAGTATCATATTCTGCTTGCTAATAAAATGATTGGGTGAACTTGCATTTATTATTTAATTCAAAGGCTCCTTCCCAGCTTGTTCAGTAAGATGAACTCAAACCACTATTTTTTTTCCTGGCCAGATAATGCATGGTGATATCTGTTTTCAAGAGTGTTCATGGAGTTTTTTTAATTTTGCATGAGAAAATTGACAGATGTAGTATATCAGTAATATTTTTTACATGTACTTCATGTGTTTTTATTCCTCCTTTTAAGGGGGCACTTCCAAGAGCACTGCCGTTTCCCTTCCCTTATATTTTGTGAGTTAGGGAAGAAGAACCTTATTCTTGCTTTTCATTAACAGTTTCCCAGCTTATTGGAAAAAGAAAACTCCCAATGACATCCAGCTGGGGAGAAAAATCCATGGACAGGGTACACCTTCAGTTGTATTTCTATTGGTAAAGTACAAATGGTTCTCCTTGGGCACCATAAGCTATTTCATATCAGAGAGTTACATTTTATGACTCCCCAGCCAAGTCCATTAACTCCATTAATCCATTTTTAAGGAAAGTTGAAATCCTGAAGTAGCCTATGGCTTTTGCTGTCAGCCAGGTAGTGACGCTGTGGCACAGTGTTCCTGTCCTTGGGGACTTAATTGAAAAGATTTGGGAAAAAAAAAAAAGTGTATTTGGAGAAAGTAATCACACTCTCTTTTGTTTCAGAGTACTGTGACCAGTGAGTCAAACATTGTAGAATACCTTTTACTTCAAATAAGGTGCTTTCTCCAGCCCTGGCTACATTTAAGGCAGTTAGCATCAAAAGTTTTCTCGGTCATGCAGGGCTGTCCTTTCCTGAAGGCAAAGAGAACACATCTGAACAGCTGTGATGGATCACTGCAATTTTTCCATGTGCCTTGATCTACAGAGAGTTGTTTAATCCACTAATAGGCATGGAGTTTCCATGACAGAAAGAAATCAGTGTTCCCATCATCAGATGTTGATCTGCTTACAGTTGACAGAAGTTTTTCTTTTCTTCCCCTATGCAGTCATGCAAGTTATTTCCCTTTAGCATCTTGAAAATGTGTGGTTATTTCCTGTTCTTTTCTCAGGAGCTGCAGCCTTGGAGGAGCCTAGGTCTGCAGAATTAGTGCTACACGTAGAGAGACAAGATGCTGAGGTAATTAGCTGGTCCCTTCATGGAGTGACAAAGCTCCTGGTAGAAAGCCCAGGTTTGTGGCAAAGCAGCAGACCATAACTCCCTCAAATTGTTCATTATCTTGGCAAACCACTGCTTTTATGTTCTCTTCATATGAACCTCTGCATCCTTCCCTGGACCTGAGAGCCCGACAAAGCAGGACCATGAGGTAAGGGCATCTTCAGGGCCATTTTATTCCATATTGCCTCCCTTTCTTGCCTTAATTTAACTAAAGATAACAAAAAGGACATCTAAAGTTCAGATCAAGCTCTGCCATCCAATCTCCATACTAATTCTGTGCCAAAAAAAAAAAGAGTACTGGACATAAGTTTAGTGAGAAGGAGAGAAATCTCTGGCTCCTGCAGAAGTCTGGTTGGTTACTTTTTGTTCCTCACCATCCAGACAAAGGGAGCAAACAGATCAGTAGCTATTTGTATAGCTGCAAGTGATATTTTCCAGAGGCTTTTTTAGCATTGCAATTCCAGCTAGTCTAGCATCACTTGGGAGATGTTGGCAGTGCTATGGGAGCAGATGGGATGTGAGCGTGGTGGGAAGACAAGGAGGGATATAGGGAAGTAGAGAAGAGCTAACCAAATGTTTTTGGGAATTTTATTCAGAGAATGGAAATGCAGAGAATTCAGCCTGGGATTAGCAGCAGTAAACCATAGATCCTTGAGGATGATAGGTCTACTGAGAAGGGTCCCAGGCAATCAAAGCTTAAGAAAGAGAAATTTAAAACGTGGAAAATAACTAAATTAAATAGAGGTTAGTCTCCTGATAGCCCCTAATATTCTTTGTATTTCCTCAGCAGCAAGCAAAATTGACTTGGAAAGGGTAGTTTTAATTTAAAGGCATTGTGCAGATTAAAAAATAATTCTGTCTAGATTAGAGAAAAATTTGTTTGCATTTGGAAGACTTCATTCTCTTGAAGAAATCAAAGTGCCCAAACTGAATGTCCTAAATAAGAGGCCTGAAAACTGAAAGAGACTGGAGACCAGTTTGAATTTTGGAAGATGCCTTGTCTCACATTTAGTGCTCAGAGAGGCTCAGTCTCTCTAAAGTGCATTTCCAAAGTAGAAATAATTTTCTAGTGGGTGTAATATCAAAGTAATTACTAGATTATGATGATCAGCACCCTGTGCAAAGATTATTTTTGTGGTAGGAAACAGAATTTTAATGATGTAGAATGGGTGGGATTTAGACACCTGAAGATAAGGCTCATGTTTGTATATAAACCTTGGAAAAATTGATCATGGGTCATGATAAATTCACTGCCACTTAAGCTCTGATTCAGTCATAGGCCATGTTTGATGCAGAAATAGCTAAGGAAAGTAATCAGGTCAGAAGAATTCCCAAAAAGCCATAAAGGCAAAGAATATTTTCCCTGCATATCGGAAAATTTTTAGAGACTCTTACAGGACTCATTTTACTCTACACAAAACAGGCAGAGAGTACAAATAACTTACCTAAATTCACACCAGCCACACTGTAGGGCAATAGGACCTCAGCTCTGTGGCCAGTTTGTATCAAACTGTGGCACCCCCAAGAGTTAGGTTACACCACTGCAAAGCATGGAATCTCAATTTTACTCAGTTTTTTTCTGTATATCTGTATATGGATCACTGTAACTGCTGAGGAGCTTAATACTTGTGTGTACCTGCTTTAATAGGTTCCAAAGTAATGGTATGTGGGAAAAGGCAATAATAACGCCCACCTGGTATGTAGATGCTTTGTCAGTTTAAATTTTTCATTTGGGGAAATAATACTTTGCTTTTGCAAAACATTTTAGTGTGATATGGTGAAAATTAAAGCCATCTATAAAAGACATGGATATATCACTTCTATTTAATTGTGTATAAATAGACTCAAGTGTTTTCTTTGTTCTGCTCCATACATACCAGGTTATACAAAATGAAATTAAATGGGCCATAGCAGAAAATTAATTAAAAAACCCAAACAAACAAACCCACTTTGGTTTAATGAGTGGTGGGATAATAGGATTGATTTGAGGATGATTAAAAAAGGCCACCAAGATATATTTTCTTACTGAAAGTATGAATTCATATTATTTTATGAATAATATATGCAATGGGATTATAACTAGTGAAAGGATGAGCCAAGAAATAACTGGGTTTATGCTGCCAGTGGGAAATACCAGGCAGATTATAAAAGCATAGCTGTGTGTAGGTTGGGTTTCTTCCTACTGTTCCAGATATTGTTGTGCACTCTGAAAAAGATGCTGCTCACAGGAAGGAAATTTAAAATCTAGAAAAAGCAAGTAAAAAATAAGAGTTGGCATTTTTCTTTATCATTTTGCAAAGTGTCCTTATAAGGGCCACACATTCCTAAGTGTGCTACCACAGACATGGGCAGAGGTACTCTTGAGTGACTAAGTGTAAGAGGGGAAACCAGACTTTAAATATCCATTTCTAACATTGAGGCATTGGCTCATAGTGTAAACTAACTTTCCCTTCAGGAAAATATAACAGAAAAATTTAATTCTGTGTGTTTTACCTTGCAGAGAAGGACAGCTGGAGAGAGATGAAGGGGGAAGAAGAGAGTGCAGTTTCTCTGTATGAATTTCTGTCACACAGCAAGGAGCAAGAGTGGCATTGCAGGTATGCCCAGTGGAGGACTGCAGTCACTTTATGATGAAGGCTCATCCACTTATAAATTTGTCATGTTCAAATCCAAAGCCATGTACTTGGTTGTGCCAGGTTTGACACAGAGACTTTCATTCCTCATCTCCAGTTGTGAGACTGAGGCAAGGTCAGACTGACTATGTCAGAAGGAATACAGAACATTGTTGCTTAGAGCTCATTTATACAATTTATTTCAGTATCATGAGATCTGACATGATGTAGAAGAAATCTGGCAAGCAACATGTATTTGCATTTGGAAAGAAAAGAAAAAGAAAATAAATTAAAGAAAGCTGAAATGCCAGCCCAAGGACTGTGATTACACAGTAGTCATCACTTTAAAAGTTGGCACTAGTCAGCTAGGATTGCAAAGTCACCTCAGGTAATTCCCATCCCAAGCATTTGGGAGAAAGATCAGTGCTTCAGTCCTGGAAGAGGTGCTGATGCTGAGGCTGTAAAGTCAAGGCACTGTACTGTTTGCCAACGTATGCGGTTATATTGCAGTATTCTTTTGGGTTCTTTTTGTTTTAAGTTGGCTAAAAACACTACAGGGACTCTCAGGAAGGTTGTAAACAAGTTACACTGTCTGATTAAAAATTAAAATGCTGCCCTCAATTATTGTGAAAACCCATCCAAACCCTTTAAGGCTGTGTCCCCCACTGGTGAATCACTGCTGAGGATTGCCCTGGGTTACAGTGCTTATTCTGTCTAGTCCCAGGTGCTGGAGAACATCCAGGGGCTTCCATCATCAATCCCAAGCTGCAGCATGCAGCAAGGAACTTTGGACATCTTTGCCTCTTCCCCAAACCCTCACAGCACCTCTGTGAAGTTACTCCTGTGCCAGTCCCTGGGCCAGCCACCAGAGACACCTGTGCATGTATATCTCTATATGTATGGATATTTTCCCATAACAGGCCTTCGTCATGGTCAGCCAAGCAGGTGAAAAGGATGAGATTGTTGGTGGCATTGGAATTTTCCGTGAGTGCTGCATTTTTTGCGTTGATCTCCATATCTAGTCAAGCGTGTTTGCATATATGCATACACATATATATATACACATTGTGTGTGTGTGTGAGGTTGGGAATACATGTTCAACTTCAGTACTGGCTGCACCTAAGAACATGAAGCTGTGGTAGCCATACCAGCTTGGGCTTCTAGATTTGTCAGTTCTTAAAAGATAGACTTGCATGAAACGGAAAAAAAAGGATGTTTTAGCCTGGTGGAGCTGTCTTCCCACATAACGCTGTACTTCTGATATTTTTTCTCAGAGCATGTATTCCTCATGTAGATCAATTACACGCACGTGAAATATGGATATTCATTTTCAGGAAAGGTCTAGCCTACTTTATTTTTTTCCCTTTTCCCCATCTTCTGAACAAAAAGTGGAGGTTTTTTTGTGGACTTGAGTGGAAGAGATCACCTGAAACATCAAGGCACAGTGTGCAGCTGACATAAAGCCCCTTCCTTATTCAGCAAGGTTGCAGGCTATCTCCTCAAGTAGTATTCTCTGAGTGAGATTTAATAACATACAGTACACTGATGCCTTCCCACTCACTACAAAGTACCACCAGAGCAGGGCAGCCGTGTGACACCTGAGGATCTTGGCACTGCTCTGCTTCGCAGATCTCACCACAACCATTTCATCTCCTTTGTTCTCACTGCACAAACAGGATGTTTGGAAAGTGTCAGATAAAGGAAACAAGAGGGAGGGAACTGACAAGGGGTAGTCTCATACAACCAATCCCACCTAAGAGAAAACGAATGCTACTTTGCCTATGTCCCAGTTTCTTGAAAATCTCAAGGTTACTGCAGCGGCTGCATTCATAGAATCATATAATATCCTGAGTAGGAAGGGACCCACAAGAATCACTGAGTCCAAGCCCTGGCCCTGCACAGGACATCCCCGGAGTCACACCATGTGCCTGAGAGCATTGTCCAAATGCTTCTTGAACTCTGTCAGGCTGGTGCTGTGACCACTGCCCTGGGGAGCCTGCTCAATGCCCTCTGAGTGAAGAACCTTTCCCTAAACTAGGGACCTGTTTCCTGAGCTTCTCCTTTTTGAACCTAGATCTTGCCTGACACATGCCATTTATGAGATATTTTTTAATATTTCCCCTACCAATGTGTTTTAGAACTTTTCCCCCTAATCTATCAAACACCCTTAACACCTCTGTAGGGCTAAGTGAAGAGTCTTCATACTTTCCATCTGACGCTTTTCCTCTTTATGTCAAACGACTTGAGCTTCCACAGCTATTTGGAGAAAATTCAATTGGATCTCCCATTGCTGCTTTGCAAGCTTATTTGGGTGCAGAGGGTGATATAGCTTCCCCTCATTGCTCCAATAATCATGCAGTCCTCCAAATATTTCTCTCCTAGAATAAAAAAAAGTCACCAACTACTCAAGCCTCTCTTGTGAAAAGAAGCTGCTCAAGCACCAGAGTCCTGCAGAGATGACTGCTCTCTGTTCCTCTCCCAGAGAGGGCTGCTGAAGTCCTGCAGTTCTATTCCCCATTTGCTATCACAATATTCTTTGGTTACATTGCAAACTGCTTAACCTTCCCATGTCATGTAGCTACCTGAGGCTTCAATTCCACTGCATATAAGTCTGGGCTCCCCTGCCACAGAGCTTTACAAGCTGAGCAGTCCTGTAGCCTACTTTCCCAGTAAAGAAACCTTTCTGAAATATTACTGGTTTTGCCTTCTCAGAAAACTGGGTAGAATGAAACAAGTGCTGAGCCCAACTTTGCTGCTATATTACCATGTAAAGAGCTTTATTTCAATTAAAGAGGAAGATAGTGGATAACTAAGCTTCACACTAAAGACAAGACCTGAGTATCTGAGTGAGCTGACTGGAAAAAGTGTGTAGGAATCTGTGCAGAGAAATGTCCATATACTCTAGTATAGGACTAGGTAGTGCCTTAGCCTAACCCAGTTATTGGCAAAATAAACTAATTCCTGTGGGAGCTTCTTCCATACCTCTGCAGGAAAGAAATGAGATTAAATGAGGATTGGCTGCACTGAGATTCTGTCAGATATCTGCTCTAAACTCTGTTGCTTTTCTTAAACTCTCTTGGCTTTTCTTAGTCAAGTCACCCTTTGTTTAGCACAATGTTGTAAATAACTTTTCTGAGGTACAGGAAATAAATTCTTTTCCTTAAATGGCTGTCATCATGTGTGTTGTTTCACCCCTTACTGACAAACCAGAGTAATGTTTGGTTACAGATATTTGTTTTCCATTCAGATTTAGGTCTCCAATACTGTCCAACGCTGCAAACCCCAGGTTATAGATGAGACATTATGGGGTGTCCTGTGTGCTTTGTAAATAAGGAAATAGAAATGCAACCCACCATGTGCTGCATTGGAAACAGAAGTTAGCATTTGATTGAATGTATATCCTGTGTTAAATTTCTCAGATTCATTTTTGCCATGATTTGATGATAACACAAAAACATCACTTGAAGTCAGAGAGAGTAAAAAAGCCAGCTGCTCCAAAGTTTAATAACTACTTTTCCCTGAAGACAACGATAACAAGCAGATTAAAATGGATAGCTGTGGAGGTAGCTGGACTGACACCATGGAACCCACTTTTGTGCTCTGCAATTCAGTTCTTTTGAGACTTTAATATTGTCATTATTGAGGTTCACAAGGGCATAAAATACATAAATCACAACTATGGAAGTGAAGTGATAATTTCTTTTGATGAATAGGAGGTAGCTACATGTGGGTGAGAAAAGTACCATGTTTTCTTGTGATTTTTTACAATTTGAACAATTACATCAGCTGTTATTGCAGAAGTGCTGCAGGAAGGAAATGCTAGCTGTCTGCATCAGAGCTCATTTTGATTGCTGTGCCGCAGGGAGCTTCCTCCTCCTCCAGCATTAAGAGAATAGGTGAAGACTAATCCTGCACCTCTAGTGAAGTTTCAGGGTGGTGTAACCTTTCCTTTTAAAAACCAGTAATTGTTTGCAAAATATGTGGTGTATGGGGTGATCCATTCAGTAATAATGTTGGGTGAACTAAAATCTTGCAGTAAGATTGATATGAAACCTGCACTTTAAATGGGACTCTTTGAACTGAACCTGCTGTATAATAGACTTTTATGAACAGAATGGATCATTACAAACATCTAGCCTGAATAATGGCATGGCAGGTGAGATTGCCAACTGCTGTATTTCACATATGATGCAGAAAATGTCTGTTTAAGCTTTCTCTGGTCATTCCCCTAAAGCAAGGTGAAGCAGCAACACTGTAGGTTATATGTATGCTTAATCAATATATGCTTAATCAATAAAAAGAATGTTTATCTCCAGAACCTGATCCTTGTCATTATTTCTCTCTGTGTCTGCCTCTGTATGGTGTAACTTTGGATATCCAGAGTACTTATTTAATGTTACTTTAAATGCAGGTGCACCCTCAAATGTACTACACATACTCAGTCCCCCTTTTTCCACTGGAGCAGGGATGCTCTAAACCTGTACTCCTTCACTTTAGCCTCTATCCATGGTCTGTGTTAGATGACAGGTGATGTGACCCTCCAAGGCTGTTCCTGCATCCCTTTAGGTGCTTTGCAATTGCAACTGCTCAGGCTTGCTGAAGTAGATGCCCAGCTCAGAATCTTGGTGTATGATTTGCCTTTCAGCCCCAGACACAGCGATATCAAAGCAGAGATACTGGGGAGCTGTTTCTCAGCAACACCCCATCCTTCCCACTTACACTCTGCTTTCCATGGATAGATTTATGTGGTATTTCACAGGAGATGTGAACTCACTCTGCCCACATACTGAGCCCACTTTGAGTGAGTCAGCTCCATCAAACAAGCTGAGTAGCTCTGGATAACATGCTACAAAGCCTGAGAGGTTAGGAGGGAAAGGTTAGCAGCTCTGCTCGGTCCAGAAGAGGGCTTGTGGTAAAAGAGGGAGCATGTGTCCTCCTGCTCATTTGCAGACATCCCCAAGGGGAAGCAAAATTAAAAATGTAGAAATTTCCTTTCTAAAAACTTCCATGATTGAGTTTACGCCCTCCTTCTGTACTTACCTGCTCTGTGTCTCATACTTGTAGGAGTTTGTATGTGCCAATAAAGCTTGTGACCCAGAGTCATTCCTGGCCCACCCTCATCTCAGAGATTCTGCTGGAGAGCAGTTTTCTTCCTCAAAGTCCATTTCGATAGAACAGATCTGCTTTCTGTGTGCAGGAGCTACTAAAGGTGAATTTTTTAAATACCAGGGAAGGATGAGAGCTGGGCTACCTTGCTGCTGTGCCACAGAACCTGCTGGTGGGATCTAGCTGTGCATGCTGATCAGAGCTCTCTTCCCAGGATATTGCTAATGGCAACCTCTTGACCTGCCTTTGTCTAATAGATTTCAAGTGGCTCCAAGCTGTAGCTCATCCAGCTCCAGAAAAATGTGACTTCTAGGCTGTGTCATTTGCAAATGTAAGCTCAAAAAGCACTAACAGCCTTGCTGTGCCCATATCAAGGAAAAAAATTAATCATATAATTTTGTTTATAATGTGAGTTTTCAATTTTTGCTTTATTTTTAGCTGATATATTATTGTACTACAATTCCCATATCAGCTGCACCTCAGTCAAAATTTCTGGTGTTTGTAAGTTTTTGAATACCAAAGAGAGAAAATAATTCCTCAGCCCCATAGTTTATCTGTGCTGTCTTCCACTGGAGACATTTCAGAGTAAAGAATCACTCTTATTTCATGTATTAAACAAGTCTGGAAACATAACATTGTCTTACAAGAATTTTGATGATTCTTTTTGAATGCATTTTCTCCAAATGTTCCAAATCCTTGAAGCAAATAGTTTTTTAATTTCTAAAATAAGTTTCTGTTTCCTGTCAACATTTCAAAACAAGAGAATAACTTGGTTTTTTCTTGTGCCATTTTTTGGTTTAAAAACCCTGAGATGACATTCAAGAGAAAACGAAAATATTCTCTGTTTTACTCTGCTTCTAAAACAGTGAAAAAAAAAGTAACTTTTATTTTGACATCTCCTGGGAGTGAAAATCAAATTTTCTCTTGTTAAAGAGTTTTTTGTGACAAAATCACTTTTTTCCATTTTTGCCATAGTGATGCTTATTATTGTTTTAAGTGGAAGAAGTTGCTGGCATTAGGGTGTATATATTGGATCCAGGGGATTGAAAACAGGGACTGAAAATGTCCACAAAGTGATTTGGGGTTGAGCAGTGAAGGGCCTTCCCAACAGAAACCAGCTGATCTGATGTGAAGAGAGCAAGGAAGCAGCAGGCCATGAACAGAGAAGAGCACTTGGAGTGAAGAAGAGCATTGAGTTAATGTGATGGTGGTTGCAGCAGCATTCTGAGCTGTGCAGTTACTTATGTTAGCTGGAGAAAACAGGTCTTGTAATGATGGTATCACTAGAACTGGCAATTTGGTCCTAGCTCTAGACTAGTATGCATATAGTCTAACAAATACTTGGCTTTAGAGAGGTGAGAGACTGATATCCTACACATCTGCTGTGTGTCTCCAGCAAATTATCTCCAAATTGCTTGTTCTAAAACCAGGGCCTTTGGAAGCCATCCACATTATTGTAACAAATCCTGACAATTGCTGCAGAACTTAGAAACAAGATGAGGACTGAGGCCCAATTGCATTAGCTGCTGCATGGGCATAAAGCTGTAAGGAGATCTTTAATGACCACTTCTATGCCCTGTTGCTATTTAGCTTTCCTTAGGGAAATTGTTGGGTTGTGGAGTGGAAATCCAGAGTTATTGAGGTATGAAATAAATGAGAAGAAAGCTGATATATTCAAAGTATAGAAGTGCAGGGCTAACAGATGAAGATACTGCATGCCTCTAGAGATGAAATGTCTAAAAATCCAGCAGAGAGGAAGGAGTTCCTTCTCTGAGCACAGAAAACACCCCAGAGATCTCAAGTGGGAATGTGGGCTCGTGCTTTCATGGCCTGTGCAGCTGCTCCTTACAGCTTGTGTGGGTTGACTCCTCCCTTGTTATTCCCTTGTGCTGACTGTAGAGCATATCTGAATAGTAAAGAGATTTGCAATTAAGAGAAATGCTTCAGAGAGCTAAAAAAGCTCTTGTTTTTGCTGAATGTATATTTTGTTGCATCTTCTTTACTTTTTATTTTTTAAGCCATTAAATTAACAATTAATAATTTTTAGGGTGGTCGCCTGCTTTTACCAAACACTGAGATTTGATCCCTACATCTTCTGGCAAATAAGAGGACAAGGAGCCTGATTAATCATTGCTAATAAAGCTGTTGCCTGAGTACCTTCATACCTCTGCACTACTGAGAGAGAACGACCTAAAAGAAAAAATGGAAGTTTTTGCAAGCCAAAGCTTTTTTCTTTCACCTGCGTGATCTCAGCTGCACCTCTGCTTTATCTATCCTTCCCTCCTTTCGTGCATCAGGCCTGAGCAGGGCAGGTGAGGCACAGCAGATGGTAGGCTGCCTGTTGCTCAGTTTAGAAAGCAGCTCCTAACATTTGGCTCACACCTGTCAGCAGACTCCGTATACACTTGTTTATCCTCCTCTGTACCATATGTTTCCATGCAAAATCAGTTCCAATGATCTATTGCCTTATTGCTATCACTCCTATTATGGATGTAACTGAGCATTTCACAGTCATTAATACATTTAGCCTGACAGCATCCCTGCTGCGTAGGCATCTAATATCTCCCACTGTACAGATGGGTTAGCTCAAGCTCAGATCCACAGCTCCTCAAAACCTTCATTGAAATCGATGGGAAGGAAACACATCTCCAGGGGATGAAAGTTTGGGAGAGTTTGCATGTTGGGTTTCACCCAAGGAAATTTGCAGTGGAGTGAGGAAATTCCACTGTGGGATCCTACTTGGGTGCTCAAAGTGCACGACCATTCTTGATTTCCTGTCACAGAGCTGCTCCTTGCTTCTGCAAACCCAGCAGAACTGTGGTTGCTGTTGTCATCAGAAGATACAGTTGAAAAGTTTTTTAAAAGCCCATTGGCCTAATATAATCTTAGCAGTCAGCTCGAAAGTATTCTGCCCTAATGAGAAAAGTTGATAGGGACTAAAAAATGTGCTTCTGCTGCTCTGGAGACTGGAGGAAGTCTCCCACTTCCTCTATTCTTTACATTCTTGCTTGCCTCTCAGAAAAGAATTTCTTTGCTGCCCTTCAAGTCTATGTAGGAGAGGAACAGGATTTTCTAAAATGCACTGTATGTACCTATCAGTCACCTACTTCTTAATTATAACTGAAAGCATGATTAATCTGTCACAGATAGAGATGCTAAGTAACCCAGCTCAGGCTAATGCATTTCTGTCACCTACACAAAAGGCAGCATTATTCTCAGATTTTACATCTGTGTGTACGAAGGCCCATATTCACCGCAGCTGCAGAGCACTGGTGATGCCTTTCTGCCAGATGGGATGAGGTTGCATCATGCATATCTCTATTGCCCCTACAGAGCCTGTGCAGTGGTTTATTTTCTCAATACTAGTACAGTTTAATGAGGTAATCTTTTGCAAATAATTTTTCCTTTTAAAATTGATAACAACTACAGTTATGAGAATCATTTCCAGGGACTCATAATGACCATGACAGAAATTCCTCAGAGGAAAGATTCGGCATGAAGACCAAGGTCACATTTAAGCCTGCAACAAGTAGGAGCTAAGAGGTGCACAGGTCTCCTGCAAGTGTCAATGTCTAAAGAAAACAATTCTTTTGATATGGCACAACATTTTTTTTTCTCTTCTGTGTTCCTTTTCTCTGAATATTCAATTGATCCTTTTTTTTTAATAGCCTAGATGCTGGAAAGTTAATTTCCAGGCACCAACTTGAGATTAGTAATCACACTTGAAAACCTCATCCACCCATCCTGTGAAGCAGTCAATGTATGGATATGCTAAATCATAGCTAAGCTACACTGTGTAAGGTTTAAAATGTCCTCAAGAAAAGCTTTTCACATAAAAGATTTTCAAAACTGACACCTCCAGAAGGCTAATTATACCCTCCAACATGAGGAGCAGAAATCATGTAAGTCAGCCATTGAAGGAACAATTCCACTGATGCCTGGGTGGCCTGCTATGATGCCTTATTTCTGGATGGGCGATATAACTATTAAGCTCATTAAATATATAATCTATTTTATAGAGATATATATATAATATTTTATTGTATGTAAATGGTATTTTTTTTCAGTCCTCTTATATTTTAAATATATATAAGGAGCAAAAGACCAACTTCAATTTTTCCTTTTTATACCTACTAGCTTTTTAGTTAAATAGGATAATTTTTTATATAAGAGTTTTGATGTGCCTGAGACTGCCTGAGACTGTAAGATGATCCTTGCAAGGTGTAATCTTCATCCCTCCCATGCTGCATGCTTCAGTGGCCCAAAGGAAGAAACCATTTTGGTCTTCATCTCAACAGACACCTTACTGCATGCAAGCTGAGTCTCAGATAGTAGGTTTCTGAGCATGCAGATTTATGGAAGTTTGTATATTGTTTATTTTTTGCCCTAAGCAATGCAGTAGTCAAGTAACATTCAGTGGAGAAAAATTATAAGATAGATAAGCAAATATAAACTGCTCCAGAACAAGTGTTGTTTGTGTGGCTTTTACAGTTCATTGATTAGCTTTTTTTTTTGTTTTTGTTTTTTGGGTTTTTTTAAATAGCTCTTTAGTCATCACAATTTGGTGTAAATGCAGTCCAGAGAGTAAAGTGTTTGTTGCCATTCACATGTGACACAGAAGTGAACAGAAATGTTCAGTAGTGACATAGAAATGAAATCTTGGAATGTTGCCCTCAATGTAGCAATTTCACCAGTTTCTTGCAAAACTGTGTTCTCCTACCCTTTCTTATTAATAAACATGATATCCTTCAGTTTGCTCTCCTTTCATTATGCACAGCTGTACTCTTCTCTTTCATCAAGAAACAGACAGAATTTTGTTTGTCACACTTAAATACTAATTTTTCCACTTTATTTATGAATAGCAGGCATAGATTTTCCTATGGAATAGAAATTGAAACAGCCCTGACATTTAGAATGTAAAGGAATTGCTCCAAATGATTATAGTCATGTTAAAATGAGTCACTCACTTTTGATCCCAACTTCCTGACATGCACATTCATATATATTAATCATTGTGACATCATTGAAAGACTATTTTTACCTTTTTAATAAAAGCTGAGTGCATTTGTCAACTCATCAAATTATATCTAATCCAGTGAACATACAGGCTTGTTGGGAAGGATGCATGCTTTCAAATAACAGCACAGCTCCTTTGTACATGTCTGAAAAGGTTGTGTGTGTAAAAACATGTAAAATATTTGCATTCTTTGAAATGCAGGTGAGAAGCCCACTGGAAAAAAAAACCAAAAACACACATAACGAATTAGTTTTACTAAGGAAAATGAAACTTACCTGTCCACGAATGCATGGTGTAATACAAAGATGGGATCATTTGCAGAGCCTTGTACTTGGGACATGGAGCCATTCATGTAGATGTGAAGCGCGTTGTGCAAACCGCTTTGCGCTGGGTTTGATATCGCAGTCTGTGGATCAGCAAAGCCTGCGGAGAAAATCATATGCTGATATGACAATGTGTATAATTCCTTTTCCAGTAACAGTGAAGATCAAAGTACTTACTTTCCATTCATTTATATTCAGCTTTTTAGACAAGAGCTTAGGAAAACTTGTAAAGGAGTGCTAATATATTTCAAAGGCAAAGCAAAGATGAAATTAAAATAAGCTAAATTAAAACTCCTGCAGTGTAGCTAATGCAACATGTCAGCAAATGTACTGCTTAATTGCTTTATATTTTTAAATTTCTTGGTCTATTTTGTCTGCCTGACAAAAAGCGATATTATCCCTATAGACATTTATGTGTGGATATTTATTTATGTTGAGAAAACTTTTTCACTTTATTTCAATTTTTAATCTCTATACTTACAGGCTCCTAAGATAAACCAGACTATTTTATCTCATCATATACTCAATCATCTATTAATGTTTGCCTCTATAGAACACATTCTTTTATTGATAGGAGCCAACATAATGTGATCTATAACCTCTACAGAAGGATTTGGTGAGTAATCAATTTTTTACAGTCAGATGGAAGTCTGTGGACTGCTGTTATTTTAGAGGACACTTAAAAGATTACTTTAGGAAGAGCTTGCACAGACCAACTCCCAAGCAGGAAATATTGGAAGACGAGATTGTGCATTAGTTTTTATCTTGGTAGCCTGTCTATATTTAAGATTGATGTTACAGCCCTACTTATCATCCCATCAGCCATGCTTCCAACTTACTTGCAAGGACTCCTAGTAAAAGCCAACTCAAACATCTGATCCTTCTCTGGGATTTTCCCAGAGAATAGAAAGTGAAAGCAAAGTTCTCCTCCCATTCTATTTCTGAACCTGATACTAGTCCTGATATTTAATCCATGCCCCAAAGAGAGCTGTGAACAATATGATCATTGTGTTGATCCTCAGCATTTCCCAAATATTGTTTTAGTTTGTCATATCTCAAAGGTGGAGAAAATAAAGATATTAGCTTTTATCTATGGGGAATTCCTAATGGACTTTGAACACCTGCTTCATTTACTTATTTGGATGAAGAACTGGCACTTGAATGAGAACCAGTAATATACTGTTGAAGTGAATGTCCCAATCTTGCTATTTGACACTCACACCACAGGGCAATTGCTGATTTTGCAAGCTGGATTCTCTTTGTAGAAAATCTAAACTGCGCCAACTATCAGTGGATGTTTAGTTCAGGGGACTTAACTACAGCCAGTGTGAAAAAAACTCTTCCCTGTGAAAACCCTAACTTGTAAAATGGAATTTGGGTCCACAGTTTCAGCTGTCTTGCTCTGTATTTGCTCCTCTCTGAGTCAGACAAAGTATTAATTGAGACGTGGCTAGAGTTGCCTTATGAGTAGCGTCATACCCTGAACTTGGAAACCTGAGTTTTACACCTAACTGAGGCTCTGATCTTCTGTGTGAAATGATTTCGTTGCTTTGTCACTCTAAATTCCCTCACTGGGCCTTTTGTTTTCAGTCAAGCTCTTCAAACAAAGGTAGAGCATCTGACATAAACCCACTGGTATTTATAAGAAGAATCAAATCATAACTATAGCACCTAAGTACCAAAAAACCAGTAAGAGCCATCCATCTTTCTGAGTCTATAGTATGACAAAGCTTTTGAAAAATTCAGGGGAAATCAGAGTTGAAAATATAATATGGACATTTGGAGAAGGTAGAGTTGGCTTGCTTTGAATATTGTAAACTTTAGGGTAAAGAAAATCTGGATTCAGGAAACAAAAAAAACACATTAGCACCTGCAGATTTTAAGTACATCAGATACAGACCAGGATTCCAGAGTCTGCTTGGTCACATAAATGGCAAAGGACAGAAGTTCTCATAGTGAAAATTGGGCCCATAGAAACCTGCAGTATGGTGAATGCTATGTTTCCAGCTATGAAATAAGGGGGAAAAGCAGAGTAAAATATTACTTATAAAGAATATATGTAAATTGACAGTCTGTCCAGAACTCACAGGAAGAAGTGGCAACAATTTTGGCTTCTTGCTGCTGCCCACTACACATGGTTGTTGGAATAAATCAATTTGGCAATACTAGGACATTTCTGTGAACATTAACTGGATAGCATATAACTGTGTATCATTCTGAAGCAATTCTTCCACTTATGTTCTACTGCATTAAGTATCAAAGTATGTTTAAGGGAAAAATAAAACTTATTGCAGGGTCTGGGTAGACAGCTAGATGTTTGATATCAGACTTTGGATGCTTCTTACATTTCTTAATGCATTTTAAACACTTGATCTAATCATTCATAAAATTACACAGAGTACTCATTTTGGCTCTGGACAGCTTTTCATGGAACATCTGCACATTAGTAATTTGTCTTAATCATCAAAATCTCTGCACTGGAACAGCTTTAGCAACCCCACCCTCCAGCTCCAGATAATTGGGGTGCATCCACTCAGTGTCAAAGTTGACGTCATGTTTAACCCCACACATTATTCTGTTCTAATATCTGATCACTTGTTATAAAAACTTCATATAATTTTATAAGTTAGCAGAAATAAAGCTATGATGTGATGTCACTGCATCTTATTAGCTTGGGTCTTATTCTTTCAGACTTTTAAAAGCACTTCAGTACAATCAGTTATGCAGGATGACATACTAGAGTGGAGTCACCCAAAAAGAACATGTGAAAACTTCAAAGTTTTCTCAGAGTACAGGAAACTTTGCTGAGGTAGCTGCAGTAAAATCACCTCTAAAGCAGATGTGAGACTACAGATACAAGCAGTGAGCTGAAATAAGAGTTCCTCGTCTCTGTAAAGGGGAACTCTTCTTCCTCCAGCTGCCTTGCCCCATGCTGTGCCTTCCTCTCCTCTGCACTAACTTTAACTTGTCAGTCCTTTTGTGAACTGATTTCACTGACTATTCTGGCAGTAAACTACCCTGGAGTGTGGGATGTCAGGTTTTTTTGACAGGCCCCTAAAATGTAGACTCTCAGATAAGGATATGATGAGGACAAATGATGGTACCAAAAAAGGAGGGAGAGCGACTGACGAATGGATGGAGGAGTCTGCAGTGAGCTATTAAATCATCTTGGCCAGTATAGGAAGCTGTAACTTTGAGATGTTCTTATAAACCTTTTGTTGATTATGGTGCATCAGAAATAGCTATCAGGACATACATCACTGAAGTGAAGTTTCTCCAGTGATTTGGATAAGAGAAAAATCACAGTTTAGGGATTCATAAACCTTGCTCTGCTCCTGCTTCTAACACTGTTGATCAGCAACAATGATTCAGTGGATTTGAAGTAGCTTTACTGAGCCAGGCTGAATCAAATCAGGTGGGAATTTAGACAAAAGTTTATTATAATGGAAAATAATGATGCCGCTCAAAAATTAGGGCTGCCTGATGGTTTTTAGGATGGTATATAGATGGTTCTCATTCAGCATGCAATTAGCTCAGGTATATGTCCAGAGAAGGGCAATGGATCTAGGGAAGGGTCTGGAGCACAAAACTGGGGAGGAACAGCTGAGGGAGCTGGGGGTGTTTAGCCTGCAGAAAAGGAGGCTCAGGAGGGACCTCATCATTGTAGAGCTGCCTGAAAGAAGGCTGCAGCAAGATGGGGGTCAGCCTCTTCCCACAGGCAGCAAGCAACACAAGAGGAAGTTACCTCAAGTTGCCACAGGGGAAGTTTAGAGGAGATTTTAGCAAAAATTTCTTCTTGAAAAGGGTGGCTGGGCATTGGAACAGGCTATCCAGATAAGTGGTAGAAGCACCATGCCTGGAAGTGTTTGCAAAACACCTGTATACAGCACCTGGAAATATGTTTTAATAGTGAAAATGGCAGGATTTGGAGATCTTAGACACTTTTTCAAATCTTAATGATTCTGTGATTTTATGGTTTAGTGATGGACATGACAGTGTTGGATTTATGGTTACACTCAATGATCCTAAATATCTTTTCCAGTCTAAATGATTCTATGGTTCTCTATCTGAGATCAACTTTTTCCCATTCTCCCTGAGTATATTTTTTTTCTTTAATAAAGTTTTCACATTTTAGAGAAGTCCAGGACAGATAGATGTATCTGCTTTAAAACAGGAGGAATATAAGAATTTTAAGGCCATATTCTTGAAGCTCTTTGAAGTTAGTGATGTTCTTCTGCATTCTATTTCTGCAGTATTTACGCCATTGGCAAATTCACAGGAAATTTTTCAGGGTTAAATCTTACATACTTTCTCAGGTGGTGTTATTACTGTAATCCCTCTAGAGTGTGCTAGCTGCAAGATCCATGGAATTCACAAAATCAAAGTTTGTGAATATCTAATTTAGATCATGTCACAATCTCCTTATTTTTTCTTAAAATTTCTCTGGAAGAGTTTCAATGTGATCTGTGCTGAGTAGTCCTTCTAGTTCTCTAGCAATGGCTTTTTACAACTTCTCAACATTTTCTCAGTGCACAGCATAAATTTACCTAGGGGTGGAGGTTCAAGCTGGGTGAGGAATGTTGGCTGTGGCCTGAAACTTTTTCAATTAGAACTTTTCTGTTGGCTAACTTCATTTTTAGAAAACATTTTTTCTGTAGCTTTATAGATTGCTGTGAACATACTGAGAAAAGTTTTCCAGATGAAAATTTCTCATTTCAGAAAAAAAGAGGAAAACGTCCTTTTGAAATGAAATTATATTTTGAAATGTTTGATGTTTTATTCCATTATTTCATGACAAAATAGCAGTAACAATACATTGTGACAGACACTGGAATGCTATCACATGGTTTCACTTGATACCATTTGTCATGAGTTAATTCATGAATAATGAGTGATACAGGGCTTTAGAATTTTTAAATGCTCTTCTGTGACTTTGTGCAAAACTTTGAAGGCCTTGATTTTCATTTGAAGTTGCTATGAATAAACTAATTTCAACTATGAAATCTGCTCATAAAAAAAAGAAAGTCTAAATTTTTCAGCCATCTCTTATTCTTAGGAAGTAGCATTCAAGGTGTCACACTCCAAAACTGAAGTGAACAAAGAAGCCAAATTACTTAATTAGCAGTCAGCTAATCCATTTCTGATCTTTCTGTATGCTTTTCAACTAGGCTGATTTTCTGTTCTCTTGTGTCCATGAAGTTTCCAATGAAGTCAGGAGTGTTCCCCAGTTAGGACCACGAATCAACAAATCCTATTTAAAATAATTGCTTCCAGGGGCAAAGTGTAAGCTGCTCTTAACCTGCTGTTTTTCATTTGTAGCAGAATCTGGTCTGTCACAGAGAGGGCAATTCATGGGCACAGCCTCATGGGAGTGTTTTATTGAACCATATTGACCTTTTCTGTTTATGAACGTTGTGATATAAATTCTTCAGTGACATAATTTCTGTCTCTGCAGCAGTGCTTTATATTAGTCAAACAGAAACTTCAGCCTGCCTTGCTGTCATCTGCTCATAATGATGCTGATATTTGCCCCTTTGAAGTTTGAAAGTTTTAGCCTTTGTTCCAGTGCACTGAAGCATGAAAAAGCATAAAGGTTTGCCCAGAAGGGGATGTTCTATGTGATCACAAGTATTTTTCATTACAGAACTGAAACTGAGCTGTAAACCTCACATTGTTGTAAATCAGGAACTGGTCAATTACAGGCCTAGTTCTGCTCACCTTTCATAAACCTAAAGTAACTCCAATAAGGTCAATGCACTTCCTTTGAATTTCCTTGGTGTCTAAAAGGAGTTAGAATTTGACCTTAGGTGTATTGGCACAAGATTGTGCAAATAAGTAAAGCAGGGTTGAAAAATGTTTTGCTGTGAAAAAGAACAAGGTCCTAACATGTTTGTAAGAACACAATTAAGAAGAAGTAGACACAGAGACAATAAATGCAAGTTGCCAATATAAGCTTGGCAAGTTTACACAACAAAAAACTAAGCTAGCCATTTTTAAGAAAGGAGTTTATGCAATTATAAGGGATTATTTTTGGTAAAATTTCTTTAAAAACTTTTCATCTTTTTCAATATTAGCCATGAATTCTTGACTTCATATTGCAGTTGAGCGTCTTGTTACCTAAATAAGTTGGTTGCAGAAATGTTTGCGGTCCTGTGGTGTAAAGTAATTTTGAAATAATTCAGGTTAAAAAAAAACAAAATATAAAAACTCTCACAGGCTGTGCTTTTGCTTTTGTTTGCAATACCAGTAACATGATGGTAGGTCCTCAGTAATTCATTACTTGTTTACTTCAATTCCTTTTTCTCTACTCCTTTGCATCTATTCACACACTTCATAGAGTAAAATTTAGGCAAAGCTCTACTCAATTATGTCACTTTTTTCTTTCCAATACTTGATGTAGTTTCTGTTTTCAGGGACAGAAAGCGCAGTAATGTTTGGAGATACAGAAAATTACTGTCCGGATTCTTTCTAGGCTGCAACGAACAAAGTCTGAATTTCTGATTATTTTTAAGAAAGAGAATGGTCTACTTTTCCCAAAAAAGCTTTTTGGCATTCCACATGGCATTAAGACTAAGATGGAACATATTAAAACTTTTGTGGTGTTAGAATCGTAGAATGATGAAGGTTGGAAGGGACCCTAAAGTTCATCTTGCTCCAAGCCCTCTGCCATGGGCAGGGATGCCTCTCACTAGATCAAGTTGCTCATGGCCCAAACCAACCTGGCCTCGAGCACTTTAGGGATGGGACAGCTTCTCCAGGCAACATGTGCCAGTGCCTCATCATCCTCTGAGTGAAGAATTTCTTCCTAATATCTGATCTAAACCTTCACTCTTTCAGTTTAAAACCATTGCCCCTTGTCCTCTCACCATCGGCCCATATACAAAGTCCCTCTCCCTTCTTTTTTAAGCCCCCTTAATGTACTAGGAGACCTCAGTAATTTTCCCCTGGAGCCTTCTCTTCTGCAGGCTGAACCTCAGCTCTCTCAGCCTGTCTTTATGAAAGAGTTGTTTCATCCCTCTTATCATCCTTATGATTCTTTTCTTATCCTCACTCCTACTCCTATTTTGTATTGTTATGCCCTTATACAGTTCCTTGAAAACCAAAAGCTCTGAGACATCAAAAGTAGATCGCATTTAATTCAGCTGATATATGATACTGTAAAAATATATTTATTGTTAAATGTAAAGCGTGTTATCCTTGCTTACTTGTAATTTTACAAGATTCTCTCTTGTAAATATAAACTCTCTCTACTAAAAGAGTTTAGTAGAGAGATTATTAATAATTTCATTTAGTAAAGAACTTTTGCTTACTACCCAATTAGGACAATTCAAAACAGGTTAAATAGTTAGATAACTAAGCAGCTAAATTCTTTTGGAAATTATACTAAGTTCATTTTTGATGGATAACTTAATCCATATTTCTTAGAGATTGGGAAAAAGTCTGCTGTGGAGTTCACAGTGGAATGATGTAGACATAACATGCCAGCTGGCAAGATCCTCTTTCACTCTTGCTATCCAGCCTGGTCCCTGGAAGACAGTGAATTCTAGGGCAAACATGCACCCTCCATGGTTACAGGGTTACTTATGGTTGTGCACAAGCAGATTATTGGATGTTCTCCTTTTCTGTTGTGCTCTATATTTTTGCAGTGCATGGTGCTGACTGTAGCAGGAGACGGTATCTCCTTACAGGCTTAGGGTCTGATACAGTCTAGAGTTTCTAGTTTGTTATCAAACACCTTTAATGTGGTTCTTTCTGTCTTCTGCTTTTCCAGGTGAAAACATAACTTTTTCTTTTATTTGCTGTTATTCTTCATGAAATTAATTCAAACTGCCCAGAGTTTGAAGACTCTAACCCCAGAGAGAATCAATTTACATCTGGAAATGGTGTAACAGAAAAAAGCACGTTACCTTCCAAAGTATTTCGAAAACTGTAATTGGCCATTTTATCCATGGGTCCAGATTCATACTGAGTCAGAGAGAGGCAAAATTCGACATCAGCTGAGGATGGGAGCCTTGGGGTCCTTGATTTATCATTGTTCCCAGGATTTCTCCTTATGGGCCCCTCGCCTGTGGCACTGCATAAAGCTTGTTGGCTGTTGTACTCTTCAGACCGAGTGCAGATTACCTGGATAAAACACTTTCTATTAGAGGAGATGCAATTACAAAAAAAGTTTTTAGAAGAACAAAGAAAATGTACAATACAATAAGTTTGTTTCAAGAATATATATTGTTTTATGAATAGACATTAATTGAATTTATATGTTATATGTGTAAGATTTTAATATAAGATGGTTATTTCATAGAAAATAACCATCTAATACAGTGCATATTTTGAAGTAATACACTGAAATTGCCCAAGTGGACTAAGGCATCAAATCATTCATGCTCTTGAAAGCTCACAGAGGATAAATACAATGTTACCCACCAATGCAGCAGAACACAGAGGTAAATCTGCTGCTGAATTTGCTAAATGGAGGATTTTTGGCTTCAGCAGGCTACTGAACAAGGCCATAATCACAGTTGATTTTTTTTTTCCCCAGTACAGTAAGACTGGGAAATGTTGCCTTGAAATATGAAAAAAAAATTATGAAAATATCTGTGTGTGCTTTTTCAGGGTAAATGGATGCTTACTTTCTCTATGAAGAAGCTACATGTATTAAATGGGAAAATTTGCTTCTGTTCTTCCTAGAAATGTGGCAGAGATTAACTTATATCACCTACTGAAATACCATAGTGATGGATATTGAGAAAGGATGTTAAAGAGAGAGATGGATAAAGATGTAAAATACTGCCAGAATCCAGCATCATTTATGTAAGTGTTCTGAGTTCACAGACAAAATCCAATTACAATGGCATAAAAAGCCATTTTTTGTCAGATGATCTCCAGAAGCTGCCAGTCCAGTTTGAGACTCCTGGAAGACAAAGGTAGTTCAATGGGGATCTATGAGAATGAAACAGAACAGCAGCATCTCAGAATTCCCAGAAGTTATTTTGCATACCAGCAGGAAGCGTCGAGGCTCTGAATCAAACTTAACTGTCTATTGTTTTGCTTTTCTTCAGGAAAAAACACCAAAACAAGTAAAACTCCAAACCACCAGAGACACAGGACTCTCCACTTAGCAAGTAATCAATGTGGTTAATGAGAAATTGGGGTAGGGAAATAATAGTTCTCATTAGTGAGTGAAACATCATAGGGGAGAAAACACATAGCAGTGAAACCTCAACTTCTTTTATCCTGAAAGTATATTTCTATTTCATGGACCAAAACAATTAACAAGAAGATGAGAAAAAGCCATCATCTCTTCTTTGAATGAGATAGATGGAAGAACATGAAATTCGCTGTTGAAGGAAGTGGGTGGGAGATTCATTTCACTGATACTAGACACGCAGAAATTGTGAGATTGAAGCAACACTTCAGGATGACCTCTGCAGTCAGTGAAGAGGGAGACATCTCCTGAGTGTGATACAGCTCTCCCAAACCAGATATCTGGTAGGTGAGATGTAGCTCTCTCCATTGACTAAGTCAATGAAATAAAATGAGTAAAAAAATCAATGCTGAAACTGTCTCTGAACTGCAGTTAGCAAGTGAAGCAAAATTAAGTGTTCAACTTAATGCTCAATTTCTGCATTAGGGTGGGATGAATCACACCCTGGAGGCTCAGATGTGCTTCTGAACTAACTAAAGACAGAGCCAAAGGCAAGTTGATGTGCTGCTGAACAAACTTTTGAACAAGTGGAAGGAGATCAGATGAATCCTTTTGTAAGTGATTTGATGACAAATTCATAGATAATGTTTGATGAAGCTGGTGATATAACACAGAGTCCTTAAGAACCTGGAGTTCTTAAATGATAAATTTTCTATGAATATGAATATGATGAAAAAACTATTCTCATCTTTTTTGGGAGTACATAAGAAAGCTTATCAGAGCAATTTATCCTTAGACACTGCTCTGTTAGCTGCAATTTATCCATGTCTGTTAAAACTACTGAGAAGCCCTTGGAGACTGTAGGTAGTTTTCCAGCAGAGTTGCACGAGCACATTTCCCCCAGGAGCTCACCTAATGAGTCAGGATTGCACTTCTAAGAGGGACTTGGGTCAGGAGTGTGTCTCTAAAGAGTCTCTTGTAAGAATATACACCAAGAAAGGAGAGGTAGTGACAGGGAGAGGCTCGCAGTTATAAAGACAAACCATAGTTTATGCTGGTTTTATGATTAGTTTGTGTTACTGAGTGAGTTGATTCCCACTAGCAGGAAAATAGGTGAATGATTCAGGAGAAGCTCTAGTAATTCTTTTATAAATATGTACCATTCTGTGTCCTTAGAAGTGCATTAGTGATGAAGGCAAATGTGTCTTGGCTGGTGAAGCTCAACCTGTTTCTCCGTTGTTGCTTGGCTCAGAAGCTTCCTGTGTGTGGATTTTGTATTTATCTCTCCCATGGGCTTTATCTAGCTTCATATCTCCTGGGTTCTCCATCCTGCCATCTCCTATCTTTCATCGTTTTCCCTCTGCCCGAGGGATATATCCCTATTGTGTCTTAAAGAGGAATAACATGCTGTGTTCAAGACCCAGTTTTCAGATATTCAGACAGGGAATCTTCAAGCATGAGCTTAAATATATCTCTGAACAAAGAAACTTTTCCCCTTTGTTCTGTTTATCCATTTCAGTGGGATTTAATGTAATAGTTAATGTCATGAGAATTATAAATTTTAAGACTGCTAATGTTTTTTTCCATTTATGTTTTAGTGTAGCCCTCATTAACTGTCTAACTGAGCAAATTCATCCTAAACAGAAACCAGGTGCCATAAGGCCTTTGGAAAGTCGTGGTCAAGAAATGCCACAACATAAGTCCCAGGAATGAAAATGCTTGTCTGTAAGCTTTTGCTATTTCTTTTTATGAACTAAAAATTAAGGCCTGGTCATAAAATTAACCAGAATGCTCCTCCAGAAATGTTTAACTTAGGTGAAACTAATTGTGAGTCTATCCTGAAACTATAATTTGCTGTTTTAACAGTCATGCAATGTGTAAGTGATACTAGAACATAGATCAGTCAAATAGTTTTTTTCTGGATGCAATCTGCATAAAGCATACATAAAATGGGTCACACCATTGCCTTATTTTCCTTCAGCAGGAATACTTTCTAGTGTAAACGTGTTGGTTTAAAACATGATATTTTATTCCCTTTTAGAACAGTCCTGATCAAATTTCCCAGTTCACCCTGGACACATCTTCAAATCCCAGCTGCACCTGCTTGTGTGAATTTGCCAGTTCCATGGAAATTGTTAGGAAGATGCTCTGAGGAAAAGCTTATGTAAGTAGTGAGCAGAGCAAATACCAGTAGATGGCAGTCCAGAATATGCAGCATCTCTTCTGGACCTTGTAGCACCCAGCAAAAAACATCCCTCTGTGCACTGCAGCTGAGATCTTGAACAGAGCTCTGTGGAGTGCTTCTTAGAAAACAGACTGTAGAAGCTATTGTCTCAGACCTTTGGGAAATGGGGAAATCTTTTGGTTTTTAGTTTGCAACTGCTTGCACAGACCAGCCTCTGTGCCAAAATAAAGGGAACTGCATTACAGAAGATTTCAGTGATGTTCAGTCTTCTGCCTACTGTCTTTAAATTCAAAGCTTTGGGGAATTTTGTGACAGATTTCTTGGGGTTACTTTTGCTTATTCAATCTGTGCTCACAAAGGCATTCAACACTGGTAAAATATACCTAAACACCTGGGAAAAGAGAATTCTCTATGGTATCAAAATAGCTGCTCACTCACTAAGTTATCTGAAGTTCCTCAGTTCTTTGGGGCATTAGAGCCATTCAAAGATAATCCACAGCTCTGTGTCCTTTAGAACTGATCCCTTACACTGCTTCTCCTCTGAGGCCACTGAGCCCCCCTCCAGAAGCTGTAGCAGCACATTTTCATAATGCTGTGCTGCAGATTAGGTAGTCTAAAAGAACCACTTCAGGCTACAGTCAGAGCAACCACTTGACTTGCTGATGTGTGTCAGCCACAGAGATGTGATGTAGGCATTTCACTGCCTTTTTTCACACCTCTCCTGACCTGTTTGTCCTACATGAAGTCTGGACTCCTGAGCTAGAGTCCAGAATGAAGAGCTGTTATGGAACCAAAAAATATTTTGTACTGATTCATTATCTTTCTTTATCTTTCTCCACTTATTCTCACAGCCTTGCTTGAGAATCTCATTAAAGCACAGCTCTCACACTGGATTTAAAACATTTGGCAGCTATAAAGAGGTTTATTTTTTTCTCTTTTTTTGGCTGCATTTGGGTCTGGCATAATTTAATCCTAATTAAGTGGCATCCAGAAGCCATTTACTCACTAAACTGGGGACACGCAAGGAAATCCCCAGATATAAGCTGTATCTAGGGACCCTGTTTTTACAGGTGAAACTTTGAAAGGTGCTGTATCTGTAGCAGACCAAAAAGGTTTTAAGAGATTGTGTATATTTATATTTGGTTCTTCATATACTGCTGAATATTAGCAGGAATGGGAAAGTTAAACATGCAGAGAATTGAAAGAAAAGGAGAAAATATACAAAGCAAAGCCTTGAAGAAGTTCTAAGAAACATTTAAAGGGTGAGTTCCTTGATTGTCTTTTTTGCCCTTATGGCACATACATAAACTGGAGGAGCTGTGAAACTCAAGCTAAAAGGAGATAAGACAAACATGAACTGACAGCATTTAAACAAACCTAGGGACTTCAAGGTATTTTCTCAGCCTTCAGGAAAAGCTGGCTGAGTTTCACCTTTTTGCTTGAAGGCAGCCCAGAACTGAAGGGCAACCTAGACCTGATTAAGCACCTCAAAATGGTGCTGGGCTGGAGTAGGAAAGTCTGTTACCAATTACTGATGAAGTATTCACTGGCACCTCCTGGTCTGACAGCTCTGCAGCTGTCTCCAAGCTGTACCGTCACTGCTGCTGTCTCCACGTCTACTGTGAAATCACTCAGATGCATCTCTCTGGAGAGAGATGGTAGACTTCTTCTGCTGGTGAATTATTAACGAACCCCATTTTTTATGAAATCAACCTAGCTATTGATTTATACACCTCTAGAGGTGTACATTCTTTATTTTTACCTTACATGACTCCTGAGCAAGCGTGGCTATACACTGGTGGACAGCCAAGCATCCAGCTCCACTGTCACCCACACCTGATCCCATGGACAGCCAGTCCCAGGGACACTGAGGCTGAGGATGCCCAAGTGGCTGCTTCTGCTGTGCACAGATTGTGATACCTTCCTGCTGCAGTCCTGAGGTGGCATGTGAAGAACCTCTTTGTAACAGGAAATGTTTCAAATATATAATCCATGTAAGCATATCGTTGAGAACACACTTCATAAATTCTTTCTTTATAGCTGCTCCATTTGGGCTCTTGTTTTTTAACGTAACAGCCTGTAGCTGGCACCACAATATATTAAGTTGCAATAAAAAATAAAGTTTGTGAGTTCCTTGGTTATCCATAAGCAGGTGGATGTAAGACTTTTACTGATTTAAGAATCAAGAAGTGCTGGCTTCTGGTGTTTGTATTTCTGAATACTTCCTGCAGTTTTTAAAGGTAGATGTAAAATAATCTTTCAAATAATGCTGTCAGACAATTCAGCTAGCAGTACAGCTCCCTGATAAAATGTACTGAGAATTAAATAACTGTGTCTGAATAGCTGAATTCATATTTCTTATGAAGTCATGTTTTCAGGTAATGGATCTAAAGTACTGTCATTATTAGTTCAGAAGCATTTTATCAATTTTCTATTTGTGTAACTTGTTTCTCTTTTGTAGTAGCTTTCCTTTTGTGTAAGTGGTTCTTCAGGGTGATATGGAATGAAGTACTAAGGGAAATTTTCCATGCCTGCAACAAAGAATTGGCAGTAGGCTTCCCCCAGCACATCTGAGAGCAGCCAGCTCTCCATGTTATGCAATTGCTTCTCTCGAGTCTTAGGAGACAGAGTAGAGGGAGCTGAAGTTGGTGGTGTATCCTGCTTACCACAACAGCAAACTGAAATAGCACTTGGATTCTCCAACTCTATTTTCTTCATCCTATGTCTAGCACACTGTGGGGATTCCCAGACTCTAACATTAACTGCCAGAAGAAAGATTCTGCTTTTAATTTGCGGTATGCTTTTATGCATCTGCAACTCCATTGAATTCAGTTGTTTCTTGAAATTAGTTCTGGTGTAGAAGAGAGAAAAATTTACCTCCTACTATTTAGAATCACATAACAATTTTGATTGGAAGGGACTTTTAAATGTCAGCTAGTCCAAATGCCCTGCCATGGGCAGGAACATTTTCAACTAATTTTTTTTTTTTTTTTTAAATCCATTATTTTGAATAATTGTAGAAAAGAGCACTAAAACAAAAAAACCCTCTAAAAATTTCATGGAATATCTCCAATTCCCACATATTTTTCTGATAAGTTGACATGGAATCGCGAAAATTGCTAAAGCATTAGTATGTCTTATGCAGTCCTAATGCTGAGTGTAACACTTGAATCATCACAAACAAGTAACTGAAAACATGAGAAAACCCTTCCCACCCACCCTAAAACATGAGCTAAGCAAACAAACAAAACCAGTAAAGATTCCTGATAGTCTTGCTGGTAAAAAAGAGGCAGGAATCAGAAGTGTCACTTAGATGACAAATATGAGGAAAAATGTGGATGGATAATTCACTCAGCCAAGTGGTAACAGCAGCATGTTGAAGAAAAAGTAAGGTGAAAGCAAGAATTTCAGCATGTATCCATGGGTATCCATGTTGCTATGGCAACCCTTCAATGGAATAAAGTATTTTCTCCTTTCTTTGGGATTAAAAAAAAAAAGAAAGAGGGATGCTTTTCTGCAAATAGGCACTTTACCTTTTTTAAAATAAAACAAAATCATTTCCTAACATAGCAGGCATTGTAAAGACACTTAAAATTCTAAAAAGGACACCATATTATTGATGTGCTATTCCAAGGTTACTCTTGCCCTCTTTTTATTTTGAATGCTTGCTAAAAGCATTCTTGTTAAATGCCTTCAAATTCCTTCACATTTCTGGATCCCCCCCCCCTTTTCTTTTTCTTTTTTTTTTCCCTCGTGCTGTTTAGCTACAGAGTTTAGATAATCAGAGCATGCTGCAGCAGATCTGTGGCAGTTTCCAGGTTCAAGCTAAGGCTATTTTTGTTCCCTTTTGATTTTCTGGAGTGATATTTTGATCTCTTACTTTGTGCTACTCGAAGTTACTGTATTGACTGTTATTCCCTATCAAGCAATTGTTTAAATTTGGATTCAATGCTAATAAAGAAATATCTTCACCCCAAACTCATGACTGAAAATGCATATCTGTTCAATCTGTTCAATCTCTTTCATTCTTCCTCAGGATAAGATGGGAGAGCCATAAATAAATGGAAGATATTAGAGGGAAATGTGAGTATTTGAAGGTAAAGTCATCGCATATTTTTGAAATTTTGAAAAAAATGCAACATTTCCAAAAGTCACTGAAAAATATAAGTGAAAAACATTTCCAGAAAATATCTGGAAAATGTCAGCAAATGACTTAGGTGCTCTTACCTATGTACACTGACACTGAATGTGTTTTAAACATAGCATACCTTTTATTCCCGCACCTCTTAAAGTCATACAAAAATATCTCTTTGAACAACTTGTTCTATAAAAAAATCTTTATTTTAAGACTGGATTAGTGGGGACTAACTTTAAATGAGAAAATATAAACCTGACTGTTTCTTAAATATATCAATTACTACTAATGAATGTTCTGGGTATTTATTGCCAAGATAAAAATAACTTAATAATCTGGACACAATAAAGCCTTTGAAAAAAACCCAAAAAACAACTAAACACAACTACCTGAGCACCGCATGTCTTTTAGAAAATCCTGCTGTAAAAAATCAGTAATTTGCTGATTCCTGTGTATTACCTGTCTCCTCCAGCCCTGGTTATCTCATCCAATATACTGTATTGATAGCTCCACTTGACACATATAACCAGTGCAATTCTGGTTTCATTTTATCCACTTCCCCACTAGTACATTTTTCACACAACCATTTATTCAGCTCAGTGCAGAGCAGCATAAAATCCACTTCTTTCTGACAATACAATCTAATTAAGCTAATAGAGTTGATCCAGATTCAAGCTGTTAGAAATAAGAAGAATTTTAGAAAATGGGATGAAAATGCATATTTGTATGCACATCTGTTTTATGGCTATGTCTACACCAAGTTAAATGTGTTCAGGAAATTTCTCAGGCACTGGGGCCAAATGACATCAAATAATCCATGTTTATGTCAATAAAATCATTTTACAAGGTATTTCTATGCAAACATTCTCCTGGGAATGGCCCCTGAAATGGTTCCTGTCTGAGGGAGAAAAAGGTATGCCACAGAATAGCCTAAATAGTTCTATTACTCTACATCCAAATGCTTGAATTTAGAGGTCTACACGCCCTCTATTATTCAGAGGGCACAAATCACGACTAAATACAGCACAACCAGCCCAATAAGCCCAGTTGGGTGCTGATTTGTAATATGCCAGAATATCCCGGAGCTGCTTGAATCACTAAAACTGCCCAACCTTCATTTGGGCTGCTGCTACAGAAATAAGTGGAAGACAGATTTAGATGAACATAATCACAGACTTCAACACCAGAAGCAACTGTTGCTATTGTCATGATGGAGTGTGTCTATTGAAGCTGATAAACCTTTGTAGCTGTATTTTAGGCAATGTGGCAGTGATGAGCAAGAGACAAAAAAAAAGCCCTCAGTGTCAGAGTAGGACACTATAATTCAGCTATATGAGACCTTATCACTTACATATACATGTAATGTCACTGTGTTTTATGGCCTCATTTGAAGTGCTTTTAATTGCCAAGAATCACTTTTGCATTTGCCTCTCAGTTCCTTTGAGCAACAGATATTTCTTCTCTATTACTTTGGACTACTGATGTGAATTACACAGCTGATTCTTTTCTGCTCTTAAGGTTTGGTTTTCTTGTTTGTCTGTTTGTTTAACATTGAAAGCAGGTTAGTTGAATTTGATAGTTTTTAACTCACGGAGGGGAGGAATACAGTGGGAGAGGGGTAGAGTGCCTGAAAAGCCTCTGCTTCTCTTTCCATCATTCAGTCACCCACCGTTTCACAATGGCACTAGAAATTTATGTGCATAAATCCTGCCTTCTCTGACTTAACTGGCACACCAGAGTCAAGCATGTTTAACCTGCTAAAGGCCATGTTTGGGCACAAAGGCATAACGTTCCCCCTTCCACTTTACTTTTATGTTCTTAATTAAACAACCTAAATCCTAGAGTCAGAAAGAAATGAGACAAAGTTACAAACTTTGAACTGTTCTAAATAAACATTAGGTCCACATAAAATCTGATTTGCTTTCTGGCATTGCCTCCTTTCTCTCCAGGAGTATCTAAGGGAAGGCAGTATAACTAAGCCCCCATCTTGTGCACTTCACCTAAGTGCTTAAAAT
This sequence comes from Zonotrichia leucophrys gambelii, assembly GCF_028769735.1. Lineage (NCBI taxonomy): Eukaryota > Metazoa > Chordata > Aves > Passeriformes > Passerellidae > Zonotrichia > Zonotrichia leucophrys. Next base: position 81,510,786 of record NC_088169.1, read on the forward strand.
CAGATGGGATCATTCCCTTCCCCTTTCCTTGGCCGGTTCTTACCTGCCACGAGGAGAAAATTGATGCTGGGCTGAGTAAATTAGGGTTGGTGGGATGTCTGCCACCCATGTACTCATCATTGCAGACCTCACAGTCCTCTGCATCTCTCCAGTCCCAGTAGGGGATGGTGAAGTTCTCGTCACCCGTTATCCTCTGGATCTGACGTTCCCACATCAGCAGAAAGACCCGATGCCAAGGCAGGAAACCGGGGGCTTCGTGGGCAAAATCAATGTCCCGCCACACATTGGACCCACCTAGGAGTGTGTCTCGAGAGGCATAATAATGCATCCACACAAAGAGATCGTACACATTGATGTCTCTGAACATGGGGTTGGAGCCATTGTTCATCTGAGCATATGTGCCTGTAGCAATAACGTAGTCCTGGCTAGGGATGTTCTTTGCCAAGTTAAGATAGGCAAGAAACTTGTTCTTCTCACTGGCAGTGAGCTGGAAGATGTTTCTTCTTGTTTTCACTTGCCTTTCAGTGCAGTTGAGCCCAGAGAAGCCAAATTTGCACTCCCCACAGTTGAATCCCATGAAGTTGCCTTCACATCTACATGTCCGGTTGTAAAATACAGAGGGCCAGTCCTCTCTGTCATCCACTCCTGAAAAAGGGAACTGTGGTCCCAGTGGAGCCTGGGAGAGAAGGATGTTCTGGCAGGACCCTCTGCTGGAAAGCTCCCCACAGGGGGACCCATCTCCATCCCAGGGGGGACAGCACTCCTTGCTCAGCAAACTCTGCACGTTGGCACAGACTCTGGGGAACTGCCCAGCGGATGGCTGAAGGGTGACGAGCAGAAAACCTAGGGCAAATAGCAGCATACTGACAGAGCAGCAGGAGAGCATCAGCGTTATGCTTCAGTGCGTGGAGTGCTCTCTCCGACCCCTCCAAAGGCCTGTGTATGAAAGGAATTCCTCCCCTCCACCAGGAATGCTTCACTGCTCACTCTGCTGCAGCGCACCCTTCAATGTCCTTCCCCATTCCTACACACGGTGCATTTACACACAAAATACACTTCAGGGTTAATCTCACTGTCACATGTTTTAAGTGAAAGCCAAGTGACTTTCCCCCCACCCTCTACAAGTTTCAAAATACAGGCATTTATTATAAACTTTCATCTTCTGCCTAGCACATGATTGCTCTCTCCTGGCAATTGGAGAGGAAGTAAAATTAAAGTTTGGACACTGAATCAATTGTAAGTTCTTAGAATTCCTGGTTTGATTATACGCTTTAGAGTAAATGGTTGGTTAAATAAAGACGTGGCAGAATCTGGTTGGTTAAATAGGAAGAACAGTGGACATCAAAATGAAAAAATAAAGAATTTGCGAGCAAACTATTTTTTTTATCTGGATGCAAAAATAAAATGTGGTTAGATTAAGTATGAACACAGGGAAGAACCAGAACAAATTATTTGACTTAGCATTTTTACATTTCAGTGTAAACTGCCTTTCTTGGATTAGTGCATGGCAAAAGGAAGGGAGGGAAGTAATATCCTTTAAATAAGAAAATAATTTTTGTTCTTCTAGAACTGATAGTGTTTTCACAGTTGATGACACACAGAAGTCTGCATGACAGCGCTCTCCACAGTTTTGTGGGAAACACAGACAATCTGCCAATAGATTTGCAGAAAGCACTTTGAGCATCTGTCTCTGGATCAAGAAAAAAACCATTGACTCCTGTTTTTCTCCCATCAAGCAGTTTGCAAACACCATATCTGTGTTCCTTACTCAGTATGTTACTGGGCAGCCTCCAGACCACCCACCTCTTTCTTCTTGTACATTAGCCTGAGGAGAGCTGACAGAGCTGCATGAGCAGATTTAAAAGTTAGAAATTCTTTGAAGCTGCCCCTTGTGAGAGGACAACTGTTGTTTTACTGCTGGGCAAAGGGCATATGAGTTATCCATTATTTTCTTCATCTACTACTGCTTTAATAAGAGTGGTTTTCTTGGGTTTTTTCTTACTAAAAGCTGTGTGAATTATTTCCTTGTGCTTAAGTGGGGCAGGAACAACCTATAGGCAAATGAAGTGAGAACTTGGCTGGCAAATGAAGCCTTTGCTGGGATCAGGAGGTTATCACATGACCATGATGAGGAGCACGAGGTGCTTTAATCCTGTTGGCTTCTACGCCTCAGGTATTCCAGGGGATTATCCCTGAGTCCCACTTCCAGGGAGCCTGTGTTGGGGGAGCCTGGAGCAAAAGGACAAAGGGAAAGTATTTGTTTTTTCTAAAAATATTTCTAATCATAGTCTGATGTTTACTATTTTTTAGCTGATTACCCTGGTTTCCATGTTAGGCTTGTAAAATATATTCTGTCATAGAAAGGCTACTAGTTTGATTTAGTTTATTTTGTTTGTACCTGGTTGTTTGGGAAACCTTGCCATTTTGTTAACTCTTCTTCCCATGGATGCTACTAAAAAAATACTATACATGAGGAGAGACCCATCTCTGAGGATGGCAATATGTATTTTTTAATTTCCACTGAAAAACCACAGGGATTGGGAGAAATTTGAGGTAGAGCCTCAGAGGAAAGCAGAAAAGCCCTCAAATATATATTTATGCAGAGAGTTATACAAAAAAATACATTCAATACCGTGTTTTAATATTCAAATGAGATTTTATGTGTCACAAAAGAGGGTTCTGAGCCTTGAGAGTAGTCATATGATGAGTTTCCAAAGCAGCTGATTAACCACAGAATTCCCTGAACAATGGTTAAAATGAGAAGCCTCGAATCAGGAATGTGGCTCAGGAGCAGCACACACTTCTCTTGCTTTATAGAGATGTCAATAGTTACTAGAAGGAAAACTCCCAGAGAAGTGAGAAATCTTCCTGAAGCTCACCTGCTGGCATGCTTGCAGCTTTAGGATCAGATTTTCAACACTGTGCTGCAATGCTAAACTGAGCTTCACAGAGATTGGCCCATGGATTTCTGATATGGTTATGGAAACAGACAGGGAACATTCCAAGAAAAAACAATGACATTGAATGGGGGTTCAACTACCTCACAGAATTAATTCCTTGTTTCTTTGGAGCTGAGTGGGCTGATCTTCAAAATATCATGTCTTCCTTTTGTAAAATGCCACGGAAGCTTCCATTCTGGGCTGATAATACTGAAGCAATCAAGTAATATAAGTGGGTTTTAAAAAATTCCGATAGCTGGATGGCACCATGAAGGAAGTATCCTTCAGTGTTGCTTGTTATATAGTTGTTAGGAATTCATGGGGGGATTTAGGTCTAGATGGCTATGCTGAGTGGGGAAAAAAGTCTTGGGATGGGAAAATGGAGAATAATTTTAATTGTAGTTACTTTAGAAGTCAAGCATACAACTGGAGAAACAAGGGCTGGATAGACAAAGTTGATACTGCTCAATTACCAGTGGAGATACAAATTGTCTAGAGAAAAAGAGAAAAAAAATGGTTGTTTGAGATTGATAAGCACAAGGACCACTTGACAATTAGAGAACAAATGGAAAGACAGATAGTCAATTAACCATCCAGGAAATTCAGTGTGATAAACCACACTCAGATTGTGTGAACCAGTGAATGTTACCAATTCAATGCTTTTATTATGTGGCCACATTATTTTTGATCTGATACTGGGATGCCTAGATACAGGCTTAATGCATCAGAAAACTGACATTCAGAGTGGTATGAAAACACAGGCTAATTATTAGAAGCAACTTCTAGGAGCAAGAAAAATGTCATTGATCTCTAGTCCAAAGCAAGAGAGAAGAGATGCTGATGCAATCAGAGCAATGAAGAATAGAAACATTAGCAAAAAGCAAAAGGCAGTTTCCTCCTGTTATAGACTGCAGATAGCATATAGCAGAAAAGTAGATACCAATCTACTTACCAATAGATAGATAGATAGATACCAATCTATCAATCTATAGTCTGCACAAAACTTACCTTATACCTGTTAGTCATGATGACAGGACAGCATCTAAGGAGGATGCTAAAGCAATATTTCCTACAGTTTTGTTACACTCTACTTACACTTCACCTCTGCTTTCAGGTCTTTGCTGAAAGGCAGCCTGACTTCTGGCTTTTGGAAACATGCTGGGCAAAGTAGAAATTTTGGTATGTGGCTCTGAATGCTTTCCTATCAGCTTTCAGAGGAAAAGTGTCAAACAATTTCTTAGTACTATGTGGCTCATACCTGTGTCCATGACAGCAGGCCAGGGCCCAGATCTAACTAGGTGGATAATATTGTACCTGCGGCCATGATAGGAGGCCAGGGCCCATATTTAACTAGGTGGATGATATTATGCTGTTTCAGGAAATTCCTGTGTCCTCTAAGAGCTCACTGAGGTTGAAAGCACACAAAGTTTTTTGGCGACCTACCGGGAAATTATTCCTGTTTTTTCTTGGTTAATGTTCTGCTAATTTTCCAAGGGAAACTTGCCTGCTGAGGGGTCAGACAAGCAATCCACCCTGTGCAAAACTAGTGGTAGAAACAACTAAGGGAGAGGCTCCATTGGAGCTCTCCTGGACTGACTCCCCCATCTTGCAAAGCTGCATCCTCTGCCATCGTGTCAGGTTCCCCACAGTTGTATCTCAACCAGATGAGACACAGGTTAACTCTTGCATTTAAAAGCCTGTGCTCTTCCTCCTCCTTTCTAGTGTCCTCGGATTCCAGTGACTCCTCTGCAAGTTGACCAGAGGAAGCTTCCTCCTGAGCTGCCCATGGTGCTGGCCTTGTCTTCAGAACAAGCTGCATCTCACAAATGCCTCTGGGTGCTTCTCACAGACTTGCTTGCTCCATTTATCCAGCTCTGCAGAGAAACAGAAAAAGAATAAAAACTACTAGTAGCTGTGTGTTGGTTTTCTCTGTGTGCATGCTTTGAAAAACAGGTAATCAAACACTGTACTAAGAACCATGAGAGTGACATTTAGCACAGGTCACAGCAGCTCCTGGTGGTAAGACAAACATAGCTGTGCAGTGTCAAAAAGCTAAATTTGGAAAAGGAATGAGAGAATCAGTTAGCACAGGTACAGGTATATAAGTCAGCTGGGACCCTTGGAGGCCGAAGTCATCTCATATAAGCTCTTCTGGAGCCAGAGCAACTAGGCTTCCATTAAACCTAGCTTTTGCTTATAAGTAGAAGTACATCAAATAAGCAGTTCAAATGCATATTTTTTCTCTGAAATTCAACCTTATATTATTTTATACTTAAACTGATTCTTTAATTATTCAAAAGTGGTGAGAAAAATACTATAGTTTTTCTTAAGTGTATCTGAGATATTTGCTGAGGTAAATAAAAACTTTGTGAACGGAAAAAGAGTGTGAATTTTACACACCAACAAAATATCTTTTAAAAGTAAAAAAAAAAAAAAAAACCAAAAATGTGATTAGATGTGTCCAATTCTAGTGGAAAGAAAATATGTGCAGAAGAAATTAATATCATATGCTGCTTTCAGATTCTCCTTTGAGTATTATCCTTACCTGCAGTAAGCTTTACCTCATTTCAGTTTGAAAAGAGGTTTAGCTGACTAGACTTACAGAAACCTCAGAAAACCCATAAAACTTTGTGGTTGTTATTGCTAGTGGGTTCTTAAAGTCTGCATTTTTTTCTTCCCTTGAAACCCCCTTATCTTTGTAACTCTGGTAGAAGGAGCAATCAGTTAAAACTGTGCTGACAGAATACAAAATAAAACATACGGACATCTTCCATGAGATACAATGAGAGAAGGAAAGCTGTGGGAAACAAATGTTCCCTAAATCCCAGATTGCTACCTGCATGCCTGCTTATTATTGTAAGATTTGCAAACAGGGGAATGTGCTGGAATGGGCAAGAAGATGACCTGCAAGCCCAATGGGTCCACAGGGGAATGGGCTGTGCCCTCCTTCTGCTTCCCCTGCTCTACAGAGGGGAGATCACATGGTCCTTCACTCCCAGATCAGTGCAGGGAGAAAATGCAGATAACAAAGATAACTATAACAGCTCCACTCATGTTTCTATTAATTTAAACCTCTCTACAGCATATGAAAGATAAGGGGAAAAGACATACATTGTTTAGAATTCAAAAAGTCTTATTAACCTTCCATAACTGTCTGATAGTACTCAAAGACCCAGCTGCATGAAAGACTCTATATGTGGTCTCTAATTTCACCCCCCTTGCCTGCCAAATAATGACTGTAATGAAGAATCAAATCATGCTGAATTTTACATTCTCTGTAGAACTTCACTAATTATTCCATGGCTAAATAAATATATAAATAAGACCTTGACATTCAATTTCACTTCAATGCAAACAGTGGATAGGAAACTCTATTACTCAGACTGCAAACTCTCTGAATAAAGAACAAAATATCTTGGTAAGACATTAGGCATCTGGGAAAATGAAAAACTCCTTCCAGTGTAAAATTATTCTGATAATAGCTGACAGTTTTGAGCAACAAAGAGAAGGGGAATTATGAGAGATTTTTCTTATTTTCCTCCTTAATTTTTTGCCATTACGATGCAGTGTGTTTCAAACAAGCAAAAGGAGGGTTTTTTCCTTCCTACAAGTCATAGTTAAGCTACTGTGCTCATTGTAGCTGAAAATTTTGATGAGTTCAGAAACTAACCAGACAAATTCAGGAAAGAATAAGCCACAGAATCATAGAACATCAATGCACCATCCATCTCTGGCTCCTCAAGTCTCAGAAGCCTAAATTCCTTGAGGAAGGGAGATCACTCCATGGAAATGACTGCATAGGCTTGTTCTGTTACCAGCTCCACAGTGCGTCTGCCAAGGACCAATGAAGGAGCAGGATAGCGGACAACAAGGTTCTTTAGTTTGATCATTCCTATGAAAAAAGTGAATTAAATATTGCCCAATTGCAATGGTATCTTCAGCACAAATGTCACCAGGCATCTGATCTGTATTGCACAAGAGTGCATATAATAGAACATATACCTCCTTGATATTTGACAGCAGTTAGATCCTTAAAGCAGTTAAAAAGCAAAAGATACAATGATTTGGAGTTTATTTTATAAATCTAAAAAAAGTAGGCCTGCTTTCAATTTTTCAGAAGAAAAAGCAAAGACTTGGAACAAAAAAAAGCCTAACAATTTTGTGGGTAACAAAGAAGATATTGTTGAGGCTATTCACATGAATACTGTAAACATTATTTGTGCACCAGTTACACATTCTGGGAGGCTTAATGTACCTAGAAAAACATTTAAAAGAAATGAGTGACCAGGTATGTTCCTGGAATTCCTTTCTTCTCCCCAGGCCAGAGAACAAAGATGTAGAATATTCCAGAAATAAATAGCTTGGAAAGCAAGTGATGCATCAGTTGTGCAGGGTACTAGGGTATTAGATAATAGAAATCAAAAACTTTAAGAAGTAATATGTTTAATACTTCTGACATAAGTGTAAGAAATTCTTGTGACTTAAATGGCTAAATTAATCTTAAATTGTCCCTGGTCATCTGAGAAGGACTTGGCCTAAGCAATTTTACCATTCCAACCTTTTTGTTAGAGTATGGTTTCGACAAAAAACCCCAAATCACATAAAAATTTTGAAAGCCGTGGGTAGCAAGGTTGATTTCAGAAACTGTAAATGACTGATTGGGTTCTGATCACTGTGATTTAGTAGTGAGGATATAAAAATACTAAAAGCCCTCATGCTTATGCCAGGATCTTTTGTCACCCATTTGCTCATCTTCAGATATACTCGACATAACATGTTTATCTCCCTACAAGGAATATTTAGCTACATTATAAATTAAAGGATTCTATTTTTTGTGTGTATGCTCACTTGCACTGATGCAAAGTTGGGCTTTTGCACACCACAGGCATGGACTGACACACCAACAATAAATTGCTACACTTCTCAAATAAGTTCATTGTCAGGCACAGAAAATGTTTTCCTGGAAGTTTTGTGTACACTAGTGAATTTTGGGATAATCTAGCATTAAGTACTGCCAAATTTATTTTGAACTTGATCTTCCACTTACAAATAACAAAGCCACATTTAGTCTTATGTCAGGTAAAACTCATTTAAGCATACAGGAGCTGCAGGGCAATGTTGTGCATCCTGATAGCACATGCCTGGCCAAAGCATGACCAAAGATCTCTTCACCACTAAGGAGTGATAAATGCAGATTGAAAGAAGGACTGAAAATGAGTAAGTGTGAAAATTACTACCAACATACATATGGTTACTCTTAATTGCCCCTAACACCAAAAATAAGATACCAGTGAAGAGAAGGGACATCAATGCCTTTTGTATGAATGCTTTCTTGAGGAGTCAGGGGTTTTTCAGTATTTTATTAGTATTTTGCAAGTGATTATTAAAAGCAAACCTGGCACAAATGCCACATCAGACTCCACCATCGAAAGCTGCAAAGCTGAGGAATTCCTAAAAACATTTGCCTGTAGCTTTTCTATATGAAGTCATGTCTCAAGTTTTCTAGGTCTGATATTTTGGGATCTCCCAGAACTGGAAGTAAGTGTCAGTTCTGCTCTACTTTTGGGACTTCCTTCATTTCATGAGGGCAAATATCCTCTTTTCTATTTCAGTGCCTGAAAAATGCTAAACTTCTTACTATTTGGTGGGCCTTACAATTCGGGTGACAGGTGGTTTTTACGACAGTTACTTTCAAAGGTGACTGCAATTGTTTTTGTTTTTTAAACTATCCTTGCAGGCATTTGATTTCAGTGTGATCAGTAAGTTTCTATGTGTAACATCTTGGGCTTTGAATACTTTATGTCATCTAGAGAACTGCAAATGGTTAATGTATTGACATGGTATGTAAATATGTATTTTGCCTTAATTCTCAGATAAAGAAAATGAAGTGGAGAGAAACAAAGCAGCCGTGTGCTGCCACACAAAACCTCTTTTTAATGTGTTTGAGAAATGTGTCAAAACTTACAATGATAAATAAATTTAGTTTTCATGAACATAATGCAGAACAGAGCTGATTGCAGTGCCCTTCCACTTGTGTCCTACATGTCCAGTCATTTCACCCTGAAACAGACAACCGTGATAATTCAGTTTAATCCCTTTCAGAAGGGGACAATATCTCTCCATCACCAGAAGGAAAAGACAAGATAACCAAACCAGATGCAGACATCTCAAGCAGGCTGAGACATAAGAAAGGTGATTTAACCTTACATTTAACTATGCATTGTGTCCCCAGGGCAAACCAGAGCAGTCCTTGAGCCCAGCAGAGGTGGAATGTGCTGCCCCCCAGTATGGCACTGGCTTGAATTCATCTTCACTGAAACATTTTCCTGCCTCTTGAAAACAGAAATAAAAACATCCCTGAGTCGTTGATAGAGTTGCCAAAGGCATCTATCAAAAAATGAACTTGCCTATCCATTTCTGAGCTGTACTGACAAGTTTACATTAATTCTACAAAACCATCCCTACAAAGAACTAGGCTGGATAAATTTTCTAATTTTTAAATGAGAGCTATGCCACCTATACACTTCAAAATACAGATAAGTCAAAGAACAGAAATTCCTGCAATATCAGCTGTTTTGTAACTTTTTTTATATTTCTAGACAACCTTCTGAAATAGAAATAACATTAGGAGATAAGTAGCTTTTCTAGCAGTGAAGAGTATATTTCCTACAAATAAAAGGAAAGTTCACCATTACCAGATATATGAGCAAATACATGAAATGGAGTATTTCTCCCTTTCTAGAAAAATAGCATTGAAGATGTAAAGCAGAACTATTTAAAGGAGTCTGTACATATGTTGACTTTGAAATGCAATTTCTATGGAAACAACAAACAAAGAGGATATCACAGAGAGTGCCAAGCTCATATTCATGCCTGGACTGATTTCAAGTCTTTTTCTTGCTGAGAATTAACACTGAAGGTTTTCATGCTGAATTCTATTATAAAAGTCTTCCAGCATGTTATTTTCATTCCTTGACTTCTCCCTGCTCCTTTTTGATTACAAGGCATGAATAACACTTTTTTTTTTTATTCTTAGAGGCTAATAACTTTGAATGCCCCAGATTTTAGGGTAACTACTTGTTAAATATTTTTCACTTTCAAATATTACCATGTAAAAATAACACTGCAAAGCTATGCACCTGAGTATGTCAGTCCAGGTTTTTATGATGAAAATGGATAAATGGATGATTTTTAGTTGCAATCAGTATGGCCTTTTCAGATATCTACACCACAAGGATCTGAAATGCATTCTATAAACACCTATTTATTGTAAAGGGAATCTGCAACACACTATATATATATATGTGTGTGTGTGTGTGCGTATTGCTAAACATAAAGATGTTATGGTATATTACACCAAATATTGTAGCTACATAAACAGAATAATCTGTGTTTACCAGGTTATTTTCCTAGGGACAAACATCCAATTTTAAAAGAATCTCGAAAAATGAAGGAAAAAAATCCTTGGAGACTTCAAAACAAAAATTTGTATTTTGATAACCTGTGAAAATCTAACAATTCAGAGGGTTTGTTTTATTAGTAATCAATTCATTTTGTGTTTCAAGCCCTTAACTAGCAAAAAATGTTTTTAGCAGAAATAAAATATTACAGAAATTTCAAATTTTAATACAATAGGAATAATTGTGAAGGACAGTGTTGGGAGAAAATATTAAAGCTTGCAAGATATAGAATGCTGCTTGTCATTAAAATAATAAATGCAAATAATTTTTTGTGTATCAGTGTGTGAAAATATGTGCCTAGTAAAATTTTTTAAAAATTGTATTTTTTTACAAAAAAACGAAGAATAATCAGAACGTTTAAGGAAGATTTTGCAGCTGCCATATACTTCTTTGGAATGGAGGAGATAAAATAATAGCTGTATTGCCAGTTTTTTAAACTTTAAACCCACTAAATTTTCAGAGTTTCCTTAATATTGCAGCACATATTTTATAAGGGTACAGAACAATTAAAATGTGGGAAGCAGAAAGACTTTCATCTGAAAATATAGCAATATAGAGAACACTGAGGATCCTCATTTCTGTTCTTACTTAAATAGGTGTTAAATTTGGAGTTTGAGTTTGAGTTGAATAACAGCAATTATAAATTTCTTCAGTTTAGTTTTCTTCTTCTGCTTTTCCTAAAAAAAACCCCAAACCACTGTACATAAAGAGAAAAAGAAACTGAGAATCAGTTTCTCACAAATAAAATAATTGAACCATTATATTTTTGGTTTATAAATTATTTCTCTAAAGATTTTAATAAGTTTTTTGAAAGGTAGCCGAAGTTCCATTTTTAAATGAAAAGTTTGCGTATTTTATTAAAATTTCTCAAACTAAATCTCCATTTGTCTTAATTTCCTCTTATGCATTTAGCGAATTTCAAGCTCAATTTGCTTTTGTTTTAGGCTGATCAAACCTATATTTATTAGTGAAAAACTGTCCTTTTTTTATCCTAATATCTATTCAAATATCTGAAGAGGCACAATCTGGCTTCAGAAGACAAACATGCAAGAGGAAAACTCATAAGATCAAAATATTTCATAAATTGCTAAATTTCAAATGAAAACAGCTTTATTTTGACATTTTCTTGCAAAGTCTGTTTTTGTAATGTAAAGGTTTTATGTAGCCTTGTCAAAGAAAAGGGTGAAACTAATTAAAAATCTAATTGTATCTGGCAGATGCAGTTTCTTTTGGGAGTAAGATGCATACATTTATTTACCTGCAAGCAGGTGCCTCCATGGATGTGTGACAAGTGAGACTGGAACTTAGTTCAGGTCTCTGGAGATGGACATTTGAGCCATTTCAGGTGGAGTGGACCAGGAGAGAGACCAGGAGGCACACTGGTACCTTCTGGACAAGGCAGACAGAAAGCTGATGAAATAGACTGATGAAATCTAAAGGGAGTCCTGTTGTAAAAAACAATCTTACTAAATTATGTCATGGTAACTTTTGTCTTATTAGTCACAAAACCATGCTAACAATTAATAAAAAATAATCTTGGTGTTCAGAAGGCATATTGTGATAACAAACATAGATTGAATGTTACATTTACATCCACCTTGAACTGGAGTTTACCTGCAGGAAACTGGTTCACAGTAGAGCTCGAAAACCTTTGAGGAAATTACACAGGCTGAATGAATTTACCTGTACGGCCTTGAAGCTAAATCTGAGCAATAAGTATCACAGTTTGAGGACTCAAATTTGCCTCTGCTTGGCCATGTCCTCAATGCTTTTAGCCTTTGCTGCAGAGAGGAATCCCTTGGGTGAGATGAATCTGCACAGTTAGTGCTATGTGTAAAGCATAGCACATTCGGACCTGTGCTATATCTTCAGAGCCCTAAAAAAGAGAATTAATACATTGAGAAGTCTGGCTGTTATTCTTATTTTGACAATGGCCTCATTATTTTATCCTGCTAATCTGATTTTCGAAGATTTATACATTAATTTTTTGTACATTAATCCCTGAAACTATGCTTGGAAAGCTCGTGCTATTAATACCACACGACTAATACACATGCCAGGAGTCGACAAAATTTACAAGAAACAGACAAACCTCAGAATAATAATTTCATTCTATCACCCTTATAAATCATACCAGCTGTTCCGACACTTTAATTACAAATGGCACTTCCAGTTTTAAAGTATTGTGTCCTGTGTAATAAATCATTTCACTTTATACACATTATGAGTCTGACTACTATAGAGGAGTCATTTCACAATCCATCTCCTTTACAAAGGCAGAGAGTATACAAGAGATTAAATAATATAACTGCAAAACTCAATAAAAATATTGTCTCAGTCCTGAATTTATTGCAATGTATATACATGCAAAATATGTAATGTTTTCCACATACTCCTTCCCAGTAGCCCAGTAAGCTTCTAGTGGACTGCAGGAATGGGCTGAACAGCCTGGGAGCAGGAAAGAGTTGGCCAGTTCTGGAGAAATTGTACACAAAAGGTGATATTTTATGAAAACTGCATGTAAAGGACAAAACCTCCAGAATAATTTCACTAAGCAACTTGTAGGCAAGGGAGTAGGAAGAAAATCTGAGTGAGGAAAAAAAAAAGTGTGTGACTTGTTTTCAGTCTTACACACTCTCAACATAATTACAATTAAGAAAAAGCAGAAAGAATAGAACAGAAAGAAAGTTTGCTGAAAAAGCAGAAAGAATAGTTTGCTGTAAAGAGTGACTTCAGGATGTCAAAATGAAAATGAGCAAAACTTAAAATGATTTTAAAATGAGCAAAACTTAATGATTTTAGGAGCAAATACAGTCCTAGCATGGAGCTACTGGGGTCTGCTATTCTGTTAGGTATGTACAAAAATTCACAGTAATGTTAAAAAAGGCTGCAGAGACAGTCTGTGATCCATAGACCCATTCCTCTTCAAATTTACCTGCAGACTTATTTGTTCTGAAGCCTTAAATCATGAAAAGCCATTGTTGTTCAAGAAAAAATGCCATATTTTATCTTCATTTTGTGGTGTGCTTCATCACAGACCTAGCACTGAAGCAGCAGGATTGCTGGCAAGCATGTTATACAGCCTCTGTGAAAAGTTGTTTGCAATAGTAGATGTGTTGGAGAGAGGTTAAGCTGCTCTCCATGGACAAAGTCTTCCAAAGGAGTGACTTTGATGCTACAAATGTTCTCCTTTCTTATCACGTGATCCTTATCTCGGCTGCATCTTGCTACATTCGCTTTGCTGATTTCAGCTTGTTATCCCCAAGCTTTAAAGGCATTTGACTACATCAAAAATATGAATGTTGCAATTAACATTGATTTGTGTGCATTGGCCTTTGTGAGGATGAAATAATTTCACAGATGTCTTGGGACATGGAATTTTTACGTAATCATATTAACCTCAGCTTCCCAAGCAGTAGTCTATAACCTGTGAAGCATTATCAGGCTGACATAGAGATATCCATTATTTTGCACAAAAAGAAGCAGCTTCCCCCCACACAATCATTACTTTTAGATATTAATTCTCCCAGCATACATCCTGGTTACAGTGCTAGCATTATGTGATGCAAAGTGGTATACATAATTAATGAACATCTCAAATCTAGGCAGTTATGATTTAAATTTCTCTGTTGCTATTTTTGTCTTTTTTTTTTTAATTTATGAGGTTTGAAAGGAAAAATAATATTATGGCCTCTGTCCACCAGGTTTACTTTTTATTCTATACTTATTTTCCTTATTGAAAGTTTCATCTTTTTGTCTGTGAACCGGTAAGGTTCTGCACATAAAGAAATCCATTCTGAAATCAGCTCCATATGGACAGACCATATGGGCACACTGAGTCCCACTGAAGTGAACTATGGTTAGCAATTCTTATTTCTGCTATAATAACATGCATGAGTCCCTAACCATGGGCCTCGTTGTGCCAGGCACTGCACAGACACAAGAAAAACTTAATCTTAGTGCTAGCAGATAAACCATCACAGTACAGATAGCATGAGTGCTGCAAGCCATTATGGTGGCAGACTAGATTGTTAAATGGCACATATTGGTATTACCCTGTCAGATTTAATGAAATCACCATTTTTATATCATTCCCTTTATTGTGCGTCCCTCTAGAAGAGGTCATTCTCATTTCCTTTCAGGGTATAAATCACTAGTGTTCTTTCCTGCTGTTGGTGAGGTTGCACATATGTATGTTAAGGTTACAATGAAACATCATTTTGCACTCCCGATATATCTAGAGAGGGAGGTAGCTGTGGAATATGGGATAAAGGGAACATGTAGTGCATTAATAATCTTACAGGAGCTCATTTTTCTTAAAACTGGGTGCAGTAAACTATTCAGTAAACATGTCCATGCAGGAAGACACTGTAAAACACCAATTTCCATATGAATTTATGCCTATAGTGCTTTACAGATGTTCCCTTTTTTAGGAAAATCCTGTATAATGACAGCAGAATTAAACCAAGGGTTTATTTCCTGACAGCTATGTTTCTCATGGCAAATATTTACATGTAAAAGCTGGAAAGAATGATGCTGATCCACCCAGCAAAGGTGAGGATATGCTTGTCTATCCTAGGGACATTATAAAGGTGACTCTTCAGAGAAAAGGCAGAAAGGATAGAAAGGAAATTGCATGTACATATTTTGTGTTCATCAAGGCTGCTCAAGATCTCACAATCAAGCTCTTTCCAAGTAGGTCACAATTATATTGCAAACTGCTTGCTTGAAAAATAATGGTGGGTAATAATCTGGAAACTGAAGATTAAAAATAAGCGGCAAAACCTTAAGAGTTATGATAATATCCCATTAAACAATTTATCTGGGGCTGCAATGGATTCTCTATTATTAAAATTCTTTAAATCAGGTTTGGAAGGCTTTCAGGAAGAGATGCTCTCACTTAATCCAAAGTTATGGGCTTTACTTACAGAATTTCGGGTGAGAGTGTCTGACCTGTACTATGCAAGCAGTCAGGTTAAATGATCCTAATGGTTCCTTCTGGCCTTAAAATCTATCAATATATTAAGCCTCCTGCTGTAATGCTCTGATGCAGAGGCAATTTACATCAACTTCTGAAGAGCACTTAAATTAATTGTTTCATTAAAATCCATTTGAATGCTTCTACATCTTGACGCGAGCCGCTTCTGGGTCCCTCACAGATTTCATTTGGAGATCTTCAGCTCCAAAGAGGCTCTTGTGTTTGCCTGGCCTGACTTGTGCCTTCTGCCGGGCAGAACAGCGTGTTCCTGGGGAATTCGCGCGGCGCGGAGCCCTGATGCCATGTCTAGTGCCCGTGGGTGGTTCCCTGGCTGCCACTAGGAGGTGCTTCCAGCGGCTCCGCTCAGCGCTCCCGTTGGCATCCTGAGGAATGAGTTCAGCTCTGTGTGGGAGCGAATTTCAGATCTTTCCTACACCTACAGCCTTATGCCAAAAATAAGATGCAATCATTTGTTTCCTAGGTGATAGCGGCACCGAGCATGTGCAGTCCCTGCTGCCTCTAAAATGGTGAAGTGTGCTATCAGCCTTCCTTGCAGCGCTTTTGAGGCACTGTATCAAGCAGTTTTTACTGCAGAACAAATGGCTTCTTGATTATGTACAGAAGGGAGAAAAATGTATTGAGGTTTGCAATTCACTACTCATTCTTGGCAAAAGTAATTTTATTCTATTTGTTTGCTTTTTCTGTGCTAAGTGAAGGGAAGAGGGAGCAAGAAGTGTCAGTCCTGAGGTTTCTAAAGAGTAGAAGACCTTTTAGATGTTCTTTCTTGATAGTCTTTCTTAATCTGTATCTGCATGAAGCTGCGGAAGTTCTGGTTCCAACCTTGTTTTCTCATGCAGATTTTGAAAGCTTGTCAAAGCAGAATAACATCCAAGTGTGTCTTCTATCTATAGAGCATCTGAATGCCAGAAAGACATAAAAATATTTCCATTATGCTACTGTCCTTTGAAGGAAACAGTAAAGGGTATCATAGGAAGTATAAAAATACTTTTTTGTATCCTACTAGAATTTTTTAGTTCATATTTTTTTTTCAATATTTCAAATGTCTGCAAGTTTGGAAAATATGCAAAGAATTTCTGAGTTCATGAAATACTGCACTACACTTATCAACTTCAATTTCATTTTCATTTACAATAGCTACTTATAGGGGATTTTTTTTTAATGTAGTATTTTATTGAAAGGTCTACTAAAATTTCTTTGTTGTCAGAAATCCTTTACTTTGGCATGATATTCACTGAAGGGCCAATCAGTGATGACTCTTGTTATGCATTCTACTCCAGTCAAAGCAAATATTTAAGTAAAATAAATATTTTTTTTTTAATCTTCTGAGTAGTATTAATCACCATGAGCAAACTGATGGCATTTCACTACATAAAAATTGTTATAGCCCTACTTTGGAAGCTGAAATTGCTGATTTAATTTACAGACATTTTCATTCTGATTATAAGCAAGAGTCTAATTATGAAATTTCACACTCCTTCATCCAGCTGTCCTAGGCTGAAAGCTGGAACACTCTCTGTGCTCTATCACTGACTGTTGTAGTGAGATGGAATTCCCATTTCCACAAACTGAAGATGTGCATCTTTCTCTTGGTGTCCATGGGTATTGTTATCTGCACCTGCCACATCCAGGGGTGTGAGCATATGGGGAGGAGTTTCTTTCTCTGTAAATTGCTTTTAACACAAAGTGCTCCCCTTCCTCAGGCCTCCCAAATAACATGCATATGCACAGCCCTCCCCCAAAACAAACCAAACCAAGGCAAACCAAACCAAAAAACAGACAAAAAGCCCTACAAAAATGGGAAGACTGACTTCTCAACTTCTCCCCTACAAAAACCAGAGGATGACACAGAATTGATGAGCAGGCAAGCTTTAAAATATTTGTAGCTAAATACTTCTCATCTTGTTTTTCTACTTAAATCGAAATCCTGATTATTTTATCAGGTTCAGGAAAAGGTCACACAGAAATATGATAATCTGCAGAGCTTTCAAATCATAGTAAAGCCATAAAACTTAATTTACATGGACAGTTGTGATATTGAAACCCTGGAGGTTTGTAGTTCACAGGACTGCAACAGAGCAAAGTTCTGTGTTTCAGAGGGCATGATTTTTGAAGACAATGTGGCTTTTTAAATTGCATTTTGATATTATATCTTGATATGAGCAAACTTATAGAAAAAAGTAATGAATCTATATCACAAAAACCCAGAGGGAGGTGTGATGAATACTGCTGTCATGTCAGTGGATCTGATAGCAGGCCTAGGTGCTGAATTTTAACAGCAAGCCTTGAATATGGGTAGGTGATTCTTGCCATCTTTCCAACAGTATTTTAAAAATATTTTCTTGTTCCAGAAGCCATCTTTGAATAACTCATTTCTGGCTGCAGGAGTAATTTATTTTCAGTCAACACAAGCAACAAACTTGCTACATTTGGAAAGAATTTCTTGAATATGGCCACAAAGAAAATAAGGCACTCTCAGTATCTTCTTTAATGTAGCAAATCATTACCAAATCGTTTGTACTTTCTTCAGTTGTTTTACAGTCTTCCTCCACACTTAGCTCCTTTTCTTTGTATTATTTCCTTTTCTTACTGAAATTATTAAGGGTATTTCTGAAGAATTAACAAGTATCCTCTTGCTGCAAAATAGCTCAGTAGTGTCAATATTAAAGAGGTTGAAAATTCTTTGTGTGCAAAACTGAAGAAAAAAAAGAAAACTAGGCTGATATGTCTTGTGAAGTTGGTTCCCTCATTGCATCAGCAAAGCTTTTGCATCCTTGGTTTCAAAGACTTAAACTCCATGTAAGCAAAATCATGTTGTTTTATTTCTAAACAACAGCATCAAAAGAACAGAAGTATTATCAGTATTTATAAAAAGCTTAACAAAAAGAAGTTCTTTGCTGCAGAAGTATTAGAATCAACTCCGAAGGGAATTGTCTAGTCAAGCATGATCCTAACAAACTTGACCATATCATGAAAGCTTTGTTTCTCTTTTTAGTTAGAGTTAATAGACCTGCGCACAAGGCAGTGTTTTGGGGCCATTTTACTTGTGAAATTTGACTCTGTGTGTGAGAGTTGTGGGTTGGTTCTTTTTTCTACACAGCACAACATTTTATCTCTGCTTAAAACAATATCTCTTTGCCTTCCTTGCAGTAACACATGCATAGATATCACTGCATTTTTAGCATTACACACAACCACCATCCATCTTCTAGGTCAGCTCCTCCAGACACTTGAGAGGCTCAGATATTTCTCTTTCTTAGATCTGACCTATTATTTCAGGTTGTTTTCATTCATGCTGTTTATTCAGTGGGTACTGGTTTAGAACCAGTCAAAAGCCTATTCACCTCTATAAGAATAAGTATTTTTCTCTCTTTGTGCAGGCTTTGCATATTACATGGCTTTATGAGACCCATCTTCATCACACCTCAGTTTCATATCAAGTAAACAGGGAATGGCAGATTTTTGTTTACTTCCCTTCCAAATTTTTAAAAATATTTTGTTTTAGCAAGACATGATCACCTTCAAAGAAGAGTGGGAGATGCAGGTAAGGCAAATATTTGGCCTACCCTAGAGCCGTACTAGAAACATGGAACAGTTACTGTAGTTTTCTAATAAAGCACAGCAGAGCTGTACCTGTGAGGGGAAAAAAAAAAAAAAGAAGAGACACTGATTTTTTTCCTACCAAAACACAAGGAGGCCTTCATTGTTGCCTTACTTATTCTTTATTCTTTTTTTACTTCTGCATTCAGAGATCATCCAAGTGCTCATACAATTCAGAGATACGATTCTAACAAATATTTTTTTCATTTATTTATTTTATTTTCCATCCTATTTAAACCTGAAATGATGTCTCAGAACTTCTTGGGGCCACAGTGGGATTTTTCACGTGGCTTCTTAAGATGAGAATTCATATTGGGAGTCTCAGTGGGGCCGCACTGTGATAAGCATTTCTGTCAGCTCAGTGCTGTGGGTGTAGCTGCATTAGAAATATGCACAATAAGGTAGGTTTGACGAATGAATAAGCTCAGAGTGTTCTTTAGCACACCATGTGTCTGAGCTACTTTAATGCACAGACTGATGTTTAAACACAGGAAAAGTGGAGAAGTGATCATTTAAACTTCATATTCAGCTAGTGGCCCATGCTGAGGAAAAAACAGGTGGTTGTTTCAGTCACTCTTCAAAAAGAAGTTTATACCTGAGTCTTGACAATTTCCTAACTAAACAATTTTTTAAATACTTGTTTTCCTTTTTTATGAAAACCATGTCATGTTCATCTGGCTTAAATCTAAGAGTTTATAAGGCAGGTATCTGCTTCTCAGTTACTCTAGTTTTCATAAATTAGCCAATCTTGAGGTACTTTCACTTGAGGACTTCTTAGGGATGACATTATGACACTAATTGTATCAGCCACGCACCAGTTCCTATCCACTGATCATGAAGGAAGTATAGATGACCAGAGGCAGAATTCACATCACAGCAGCATACGTCTGATAAGGAAAGTTTTGTTATGTATCCACTCTGAATATCCAAGCTGCTCATGCTCACACATTACTGTAAATGATTCGGCTCCATCAGCAATCATAATATTGATCCATTAGTCTACCATGGCGCAACTCTTGATCTTGAAAGAAAAATCCAGAAAAGATATTAGGAGGAGCCCTAAGTATAAATAGACTATGACCAGTCAACTGTGGGTTTGTCTCAATAAAGCACGTTTATATGTCTAGAGTCACATACCATTTGAAAACAAAGCTGTATTTCTCTTAGTTGTATTTTCTTTTAGTGTGCACTGATAGTCAAAGGGAGAAAGTCTGACAGAGAAAAAATTTTGGGCTGTTGTGTAGATAGATTTAACTAAGGGAAAAACAGAGCAATATGTAAGAGAAAGGAAAGGCATTTGATATTTAATTATAGGTCGAAATAATTTATATACTAATTTTCTTCATCAGCCTCTTCCTTTGCTGGAATACAAAAAAAAAAAACCCAAAACAAAAACAAAACCATTTCACAAATTCAAGAGCTTGCTCAGTGTCAATAAAAAATTGAGGTGCACCTGCTTCTTCAATGGCCATAGAGAATTAATTAGTTTGGCAGAAACTGTCAATTTGTGAACAGCAGCCACATTGCTGGGTATCAACAAAGTAGTCATCTTCAAAATACAAAGACTTTTTTGTCAACTTGGTGTTACTATGGTAACTACAGTAATTGTTTACCTTGGGAAGCAATATTGGGGATTTATAATTTAAAGATATACACCAAACAACACCTCAGATTACTGCTTGCCTTAGTCTTTTTTCCCCCTCTTTTTGGTCCTGCAAGAAGGTGAGGGACTGAAATAATTTTGTGTCTATGTCCCCTGCCACTGTTACTAGTTCAAGTTCTGAGCTGACATTTTGCACAGAAATAGCTACAAGCAAGGAGACAGAGCTGGCTCCAAGTCCCCTTCTGTGGCAGGTGAACTGCCAAGCAGGCATGTGCTGATCCAAGCCTGTGTCACTGCTAGGGCAAGGTTGTTTTGTGCTACGTATTTCCCAGTCTTCTGCCAACCTCCTTGGTTCATAGGGGGAACGGGATGCATATCACTGTGTCAGCAGGAAGAATCAGCTGGCCAACAATAGCTGGAAATATAAGTGTTTCAGCTGAAGTACACCAGTAAGATGATTAGTGTGAAGCATTGTGGTGACATTTTGCCCCTTTCTTCTGGAGGACAGAGTTTTTTTTCAGGTGAAATTCACCATCTTTTTACTCAGTTTGGTTTATTTTCATGCAGGGTAGTCCTGAGGGTGGCTCTCCAATCAAAGGGCAGTTCTCCATAATGGTCAGTGATGAGCTGGGGTGCTCATCACGAAATTCCACCTGAGAATGAAAGAGCTCATGGGAGAGGCTGAGAGGCAGAGCATGGATAGGTCATTTTCTAGTAGGTGTCTGTTTCCAACAAGGAACACTGAACAGATGAGGTCTTCTATAGACAGGGAGAAGCAGGCACAGATTCATATGTGAGAACATATGGCAATCCAGTGAATGGAAAAGGAAAAATTAACACCATTTTTAAAAAAGGAAAAAAACAAGGACCATGGGGACCACCGGTCAGTCAGTCAGTCTCACCTCTGTGCCCAGTAAAAATCATAGAGCAGCTAAGGTACATGGAAAATAAGGAGGCGATTGATGACAGCCAACATGGCTTCACTGAGGGCAAATGCTTGATAAATTTGAAGGCTTCCTAACAACACGCTAATGGTGTTGGTGGATGAGGAAAGAGCAACTGGTGTCATCTCCCTGGACTTGTGCAAAGCATTTGACACTGTCCTGCAGAACATCTTTGTCTCTAAACTGGATAGACATGAATTTGACAGGTATACCACTCACCACTCAGGAGATAAGGATTTGGGCAGATAGCTACAGAGAGCTGCAGTAAGCAGCTCGATATCCAGGTGGAGACCAACGACAAATGATGTTCCTCAAGGACAGGTGTTGGGACCAGAGCTGTTTAACACCTCTGCATCCAGCTCTGAGGTCTCCAAGATAAACATGGGTGTGTTGGAGTGTGTCCGGAGGAGGGCCATGAAAGGATCAGAGGTTTGAAACAAATCTCCTGTGAAGACAGTTTGAAAGAATTGAGGTTGTTTAGCCTGGACAAGAGAAGGCTCCAGAGAGACCTCCTAGCAACTTTCAGTAACTAAAGTGACAACTAAGGAGAGAGAGAGGGGGTTTTTAGAGGGATATTCAGTGACAGCATAAGGGGGAATGCTTTTAAACTGACAGAGGGAAGATTTAGATATGTGAAAGAAACTCTTGGCTGTGAGAGTGGTGAGACATATACACAGGGTGCCCAGGGAAGCTGAGAATGCTCCGTCCCTGGAGGTGCTGAAGACCAGGCTAGATGGGCCTTAGTGCAGCCTGGTCTCATGGAAGGTGTCTGTGCCCATGGCAGGGAGGATGGACTGAGATGATTTTTATTTTTAAGATCCCTCCCAACACCTGCACCACACCTATGATTCTATGAATAAAATGGATTTGTAAGAATATTTACCTCCGACATCATTCTTTCTCATGGGTGCAAGGTCTGGATCCTGGAATGAGTAGAGTCCCCAGAGGAGAATCCAGTTCAGAGCCAGGAACTTCTCTGCCTTGTATTCACACGAGTCAATAGCACTGACACAAGTTGGATCCCATTTTGTGTGGGTTTGGGGACTTCACAACACAATGGCCCCATTGCCATTGCCTCCCCAGTGTTTAGCTGAAGATGCCCAACTGGGGTTATCAGGCACAAGTTCAAAACACGAGTTCAAAACTGTTTGGGTTTCACTCATTCAATATTCTACTCTCACTGCAGAGAGAAGATAGTGTATCATACTGCAGCATAATTGGAGGTTTCATTCTGTCAGCCTTCATTAGAAGCACTCCCCCACTCAGATTGGAACTTGCTGAGCAGAAATAGGAGCAGCAGCATCACATTTTGAATGATGTGAGAAGGCTAAATCGCTTTTTTTCAGCGCAGACAAAAACATCTTTGTAGGGTGTGGAGTTTCCTGAGAACCTTAGTGTTACTGAATTTTACTTTTTCATTTTTGTTTTGGAGTCATGTATTTCACTCAATATTAATAGGGAGGCCTGACTATACCCTAAGCTCTCCTTTTAATGTATGCATGCTGATTGCATTTAATTAAGATCCTCACACACCAGTTTTGAGTCTCTTGATGACTGAGCTACAATTCTTTGGTGGAATATAGTGATTGGAATAGCATAGGATACAATAGGTAGACATAAAATGCACAGATACTTCAAGAAAGTGGAAATAACAAAGGAAGCAAGAAGAAATTAGGTAAATCTAACACATTTTTATTGATTTTATAAAGTTAAAAATGCTTAGAACATTTGAACCAACAGGAAACTTAACTTGAATAATAGGGATAATATCTTTAGTAATAAAGATGAATATAAACCAAACCTTTGCAGTTGAAGTTACTGCCCCTGAATACTCCTACTAATGTGAACCAGAGTTGTAATTCTGCAAAAGTTCCACTTACCCCTTTTGGCAAGTACAGCTACTTTAGACATGAAATTAATTCCTTAGAAAGTGCCAAGAAGGAGCTACAGGGAGGACACATAGAACAATTTTCTAGGACAAATTCAATCATTTGGTTTTCATTTTTTACTCAGATGTCCTGAAAACTGGCTTTGTTGTCTTAAAATAATTTTTTGTGGGTAAATCTGCGGACATTTGTGTGCTACAATCTCTTAGTAACACCTGATGCACTCTGTTACTCACTTAAACCTTCATAGATAAATTCTTGTTCCCCTTTTACACTCTTCTTGCAGCATCCTTCTCAGAGCTCTGTATTCTGTCTTCCTGTCTCATGTCCTGTTTTCCAATGATGAGCATAAGAGTCAGGCCAAACACGATCTTATAGGCATTTCTTATTTCAGATTCTAAATCTAAATCTAAAATCCTTACTCGGGGCCTGAATGACAGTGAAGGAATTTTAGACCTAGGTTCAGTTTGGAGTTTCTGACTTTTCCCAGCTTTTAAGACCTGGGTTGCTTCCTTGCACATAACTAGAAGAGTCTTTAAAGTATTTGGTATTTCACTGTCTCTTTTACACCTATGCACAACCAAGAGTGAAAAAATAGTCAGATTACTTGAAAGCACACTGGTGCTTTCAAGCTATGGATATACCTCTGAGGAATAGATTCACTTTGGAATCTCTGATGAGAAGTGGATGCATCTTAATGTCTCCTTCTTTGTCATCCTAAACAAAATGTTTAAGGTAGATCGCATGAACTGCACCCTGAAAAAGAAAATATTTCTGTACTCACTCTGTAGTGGTTTAAGCCCAGCTGGAAATTAAACACCGCTCAACTGGTCACTCAGCCTCCCTCTTCCCTCCCCCCAGTCTGGTGGAATGGGGAGGAGAGTCAAAATAATACTTGAAGGTGGAGACAAGAACAGTTTAATAATCAAAAGTCAAGTAAAATATGGTTATTGTTGTAAATTATGATAATAATGATAACAATTTGGGAAAACTCAAGCAATGCACAATTCAATTGCTCACCATCTGCTGACCAATGTCAGACCCCTCTTCCTGACCCCAGATTTGTTCCCCTTCTGGGTAACTCCCCCATTTTACCTACTGGGCAGGACAATTCTATGGTTTGGAATATCCCTTTGGTCAGTTCATGTCACCTGTCCCAACTATGTTCTCTCCCAATTTTCTTTTATGCAGTGGCAGAGCAAGAGACAAGAAAAAAATATCCTTGACTTAGGATAAACAAAGCCTCAAAATATCTCACTCTGAATACAAAACACAGCAATGCAACTGCCACTAAGAACTTAACCTTATTGTAGCTGAAACTAAGAGAACTCTCTGGTGAATTTGAAGTTTATACATAAATCTCTACAAAAGAAGCATATAAAATCAGGCCCTTGCATGCCTCAAGGCTGGAAGGACAGCACCAAATAAGGATAAGGATGCTAAAAGTATTGTTATACCCTAGAAGGCTAGATTTTCTTTTAATATATGCTGCATAGCATACTTTGCACCTTTTTTTGTCTCCTACATAACAGACTTACCATTAGTATACTTGCTAGGGAGGCAAGAGTAATTTTCTTGATTATATGTATGTCATGAACTACAAGCATGTTGGATTATTCCATATTATCCAAAAAGGAGGAAACACTGCCATATGTGTATATATATATATATATATGCATATATAAACATGGAATATACATACAAATATAGAATATCAATTTTTTCCTTTTTTTCCTTTGTTTTAGAGATTACTTTGCAAGAAAGCAGACACTTGGCTTATTTGGTCAATACAACAGCATGTTCTTGTCCACACTTTGATTGTGCTGCCTTTGATTGGGGATAAAAGCATCATATAGTCAACCCAGGACAGTGTCCCACAAGGTTTATTAATTGTGGAGCTGAGAAGAATCCAAATTATTATTCCCTTAGCCTCCTTATTTTCTTCTTAAAATGTTACTGTGGTTAGGATGCTCTTCAGAGACACTGATTATACCAGGCTTACTCATACTCTTTTTCCCCCTGCAATTTTCTGTATGTACAAGTTCCTCAGAGTGCAGAGATACAGCAAATGTACAGCCTTGCCAATATGTTAGTATTTATAGGTGCTGCTGCCACAAAAGTAATGAGTATTACCAATACTGGGCTTGTAAATTGTAGTCATTATGTCTCCTTATTCAGGTACCAGTTTATTTATCTTTTGTTGGTGATGTTGCAAACAGGAAGGGGAAGCTTTCTTTTTGTTAACTTTAAAAATAGTATCAAAATAGGAGGGAAAACTTGGTAGTAGGTGAAACTGAATCTACCATCAGTAGAGAAGACAGCAGCTAATTTTATGGGTTCTGTGAAATAGTTGAGAATTATAGAAAGGGAGGAGGGGAGAAAGGGGAGAAAGAGAGCAAAGGAGAAGGACCTTTTATATGTCTGTATTTATTGGGACCCCGTTTAAAGGGTCAACGAGAGGCATTAGGAATGCAAATGCCATGGCCACCCCCATCCATTCTGCTTGCCTCCTTTAATCTTTGATCCAGCTGCTCCAAACATCTGGCACAATGAACTCTGACTCTGGGCTGTGATTCATGGGGAGTCCTTGGGGATGTGTGTGTAGGAGCTGCTTTGCATCCCCTATGGCTGCTTCTGCCCAGATCTGTGTGTCCTGCTTGTGTGGGGATGCTCTCCATCTCCTCCCGGGGTCACCCTGCTCCCTGGCAGCCAGCTGGCTGTCTCTGCTGCCAATGAGATGTGCCTGCTTTCCAACTCCCTCATCACACACACAGTCCCAGGGGAAGGCAGACAACTGCTGTGACAGCCCAGCAAAGCAATGGCACCTCCCCTCTGCCTCAATTCATCCCACATTGATTCCTTCCAGACCCCTGTGCACAGCAATACCGCTTTGCTTTTGGTCTCACCATTCCTTTCTACAGACACGAGCCTCACCTCTTACTGTCTGCTTGTGCTTTTCCACAAATATATGTCCCTTTTTCCTCTGTCTCTAGTCTCCTGACCTTCTAGCCATTTCACAGTACATGGTTAATGAGAAAGAAGAGAGTCTGAGAGAAGTGTGAAGAATCAGAAAGATGAGTGTCTGACAGAAGCATAGGTCTAGTGAGGAAGAGGAAAGATGCTCCTTACCTGTCAGCCCACCAGGGCAGTGACAGAAATGGCAACTACTGGGGTGTACCCTGTCATGTAATAACCCACCTTGATTCCTTTATGCACCTGCACAGAAGCTCTTGGAACTGTATAGAGGAAAAAAAGAGATAGAGTCACACACACTCACAGTGCTCTCTGCTTAAGACCTGGCCTTTTCCAAGGCTTCCATGACTGAAGGAGCCAAGAGAGCTGGGTAAGGGTATGAAGCAGGTTACAGGTGATGGGCTCCCAGCTAGGCCCTGGATGGGACTGAAGGATAATGTGAAGGAGAAAGAAGCCGTATTCCACATCTGGTAAGGACATGTGGAATATCTATCCTTCACAATCTGAGTTGAAAGAAGCTGTCAAACTGGTAACCTGGTGGGAGAGAGACAGCAATAAAGGGAACACAGGGAATTAGGGGCACAGATGGAGTCATAGTAAGACTTTTCCTCTGTGCTCTAGCCACTTTATCAAAGTTAACTCAGGGGGGCAGAGGTGTGAGGAGGACATAGTGCAGGTTGGACATGGCAATGCAGTCGCACTGGGGGAGCCACATCATGTAGTGGCTGGGATTTGGGTCATTCAGCAGCTGCTTAAAAAAAATAAAAAGAGATAATATTTTAAGCAGCAACTCAAAGAGGGGAGAACCAGCAGGGAGTGTCAAGCTGTGGAGCACTGGCAGAGAAAGGCTGTTAATTCTTGAAAATGGATGCGCGAGCTAATCCTTCCTTGCAAATACAGCCTGGTAAATGGTCAGCAGCCTTTTAAACGCCAGATCAGCTCTTACTTAAATGGCATTTTGCTTTATTATTTATTTATTAATTCATTTTACTTTATTTATTTGTTTATTTGCTAAGAACAGCTTTAAATAAAGACATGATCTCTGTCTGGCATTGTGTTGTGATGTTTCCTTGGTGTTTCTTGTTGTTGCAGTAGGGCTGCAGGGGTGTGTTGAGTTTGTCAGGGCTCAGGCTACTCGGACCTTTCGCACCCACCCACGCCTGGTCCCCGCTCAGAGCCGTCGTGCCCACCCCGGCGGAGGAACGGAGCGGAGCGGTGCCATGCGGGATGGCTGGGGGTGAATGGAAGCAGGAGCCGGGTGTGCGGGGCTGAGCCGTGAAACGGGGGAGAGAGGGAGAGGAGAGGATTTGGGGAAATGCAGGGACACCGGAGGAGAAGGTGAAGCTTCGACTGGCTTCCGAAGGGAAGGGTTAACCGAGGAAAGGTAAACGCGCTCTGCGGGCAGCAGGTAGTCAGCAGGGAGAGTGTTGCTGTGGGATTTGCGGGAGGGCGGGGAAGCGGAAAGGCTCGGAGGGCACCGAGCTTGTGGGCAGAATGTAGGCAAATAAAAAGCCTGTCCGTAGGTCTGCAGATACGGTCCAGGGATGCTGGCTGAGGAAGCAGAGGGCTGGCAGGGAACAGCAGAGCCTCTGGGTCCAGAGAGCCCGGGATGCCCGAGGGCGGAGAGCCGGGCAGGAAGGGATGGCTGCAGGTAACACCTGCCGTGGGGAGGAGCGGGGGCAGCCCGCGGGGACAGGAGCAGGGGACACATCCCCCCGGAGGGGCTGGCAGCTCGCTTTGCCCTTGGCGGGGGCACCGCTCCTCATCTCGCCGTGCCCAGTGTTGTCACCCTGCAAGCGAGGGAAGGGGCGAGGGCTGGAGAGGGCAACCTGTCCTTCCTTCCCTCCTTTTTCCTTGATATTCTCGTCTCTGCGTGTGCATGTTTTTGTAGAGGGCTGGTGGCTGCTCTTGCATCCCCTTCTCTCCCTTTGCCAGAGAGCAGCAGGCAGAGCCCAGGCTGGCATGCTGCTTGGTTTCCTGGAGGGATCTGTGCCACTTGGTGGCACTAAAAAGTTGCGCTGAAGCTCGGTGCTCGCCCATACAAAAAGCCCCCTCGCCCCCCAGCCCGGTGCGGCAGCGGAGTGCCCGGGAGCCCGGCACCGCGACCTGGACAGACAGCAAACTTCGGGGGGGCAGCTCGCAAAAGGTCGCCGGTACCGCAGGGGTAAACTCTTCCCCGCGGCTCAGTTTTAAACCGCTTTTTTTCTTTTTTTTTTTTTTTTTTTTTTTTTTTTTTTTTTTTTTTTTTCCTGCCTTTGGATGATGCTGCTCTGAACCGATTACTGCTTTCTTACTTGCCAGAGCCTAGAGCGGGAGAGAGAGGTCGCTTTGTACAGGGACCTTACAACCTTCAGAGCATCTGGAGAGATTTCCTCACAGGGCAGAACGCAGGGCTAGCTCACTATAAACATAGAGAGACTGCAAATGTGAGGAAGGGCGGAGGTGTTTAAGCAGGTGGGTCAGGCTGCAGCAAGTATTTAGGAAGACCAAGGCTGTGGTGGTAGAGAGCAAAGACCCATCTGTTGTTTCATCGTTTGTTTGTTTATTCCTCCTCCTCATGCCTTCCCCCTCCCTTAAATCCAGGCACCGTTCACGCCTCTTGCAAATGAGATTTGGGCGATGCTGAGAGAACAGCGTGTTGCATGGCGTGTATGTGCATGCATTTGCGGGGGTAGGGTACTCGGTCCTCAGCAACTGCCTGTGATCAGAAGAAAATAGGATGTGCCCATAGCTGGAGGAGTGACAATGCCAGCCGAGTGGGGCTCACCTGCTGGTGATCTTTGCAGAGGCATTTGAGGATTATTCAGCTCCAGAAGGTCTGTGTGAGGAGTGCTATCTCTGCCGTGGCTGAAAATAGGAGGTGCCTACCCCTACCTGTCTTAATTATTGCCACTAAAAGGACTATTTTGCCACCACTGTGGGAAGAAGCGCTTGCTGCCACTGACAAGGTAATGCTGTGGGTTGGGAGAGGGTATTTATGTGCCCTGGATTGTGGACAGAAACCTTGTGGATGAAGGAGGGACTCTTCCCCCACTGCTTCCCTCCTTGCTTTTGCTCGGTGCCCTGGTTGATGGAGGACTAGCACAACTCCTGGGGCACCAACAAGCCAGCTGGTGGGGTACCTCTCTAGGGGCTGCAGGGGCATCACGGGGTCAGGGAGCTGGAGGGCAGCTGGCACTGATCCCTCCCGAGGAGCATAATTTGTGTGGGGCTGCAGGGACTGGGGCTACTGTCATACCTGGGCTTGGTGATGTGTGATATGGTCCCTCTGCTCACAAGTGGGGATTTATCTTGCTAGGAAGATGTAATGGAAACGGGGATGTATTTGTTTTCCAGAGACAGCCAGGCTTAGCTCAGCCATAGACTTTTCTGTGTGACCTTGGGACAAATCACTTGGCTCTGCTCAGCGAGTCCCGTCTGTTACTTATTTAATAATCAAAGCTAATCCCCCCACGTGCAAAAATGATTCATTAGGGGTTGAAGGGGACAGTGATAGCCCTAGCCGAGCATGCAGACAGAGACCTAAGCACCAGTGTGGATGCACACATGCATGTCTGTCTGTGTGCAGAGCCGCTTAGTTGTGGCAGCGCAGGTAGCTATGTTGGGAGTTATTCTCCTTCAGCAATTTTCTCTAAGACCCAGATCTATTCATTTATTAGTAAAAAATGCGATCCTGAGTGTCAAATGTGACCACCGTGGCATTTTTTACCACTGGTTGATTTCTAGGTTGTTTTATTTTTGTCTCCCCCATCCTCAGACCTGCCTGGTGACAAACGCGGGCGGCGGGCGGTGCTCAGCACCAGGGACAGCGACCGCTCCTCGCTGCCCGCTGCCCGCCGGCAGCCCCGTCCGGCACCCTGGGGCCCCGCCACCCCGCCAGCCCCACTCACATCCCATCTCTGCCCTGAGAAGCCATTCCCGGTGATGGGGAGGAGGTGACTGGGTGCAGGGAGAGCCAAGACGTTTCTTTCTCCTAGTCTTGACGACAAAGTAGGGGATCATCTCAAAAGTGGCAGAGAATCATCTTAAAAATACACAACTCTAAATGCCGAAAGGGAAAGATGTATAGAGGAGTTAACTGCCAGGCTCTTTAAATTCCTCATGACTCGGTTTTTTTGATTACCATATATCTAAACATTTCTATTGCATGCTAATCTTTTGCGAATTCTCAAATACTTTGACTACATATTAATATTTATGTAACACCATCACAGTATTAATCATTCTTTCAAATGTTCACAGAGTATTTTTGGGTCCCTATATGGCTTTTGTGTCATTTTATCTTCCTACATAGTTGTGACATTGCTGGCATAGTGGCATCCCACCATAACCACTCTTGTTGCAACTTGCTGGAAAATGTTTTCTGAAACTGCTATTGCCTTCTCTTGATCACCACCTCCATCCCATGCAGTTTTATTGATTGTTAAAATGTCAAGGATTATAGATGAAAACACACCTGGTCTATTAGTTCCTGCACCACATGGTATAAGTGGGTTTTGGTAACAGCAGCAATACGTAGTACATTTGGCAAAATTACAGAGACCATTGCAAGTTTCCCTGGGAAATTAAGCACCTATATATTGAAGCCAAAATTGTTTCAGCAACCTGAAAGTGTGTGTAAATGCAACATGGTGAAGAACTTCCAGGGATTCTTAAGGATCTTGTTGATAATTAAAGCATTCTCTGGTTATTAGCAATGAAGAAATGAGATCAACACTTCAGTCTGTCATTTCCAGTGGACGTTCTGACCAAATGGTGAAAAGTCTCCCTTGTTGCTTAGCTTTTTCATATTTCTAAGTGGAATTATGGAAAACTGCTATGTAGTCTCTCCTTTTGTATAAAGCCAGTTTTTTTGGTTTGTTGTTTTTTATGTTTGGGTTTTTTTTGGTTTTTTTTTTTTTTGAGGGGGGGTTGGTTTTTTCTTTTTTTTTTTTTTTTTGGTCAAAAATCTTGATCTAATGCCCACTGGAATTGGCAGAACTGATAATATAATGAAAAATGTTAGCTTGGTGTTGGGTTTTTTGTTTGTTTTGTTTTGTTTGTGCACAGAAAAAAAGAAACCACAGCAGGAATCTCAGAACAGGGTGCTCATATTTTAATATTTTCAAATAAATTTGAGTGCGTCAGCTTTTGTGTGACCAAAGTGCATTACCTCTGAGGAATTGGTAGGGGGGACCTCCTTCTGCAAAATGAGCCTCCCCAGAATGTTGGGAGATAGATTCCGAGAATAGTTTAAATGCAATGCTTGGAGTTTGAAATGCCATAGCAAAACTCAGCAAAGCTTTGCATCCTCAGTGTACTTTCTCCTAAAACTGGTCCAAATCAAGATGAACTGAGAAGTTGCTCTCTTTATGTAGCTGTTTCTAAGGCTGTTCCATATTTTGCTACTGTAAGATCTTTACTGTGAGAGAAGTGATATGACTGACTCTGAACAAGAAATTTAGTTGCCGCGTGCTATGGTTTTGTCTTCTCTGATGACAAAACATAGGTTGATTCCTCAGGATATACTGATTTGATCCATATCAACATGTATTATCTAATTTGTGATGGATTTAAATTAATTGTGGTAGGTACAGTAAATGAATGCCTGGAAAGCATTTGATCAGCAGGTACAATGGCTTAAAGTTATACAAACATAACATATAAGTAAATTTTGTCACTACAAGTGAATAGATTTTAAGGACATTAGTTTTTGTGATTTTTCTGATCCTAAAAATCCTTTAAGGAGAACCTTAAACTTTAGATAAGTCTTTACAGACATTTGACCAATAATACTCTTCTTCTGAGAAGCACAGAACATATTCCTAAGTGCTTCTCTGGACTGGATTATGAGTTCTATTACAACACTGTTCTTTGATTAAGTAATCTGATGTTTTATTTTTATTACTTAAATCTGCCTGAAGATTCAGAACCTGTGAACAAGCCTGCTGAAAACTTACGAAAGTGTAACAAACAAGAAACCCAAAGAGAAAAGGTTGTTACTTCTCCCTTTTAAATTTCCCTCCCCCCCCATGATACAGATGAGAATAAATAAAACAATTTCCCAGGGCCGGGTGGATGTTTTGCCTGTGCGAGGCCGTGGTGCCAAGATTGCAGAGCGCAGGTGCCTCGCTGCGGGCTCGCTAGTGGGCGCTGCTATAATAATGTAAGCCCCGGAGGAAAGGGGGTCACCCTGCAGCTTTGAACACACTTACACCTGCAGGAGCAGAAGCCCTTAACAACAGTCAGATGCATCCCTTGCATAAAGTCTCAGCCACAAATATAGTGGAAAAATCAGCTCTTTGTGAACCGCTGCTCACAGTCTGTTTTTTGATCAAGTTGTTTAATAATGCCCTTAGATATTTACGTGCATTTTGTTTCTTTTGGTCTCTACAGACTGCAAGTACTGATGGACATGCATTTGAGATTGGTATAATTTTGAAAGATTTATATATTTTTAATAACAAAAGATTAGTGTGATGTTTCATGGAATATTACAGATGCTCATTTTCTACTCGGTTAAACCTCAACATGAAGTAGCTGGAACTCTGCCCTAAGGGAGCAGCTGAGAATTTCTTCTGACAGAGTCTGGCATGAAGTTTGGATTGCCAGGGAGAACAGAGGTCACAGGAACATGTTGAGTGCTTCATCAAATCTGTGTCTTCAGTCATCTGGGTAGTATGTAAACTTTCGTCTGAGGCGAGACTGAATGAAGGACTGATAGGCAGTGTTATTTTTCTGTCCTACTTCTGCAATTGCTCCAAGCCTCAGGTTAGTGGAGCAAAAGACTGAGACCAAAGTGTCCTCTATTGTTAAAGCATGTGACTTCAGGATAAGTTTATAGTTAAATCCATAACAGAAATAAGCAAGAAACATTGACACGCCAGTAATTAATTACCCGATTCCATTTCACTTATGGTTCTGTCAATTTGGGATAAGTACATTGATGATGAAGAAGTTGAACAGTGTGAAAA
This sequence comes from Zonotrichia leucophrys gambelii, assembly GCF_028769735.1. Lineage (NCBI taxonomy): Eukaryota > Metazoa > Chordata > Aves > Passeriformes > Passerellidae > Zonotrichia > Zonotrichia leucophrys. The sequence continues at coordinate 81,544,140 of NC_088169.1, forward strand.
ATAAATGTGATCATAAGTGCTGTGAATGTTGTCCATCAATGAAAACAAAACAGATAAATTATTAAATGGGAAGCAATTCCCATCACTTTGTGCATGCACTCAGGAGCTCATTGTCTTTGAAAATGCTGATATGTCTGTTCTCAATCTGAGGGCTACGGCATGTCAAATTCCCTTTAGGATTATCTCTAACAAATTAAACAAGAGTTATATTTAAGCTTATGAAATTTTACTTAATTTTGTTTTAGTACTCATCCTGGTTGTAATAATAAGCCGCCTGTAGTAAGAGAGAATTGTAATCAAAACATGAAGGGACTTGTATGTGATTCTTTTGGGAGAGAAGCACAGTGAAATTGTATATTTGAATAGTTCCCTTGGCCATCTTCTCTTCAGGAAGACTTTCTCCAGGAAATATTATTAGTGTGCTTAGTCTACCAGCTCTCTGCTCAACCATTTTGCCTGGAATAGGATTTGTTACCTGATTATTCTCAGGATTATATATTCTCATGCAAGGCCAGCTGTGCCCATCGGAAGGACGACAAGCAATAAACACAAATTGAAACACTGGAAATTCTGTTTAAATATATATAAAAATAATCTTTTCTTACTGTGACTGTGGTAAAGCAGGTTGCCCAAAGATGTTTCTGTCTCTCCACCCTCAGAGATATTAAGAACCTGAATGAAGCTAAGAAATGTGTATTAATTGAACTAACAGTAAGCAGAGGGAATGGACCACGTAACTTCCTGAACTGGCTTTCCACCTCAACCATTCTGTTCTTAAGTTTATGAGTGCAAGACCAGAGAACAAGATCTCTATTATGCAACACAAATACATTGAAATAGTTGTCAATATAAATTCCAAGTTGTTTCATTACATTGTGAAAATATTGACTTCAGGTGCTTTGGATGTGAATCCTAAGCCCAATACTATAAAACAGAAGGAGTGTTCTCAGTGTAATTAGGAAAGTTTTAAGTCCCAAGTAAATTGACCTTAGCTTTAATCTAGTGAAGACAGTTCATTAATTGTGGAGCAGCCGCAGCCTGTATCTGGCCCCTTCTTTCCCCATGGATGCCATGGAGGGGAAAGGTTTTATTGTTTTCAGAAACAGAAATCCCCCAGCTATGACATATTCTAATATTGTGGAACCAGAAACATGAAGGAACCTTTCAGCTTTGTCTCACCCTTTACCCTGTAATTTTGTACTGATAGACACAACTATAAGCAGAGAAGAGCAAACAGATGTTCTTTGGAGGGAAGAAGATAAAAATGGCCTTCCTTCCCTCTCTTTCTCATATATCCTGTATGGAAATTTTTAATCCATAAACACAAGACCAAAAAATTTGATGAATATTAGTAGCAGAATTAAAATGGTGCATTAGATTTTTTTGTACCACAAGCTCACCCCAAGGCCCTGAACTCTCTGTTTGCACATCTGCAGATTCAAAGCCAGATGGGTTATAAAAAGACATCTAATTGTATATCCAGTTATGGTCTGCAACAGAGCTGGCACTTGTCTATATATACTTGTGTTTTGGATACGTAGCCTTAATTTGAGAAGTTCAGAAATATAAGTATCCATGGTGTTAAGTAACAGAGTACTACTTCTGTTCAAATGTTGGTAAGTTTATAAATAATTTTAAAAATTTTGAAGTCATAACACATTCAATTAATTAAAGGTATAGGAATTTAAGAGCTCTGATCTTGTACAAGGATATCCCCTGTAGTTCATCCTTTTGACTGTTTCAAATTATATGGTACCAACTTCAGAGTGATGGAATAAATAATTGCAAGACATAAGCAATAGTGATAGTCTGTAATTAGGGACTAATTAACCTGAACTGAATTGCTGTTATTCCTTAGTGGCAAAGGGTTGCAGTATTGATAACCCAACTCTTCACAGAATTAAAAAAAACCAAACCTTCTTGAAGTGTTTTACAGTTGTCTGAAACTTATTTTATTATTGTCACTTTATATTTCTAAAATTAATATTACATGAACTTATTAATATTCCAATTAACATTTAAATATTGTATTAATTCTTTCCTCTTTCTAAGGATTTGTGTTTTATTTGGGAATGCTCACTAAAACTCACTCACTCCTCTGTGAAAATAATCTATAATTTATACATCTTGGTAAAATAGAGAAAGCCTAGCATCAAGCAGAAGAATATTTTTATATTTGTGTGTCTCATCTTCAGAATCAGGAAGAGTTTCACTGTGTCACTATACAGAATGAACTAGCTGTGAGGAGTAAATTCAAGATTAAAATCCTGTGAGATTTTCAACTCGAAGAAACAGAGGTAGATTTCCAATTGCAATGGTTTCTCTTACTTTACAATATGTAGGACCTGTTAGTCGTTAATGGATTAGAAGTGATTGGTGGTGTCTGAAATGTATGAAATTTTAATTTTTTTTATTGCATCAAAATATTTATGTCAATAAAACTGAGACTGGGGTCTTCCCCAGAATTTTGCAGTTGTTTTGTTAAAAATTAAATTGGGCATATTGGTTCCCTATGTAGCTCAGCATCTTAGATATAAAAGTGCACTTACCTTTCTGTACTACCAATGTATTCACTGGCAGGTGAGATGGTATTTATGTGCTCAGGGATCAAGACCTGGCAAACAACTGTTTAGGCACTATATTTAAAACTCGAAACCTTCTGCTGTAAATCCACTGCCAGGTGCAGAGCATTCTCAAATATATTTTCTGGTTCCACAGGTTAACCACAGCCCAAGATGTGAAGTGTTTGCTGATTTATTTATTTATTTATCCTTCAGCAACAGTGAAGATGATGCAGATTGCATTTCAGTCTATAGGTAAATGTAGCTGATCAAATATTTTTTAGGATTAGTTCCTCTGTACAGTGTTTGTGTTGACTTCTTGATACCAGTGGAGTCTGTAGGGTTATGTACAGTATAAGGATTTTTCAAATTGCTTTTTGATGATTTTTGAAGTAAGGATGCAAAATGATGAAAATAATTTCATTGCTTTGCTGGTTTAGAATTATTGTTTCTTTGCTTAAAACAAATGTAAATGTTAATAATAAAAACAGTTTTCTTAATCTTGCTTAAAAGCCAACTTATTTCGCATTGTATTTTGAAAACTAAAAACAGATTTATACATTCTGCATTCCTTAGAATAACAGCTTTGTGTGTCAACAGCAATTTCCTAGTGCTAGAACGGATAATAGAGTGCAGTCCAGGGTACATTAGTGTGACATATTTATATTAGAGATATAGAAAATGTCTGAAATTAAAGGGAGTTGTTTTCTAAGACATGTATTAGAAGTAGCCGCAAAACTTTCTTCTGTAGAACTAAATACTTGCCAGTCTTTTGTGCATTTGAAAACATTTCCCCAAAGAATTTTTAAATGTGATTGTCAAAAAGAAAGAAGTTGATTTAAACCGGCAGAAGTACAAGCCTAAGATTGGAAAACACTCAAGTGAGATAAAGTTTTCCAGCTTGAAAACGATGAAAGGAAGCTTATGCAGTAGACAATGTATTACGGGCATTGATCACTGTATATAGGTGCAATTTTAGAAAAGATTGTAAGATTTTGTATCTTAATATATATGATATATTTTGCTGACTTTATAAATAATTTTAAAGATCTTTCTTTGTTTATTAATTTTTGAAGGGTATGAGGATTATGACCTCATGCGCAGCTCTGCATAGCTGTCCACTTGGAGATGATGGTGACTCCTTAGAGAACAGATGCCAACTCCTGGTTGACAATCAGTATAGTTCTCCTCTCCAGAAGATTTGATAACTGCTTTTTACCAGCCCTCCAACTTTTTTCCATCATGTTGTCTCTACCAGCCTAAAATTTCCTAAAATGGTCCTTTTGCTGTTCCTTGCAATCCTGCTATTGAAGGAAGATGTCTGCGGGAACTTTGGGCTTTTGGTTTCAGCACAGGCAAATGAGAGAAGAGTGGTTGCACACATGCCTGGTGATATTATCATTGGAGCTCTATTCTCTGTCCATCACCAACCAACTGTTGACAAAGTTCATGAGAGGAAATGTGGAGAGGTAAGAGAGCAGTATGGTATTCAGAGAGTGGAAGCAATGCTACATACCCTTGACAGAATTAATTTGGACCCCACACTGTTGCCAAATATAACACTAGGATGTGAAATAAGGGACTCCTGCTGGCATTCTGCTGTGGCTCTGGAGCAGAGCATTGAGTTTATAAGGGACTCTCTCATATCTTCGGAAGAAGAGGAAGGGATGGTGCGATGTGTGGATGGATCATCATCGTCTTTCCGCTCCAAGAAACCCATTGTTGGTGTCATTGGGCCTGGCTCCAGCTCCGTTGCTATCCAGGTCCAGAACTTGCTGCAGCTTTTCAATATACCTCAGATTGCTTATTCTGCCACAAGCATGGACCTAAGTGACAAAACTCTGTTCAAGTATTTTATGAGAGTGGTGCCCTCTGATGCACAGCAAGCAAAGGCCATGGTGGACATTGTCAAACGTTATAACTGGACCTACGTTTCTGCTGTACACACCGAAGGTAAGAGGTTGCTTTTTACCACATAAAACTGCCTTTGAAATACTCTGATGTGGTCTAATAGATGGATGATGATAGTTTGATGTTGTTGGATTTTTGACAGTCAGCTCTCAACAGTATAGACCTTTACTTTACTTAATAATAACTTTATGCTCTCTCTGGGTCTGAAATAGCATCATGTTGTCAACGGCCAAAACACACGGGATGGTGTGTGCTCTAGGGCCACTCATTGGTAAAAGTGCTTGATCTGAACTCTCCAAATTTAATTTAATTTAGATCACATTTATTTATTTTTCTTTATCTGCTAATATGTAGAATACTAATTATGACTATTTTAGAATCAATGGATAGAGAGAAAGCAACTGGTCTTCTTAGTGCAGATGAGAGCTAAATCATCATTTGAAACTTTAGCTGAGTCAGAATGTGTTCCTGCTTAATGTCTGAGCCAGAGTGGCACAGGTACTTAAAAACCTGCAATTCTGACTAATATTTGAATGCAAGTTGTTCCAGCTCCTTAATATATATATATTTTTTTATCCTTTTTACAGTACTCCATGGAGTATTGCACCACTTCTTCCTCTGCCTATGGGCACTGGTTTTGGGACAGAGCAAGGGAAGTTTCCTTGAATTCCCTCACACATTTATGAGCCATCAGGTGTCCAGAAAATCAGAATTGTCTGTTAAATTGCTTTCCTCTTTTTACTTATGTGAAATAGAGCTTAAGCCTTTTACCCAGCATTCAGAAGAGTATGTGATTAAAGGGAAATGCAATGGAAAAGTGCACTTGATTTCATTATTCTTTGTACTGACAGAATTGAGTTCATCTTGCTAGAAGTGACTAGAATTTGATACTGTCTTAAGAGCAAGTTTCGTCCGGCCTTGCCTAATGACACCACCATTTAAGGAGTTTTATGGAATTAAGTTCTGTGATGAGTTTTAAGACCTCACCACATTGCCTCTGCCCAAATAGACAGATGCTGAATGGCAGGCTCAGAATACAAACTGAGAATGAAAAATGTTAAGAGATTGAGTAGTGGTGCTGACGTTGCTGAACAGTGGCAGATGCTGCTGGCTTTATTATAACCAATAGAGTGCAGATTGTCCTTCCCACACACTGAGTATGTTTCTCTGGCAGGCTTTATACTATTCAGAGCCCCTTCTGAGGAGATGCTGGTCCAACGGTATAATGTCGAGATGTCTTTCCTCCTACAGATATGCAGAGAACTTATTCTGCAGTATTAAAAAAAAATAAAATTCAAATTTACATATGGATTGTTGCAACCATGTTTTCATCATGACAGTGAGAGCTGGAAAATAGCTGAACATTTTTTTGTATGGGGTTGCATGAATACAGTAACAGTTTAATCTAAAACTTCAGTGTTCAAAACAGTGTATAAGTCACTCTTCATGACATCATGTAGTGAGGGTATTCTGTACCAGCTGATGCCTTTGGCATGGTTAGGTGTGCAGCCTACCCTTCACAAACATGCATGAATAACATCATGGCCAAAAATAATGCTACTAACAATAGCAAAAGATTTTATATTCCAAATACTTTTGATGACTCATCTAGTTTTTGCAATGAACAACTTTTACACCTCTCCTTATTGAGATGGGATGGTTTTATATTCAGTGTGGGAATAGTCATGTTTATATCCAAATCTGATTCTTCACAGAGTGAAAATATGTACTTTTTCCACTTTCTGAGGACACTCTTTGGAGCAGATGGTAGCATATAGCATGTTAATCTTACAGCAGAGGAACTTTGTACTCTGCCCTGGAAAGAAGAGAATAGGGACACAAGGGCTGGAGTGGGACACAGATGATGTGGGCAAGATGAGAAGCAAATGAGAGAAGAACTGAATGTGAAGAAGGAGAAAAACAAAATTATATATGTAGCACATATGCCTGCTTCTGCCATTATTAAAGTGGATATGCTAGGTGGAGCATTGTTAAAACCTGACACCTCATTCATAGCATATTTACAGCAATATAATTTTGGACTTCAGTGAAAGAACATTAAACTTGGGTGAATCTTATGATCCTATCATCCAGTTGCACAATCTGGTAAGGATGATGAATAGACTCTCCAGGTAAATGGAAATGAATAGACTCTCCAGGTAAAACAAAATAAAACCGATGATATTTATGATGGAATAAAAAAAATACTAGCTGATCAAGATACTTCTTTGAAATGTGGCAATGTATGATCTTCAGGGCACTTTCTAAGGACTGTGGCACATTATCCCTTGTATTATTTTTAAACTACCTTTAAAAACCCCTATACATTAATGATAAAGAAAAGAAATTGAGTAAATAAGAAAAAGAGAGATTATTTATGTTGTAATTATTTTTCATTTTACTGTGGCATCTTGTAACTTATAACATTCTAAATATGCCACTCAACTCAGTGTCCTACATTCACAGGTATTATTTCAAACAAAAAAATTTTGAATCCTTCTCCTTGAGATTTTTACTGATATAGGATCCCAGGAGATCCCATAGAAGGTAGTCCTGCTTTTCACACATAGAGGGTAGTTCTGACCAACTACATTCATTTTCTTTAACTAATTATCATGCATTAATTTGCTTATTAACCAGATTCTTCTGATCTTTATGGTCATTCTGATCAATATGATCTTTAGCTTCTGTGAATGATTTCCATGCAGAGGGTGGATCCTCTCCTCCAAAGCTGGATGGAGAGCAAGAAAGAGACATGAAAAACCTATTAGTTTCATTCCTTTGGTAGTCTCATCAGCAGATAAATTTATAGGTCTCCTTTGGGTCTATTGTAAGAAAAGCCTGGCATACATCAACAATTACATAACAAAAAGCTTTTTGTTTGAATCTTTCTTTATGAACTTACTAATTATCTTTGTCTGCAGTGGATTAATGTTTTGGAAGGTTGATCTGAAGTTGTGTTGTTAAATCCTTACTTAAGTCTTACAGATTTAAAATACACAAAAAATATTAATTCTTGTAAACTTAACTCCTTTTACATTTAGCATTAAAATTTAAACTAGGTGATGCCTCCAGGTTTACAAGCAACCTCTAAAAGTAAATTTTTTCCTAAAAATGGGAAGGTATCAAGGACAGCTGTCAGCATAGCTCTTGTAATTTTGAGAAGGAAGGTTCTTCAATCCCTTCAATGGAAAATGTGAGCAACAAATGAATTACAGTTCTCATTAAAAAAAAGTCATACTTCTGTAGTGTATTTTACATAGGCCAATCAGAAATCTTTGCAAGTCTTAGTCTTGGGTTGCAACTCTGTCTTTCTTGGCTCTGTCAGGAATCATTATCATCACCTTCCCCCTCTCTCCAACTCTTCCTTACATTATCACTTGTGGTACTCTACTCTGAACCAACCTGGCTTTAAAATAAAATTTTTCATGCACAATGAGGGCTGTTTTCCAAAAAGCCATATCAATTCTGAGGTTCAATCCACGCTGTGGCCCCACGAGCAGACAAGTTAGCTGTGCCTGGCAGGGAACTAGGAATGAGCAGGAATGAGGGAAACTGGGATATGAAGCTCCTTGTACTAAGGACCTATCACTCAAAGCCTGAAGCAATTGTCTCAAAATTTATGGGTTCTACAACAGGCATGCAGGGGTGTGCTGGAGTTCCAACTGATCCAACTCTTTCAGCTGATGTTACAGATATTTTTTCCACTTCTGTGGTAGGAGCATAGGTTAAACAAACTTTCCTTAAAATTAAACCAACATTCATTTCTTAAACCCACTTCACAGACAGACAGCAAGTCAATAATGCAACCAAGAACTGTGTCTGTGCTTCTGTGTGAGGAAAAGTAGTACAGCAGAGAGAAGACCCCTAATTTAGTCTCGCAATCTTGCAAGAATGTTTGAGATCCTTTTTTGTTGCCCACCTCTGTGGAAATAATTGCTCACAGGAAAGTGTAGAGAGGGAAATTTGCATGTGTGGTTTTGGGTGGTGATGGTTGGCAGGCGGGCTGTGCAGCTCATGGACTGTGGGGATTTTTCTCAGCCTTTTCTTGCTTAACCACTTGACATCACAGTTAATCGAAAATGGTGGGAGAAATCTGGAAGAGGCTGGCTGACTTCCGAAAGAGACAGAGTTGCCTGTTTACCTCATTTCCCATCTGAAAGCATTCCCTTGTCTTTTTGAAAGATCAAAGAAAAATATGTGCAATTTTCTCTTCTCCAGTCACTGAAGTTTGAAAGCCTCATTCTGAAAGCCAGTTTGAACTCAGTACCCTTCTGTTAAGCAGACTGACATTTGGATCAGGCCTTCCTAGTCAGAGACAAGATCAATCCCTGAGAATCTCTGCTTAAAATTTGCCTGGAGTGAAATGAATTAATAACTAGAAAGGCAATTTTCAGTGCCATTGGAAAGCATTTATTTTGCTGCACTGAATGGGGTGAAGAGGTGATGTATGCTGGAAAAATAGAACTACAATTGTACAGGGGTACAATTGAAACACAATAAGCCAAATATATTGGGGGTGGCAAGGGAGGCATTTATTCTGCTTATGTAAAAGGTGTAATTTGCTTTTGAAGGCAGACTTAAGAAATAAGACAGTTTGTTGACATTTTCTTCAGGTAGCTCTGCAGGTAAACATTGAATGAAACTCATCCTCAAAGTACTCTGTGTTGAACTTCACTTTCCTCCATTTAAATTAATCATAAGTGCATATAAAGAGTGCATTTTCTTGGATGTAATCTGGCAAGCATAACGAAAGCAGGCTGCTTTTTCCCTGCACATAAAGGTTATTTCACACAGTTCCTTTCATTTTTGTTCAAATGTGTCTGGTTAAAAGACTTTTTTTCCCCCATCCTTTGCTCCCAAATAAAAAGCTAAATCAAAATTAGTCATAGTCTGTGAGAAAAAGAAGAAGAAATGAATGAAAGAATTGCAACAAGTTGATGTTAAACCAGTTGCCTGGAACAAACTGTACTTATATGAAATCTTTAGACTCTAGATTTGTATCCTTTAGAGACAATAATTTTATCATGGTCAAAAATATTATTTGCTTTACACAAAGTAATACAATTGAAATTTGGGTTAATTTTAGTTGAAGCAGAAGTGAAATTTTTTCATGCTTTATATGCAGAAAAAAGAATGTCTGTGCTAGTCCATGAAAATATTTTTATTTGCAGACAAAATCTATTTCTAAAAATCCATTTCTGAAAATTGAAGAATTTCCTGTCTAAAGACTGGAGAGTATTCTATTCCAGCAACATTTAATTTTTGCTATTGGATAAAAATAATTATGCGTTTGGAGTTTTCTGAAATTATTTTTAAACTGTTTCAAATCTAAATTTTGAGATTAGAATTATCATAATTTGATATTCGCCTAATCATATTAATCTTCTATCAAAACTGAAAAATATCTCTCATCTGAAAGAAAATATGGGGAAAAATACTCAGTTCAAGTTCCAGTCCTATCCTGTTGCTTGCCCATTTTTATTGAATATTGACATCTGTAAGAGGTAGCTGTTTCCTTGCCTAATTTCAAATATTGATCACAGTATCCCAATTGTGAAAAGTGAGCAAATGCTCTCTGCCAGCTGGGAATACTAAGACAGAAATGTGAGGCAGCATTGAGTTAATGTTTGTCTTGCTCTGCAGTGAGCGACTGCCCAGACAACATTTTAACACTGCTCAGGCCAGACACACCTGCTGTGAAAGATCTTGGCTTACAGAAAAATATAAAGTGAGGGGTATACTCTGCATTCTGTGAGTGTAATGGGGATGAAAATTACTAGGGAAAATACCACGAGACTGCAAAAGGAATGTAAGCAAGGAAGTGTGCTATTCTAAATCTTAAAAAAAAAATTATTTTTCTAAATGAATGACAGAAGGTGGACTTAGCTAAGAGCAGGTCATTCAGGTTGTCAAAACATCACTTTGCTTCTTTTGTTTAGGGACTAAGTGTTTGAATGTCACTTTTCCAGCCACTTAGACTCTATAACAACTCAGTGAAAGTTTCAGTGTCATGAAACTTGCCTTCACTGAGAGGAAAACAATGGGAGTCCATCAACCTCCAGCTTCATCTTCCCTTTTTCCACTGCTCAAGGCCTGGAAATAGCCCAGTTGCTGTCCCCATGCCCAGGCTGCACCTCCTCAATCAGAGAAGGATCTATAAAATTGATGAGCTTCAGAGATCTGTCTGAAAACAAAGTTTCACCACACAGTGCTTACTGGGTCAGAGCTGTTTCATCAAAGATGGTTCTTCTAATATGTGTTATCAGATGCCTAAGGGTCATGGCAGTGATTCCTTTTCTGCATCCCTCATTGATATTTTGTCTTTGGGATTAAAAAGTACCTGCTATAGACCTGCTTGGAAAGCAGATATTCCATGCAATTAAAAAAAATATATTTCCTGAAATTATTTTTGTCCCAAGTTGTAATTCAAAGCTAAAATAGCAACATGTCTTTGGTGAATAAAAGCTCTGAAAAAATTGGAATTTGGCTAAAATAACTGTTTGATGGGTTTATATTAAGAGTTGATAAAAGATAACTTGATAAATCAAATGAGATCTTTGTTCTATCTGTGTTCACTTTTAATTGCTTTTCACAGATATTAGTGTTCCTTAACATTTTTAGCAAAAAGTGTTTTATTCAAGAAAGAGCTGGAAGTTTGCCTTATATCCCATTTTATTTAGCATGTCTTGTATTACCAATCTGGTACACAACTTAAATCTTTTTGGATATATAGAAATGTATCCAAAATTAATCCAATACTTAAGGAGAAGATGATAAACAAGGCCCCATTATTCACTATCTGAAAACATTTGTGGTACTTAAGAATCTGTATTCCTTATTCTTTTCAACTGTATATTTTTCTTTTTTCATGTATGTTACCTAGTGGCAGGAAATTTAATTCATTAAATTGTTAAGTAATTTTTCTTTAGATTTTAAGGTCAAAACTAAATTTTGATATATAAATAAACCCCAAACCACCAAACCCAAAATCTCCCAAAGCATTATTTCATATTCGTTGAAATAGATTCTTGAGAATTGAGATGAAATTATTAAGAATTCAAGGGTGATCAGAACACTCAGGAGTGATCAGAAATAGATTATTGAGAATTCGGGGGTGATCAGAACACTCTTGAGATGGTAGCCAGGAACAAGGGGAGAAAAGAGAAAAAAAGTCATCCAACACTATCAGAAGGACAAGGATTAGAACACACTTTTCAGAGCGATAGTTTTAGACCACAGGTAGGAAAAGACTTGGCAAGAAACTAGGATTTAATTTCCTACAGAAAAAAGGAAAAAAGAGGGTGTTCTGCACTTGTCAGTATCTTTATGCATCAAAACCGTATTCTAGGGAGCTTAATAGTGCAGGAATTAAACCAGTGAAGCTTCAAAATGTGAAAATTTCTGTGCATTTAACGAGCAGAATAGATATTTACATTGTCCATACATGAAGAACATTTCCTGTGCCTATAAAAGCTAATTTGTGATTTCTTCAAAAGCTAATAAAGGGCAAAGGGCTTGTGCTGGATCTTTTAAACTTTTCCACCTTTCCTAAGGCAGTTCTGACTAGCTGATCCTTGAATCATGCAGGAGACAATGATCTTGGAGGGGAGCCAAAAATTATAGATTTACTTTAATTTAGTTTGAAAGCCACTGGAGAGAGAATAATGTTGCATCCATCTTACTAAAATCTGATTTCAGGCTCATGATACAGAGGCAGCCCAAGCTGTAATGCATGGTGTTTATATCATTATATTGTATGTGTATACATTAAAGGAGTGATTGGGAAGGTTATTAACGGAACAGTTGCCATCTACCTTGGCAACTGAATTTGCAGACAATATTCCTCATAAATCACTGCCTTGTTTTTAAATGAACATAATGTAACTCATAATTCTGAATATACTGACTGGGAAAGAATGTATATAAGATTTCCTTTAGCTGAGGGGTTTGACTTTTCTTTCTGGAAGTCTTACAACATTTATGGCTGGCCAGATACATGGTCCAGGTGATATATGTGAAAGCCTCCATATAAAATCAATTACATTGTCAAAGGGCAAGCAAACAATGTATGGGGAATGGTTTTTCTCAAAGTGCAATATAAAATTGAAGAATTGCAAAGATAATATCTGGGGAGGATGGTAAACCATCACACTGAATGAGTCCCATGGCCAAAATCCAACCTAACTGTTGAGAACAGTGGAAGTATGAGGGAAATTCCTCCACAGACTGTTCCTCAGTCTGTTGTGATCTAGTCAGATGCCTCCTATTTGTCTTTAGCTAAGATTACATGTTTTTTTTGTATCTTTTCTTCTTTAGATAGATTTCTTCTTACTTTCTAGTTGACATTATAGGGGGCAGGAGGAAGAATAGAGGAAGTACTGCCAAAAGAAAGGTGCAAAATAGTAGTGAGGGTACTGTGATAAGGATCTTGGAAATTTCAGTGAGGATAGCTACAGCAGACAATTCAGTTGTCCAGGACTGAGATTCTGGAGTGCATAAGGCGAACATACTATAAACTATAGATGATCGCATGTGGCTGAATCACAGAACGTGTTCACCCCTCCCTGGTTTGAATTTATAGAATTCTGTTCTCCATATCATTTCTGCTGTGTAGGATAGGTAATGAAATGACAGCTAGTTATTAGTAGTTATCACTTAGGCTAAAACATAATGTTTATGAAAATACACGCAGAGTATCTTCACCTAAGGACCTCATGTAGAGACAGAGTTGGTTTCACTATCAGGTAGTCTGTTCAGACTGTGAATTACTCACCCTTCAAATGAAATAACCAGCTGTTTTCTCCACCTATAGCCCTTCATTATGATAAGTTCTTCTCAGGAAAAGCTTCTCTTCCCAGGCATTATTCTAATCTTTATATTGGTGAAACCAAAGATCTCTTGTTCTCCTGTCACTTCTGTAAATTGGCTTTTCCAGATGCTGAGTTTTTCTTATAGTCTTTGTATAAATCTTTCCAATCTTGTCAAATTCATTTTTAAGAACATGTACCCTTTCTCTCAGGGAAATTGGTATTCTATTTTCTTCACCTTGAAGCCAGGCAGGACTTCAGCATACAGAGTGATATTTCTTACCTTTTTAGCAAACCAGTACAGTGATGACCTGTAAATATATACTATATAATGTTGATTTTTCCCTTTACAGTTATCTTCCTCCCTCTTGTCATAGCTTTTGCTTATCTGGCTTACTATCTCACCATTCTCAAGGTTCAGTGGGCTTTTTTAAACCCACTCTTTCTTTTCTGATTGCATTAATTCTTTACTGTTACCCCTGGTTAGATTTGATTTTTTTGCTCTTATCCCTCCCTGGTCAAAATCAGATTACTGATCAACTTTAGGTAGATAGTTTCATAAATATGATAGGATGCACTGATTTGGAAATTTCGTAAAACTTTTTGTTCATGTGACCCTGTCTATCAATCAATGCATACTGACCCCTGGATAAAATAAAGGCCATCAAAATTACACATTACTTTCAAAGTTCTTTCACCTAGAGAATCCAGACTTAGTTCAAATGAATTATAAAGTTCAGGTTTAAGCTCCATATACTCCTTTTAAAATACATGATTATAAGTCGATATATTTTTCAGCAAGTCTACATTCTTAAAGTTTAATGTATTACAATGGTTAAATTTGCAGATTTGGCATTTTGTGAAAAACAGGACATTTTTTCACATGCAAGCAAATCATTGAAGGTGAAAGATAAACTGAAAATCTTCCTCTATTTTACTTTCAACAGGCTTCATACACAACTTCAGTCTCAATTACATTAAGATTGGATTCTTGAACACAATATATGTTGCACTTGAAGAATTCAACACCATCAGGTTGCTTCAAATATGGTTTTTGTAAGCAAGAGGAGTGAGCAGTCAGGGAGGATGTGGACATGCTCTTGGGAGTGTTCATTAACTTGCAGAAAAAATTGTCGGTGTCCATGGTCTGAGAGCACTGCTGAAGAGGCAACAGACATGCATCCTAACAGCAAACCAGTGAAGCTATATTTAAGCATGAAAAAAAGAGCAAAACCCCTTTCCCATTTCAAACTTTGGAAGTTTGGAATGGGATCTTTTATCTTTGCTGATGGAGGAAAAGCAGGGAGTGTCAGCTCCTTTCCCATTTCCATGATAGCTTTGCATCTCAGAGACACATTTTATCATAGGTTTTCAAAGAAGTCCAGGGAGGAAAATAAGTAATGTATGCACTGCTCATTTGGTTTTATGACTAGAACAGAACTTCAGGTTGCATTTGTAAGTAGTTTTTCCTTTTTCTTCCATCTTTGCCACACAAAAGTACAGGACTCAAATACTTTTCACATTAATGGAAGCTTTCAAAAAGATTAGGATATGTTCCCGAAAGAGAACTGTGAGAGAGTACATATTATCTTTTGAATATAAGCTTTTCATACGTCTTCAAAGGTGGTTATATATAAAAATGGTTACTTTGGTTTTTTCATTCTGGCAGCATTGTGGGATGTGAAATTACCTTGCTCATTTTCATGCATATGCAAAAAGACAAGCAATTTGTCTGACCTATTTCTTGTCCTAAAGGGAAAGTATGAGAAAACCTCAAATTTAAGGGGTCTAAAAAAAGTTAAAGTTGGATCAGATTCTCTCTCTCCCTGGCTTAAATATCTGCCTTGAAAGACCATTGTACAGGGTATTTCAATGCTCGGCTTCTGATTTTGGCATGTTCATGCCTCCTGAAAAGAAAGTGATATGTGGACGCTCTGTGTCTTGCTGGGAGCTGAAGATTTTGTTCGCTCAGACAGAATTTCTATGGAGGTCCTTTTTTTTTTTCAGTCTAAAGGTATTTAGGTAAAGCATGTTGGTCACCACACTTAAGTTGTTCAGAACAAAACATCTGGTGCAGCATGCATTCAGAGATCTCAGCCTTTTGGGCTTTGCATACAGACTGCTGCAATGACTGGGATGGGCTAGGCACATACTATCTTCTGGTAAGCTGCCTTAGATTGAACTGTGTGAGCTTTATAGTTTTAACAACATCCTGCCATGGAGTTTATTGAGAAGTGAGAGTTGCTTGACCTAGTAGATTTACTAATTGTCCATTTTCTCCAGCATGTAGAGGAGTGATATGCAAATAGGTCTGGCATAGGAGATAAAGTGCCGAGAAGAGCCTCAGTCATTTGTGGTCAGCTATGCCCATGTCAGGCTATGGTGAAGCCTCTGCAATTTCATGTGATGGCATGTTCAGCACACTCAGCCACATTGGAGAGGGAAGGTTGTTGTGTCCTCTACTCTGTGGACCTGCCTTTGCTGCCAGATTAACTTGTGTGTCTGTGGATGGAAACACAGTACTCTCTCTTATAGCCCCCTTGGAGAGTGGCAGTCGAATTAAATCCCCCAAACCAGAAAAGTCAGCCTGAGAATACAGACCATGGAGAGCAAGACAGTGGAGAGGCTACTGGAGAAGGGAGTTTGGGATGGTTTATGTAGAAGTGACATCCAATTGCTTCCTCTTCTGGACTATCTCTTTGTCCCTGAAGAAACTGTATATATCATGCCAATGTCTTACGATGGAGAGACTGGTTCCAGTATGCATTTGGGCTGTACTGTTGCAGTATTGTGCTCAGACTCATTAGTCCATTGGGAAGTGTGGCATGGGGCACAGCACTCTGGAGCTGAGCATCTCAACACACCATGTTGGATCAGAGCTGCACTGGGTGTGCCTGCAGTCCCATCTGTAGCCTGGTGGGGACATGCCTCCAGCCATCTGCAAGGGGCGTGCTTAATGATTTTATAATGGTTTGGCATTTTGTAGGCTGAGCATTGGCACACATGGGTGTCTTTAAAGCATTTATTCAAAACACCCACATTTCAAGTGTGTGATGGCAGTGTTGTGAGGAGCAATACTTTGGAGAGAAGGGACACAGACACTGCTTGCAATGTGGGGCAGAGAAACTCACGGACATGCAGTTTGAATACATGTTTCTGTTGGTTACCAAACACACAGGGGATTATGCCCTTAGAGAAGGTGCTCTGAAACATTGAGAAAAAGTGTCTTGATTGACATAGCTCCCCTGGAAAAGAGGAAGAGAACACTAGAACCATGGGAAAATGAAACCTGTAAGGCTGGTTCCTATTTCTCTTCTACACAAAAGCTTTTATCTGATTCTGGCTTTTTTCTCCTCTTGAACAGTTGGAAGAGTGGGTGTTACATTCAACACCTCTGTGTGACAAATCTCAGCCTACAAAGTACTGACATGTTACATTTCATTAACCATATGGGACCTAATTATACTGCCAGTTAAAATACAGGTGCAAGTCCTAAAGGACCTGTTTGCTGTATGGGCCCTGTAGAATTTTAAAGTATGTTTTCCTACACAAATCAGAGAGTTCATTTGACATTTGCAATATGGATGGCTTCATCAAGCTCTATAGAGCCTAAATATCTAGCTGAAGTAAAAGGTAAGATTTTACCCGCATGATTGAAGGGTTTGGAGGAGAAGGGGCAGCATCTGTGTGTATACTAAAAAATTTAAAAATTGTCAGTCTTCCCAGGAAGTAGTATTTTAGCATTTTGCAGTCATGTCCATAAAGAAAACTGGCCAAAGGTGGACAGATTCCTTAAAACAGCGAGCGTTGACATCCTCTGTCAGACAACCTGGAACAAAATGGCCCAGATTTGGCAGTGCTCTCCCTGTCCTGTCTGCCCTGCTGAGACGTTGGCTCAAAAACATGAGCACAAGGTAATGCCACTTGCAGCTATTTCATTACAGATTATCTTATCAGGAGGGCTGTGGAAGGGGAGGAGTGAACTCTGTGCAGAGAGGATATGAGTGCTAAGAGGGCTCTTAGCAAGAGGAAACAGAATACCAAAGGTCTAGGCAAAGGAGAAACAAGAGTTTAGGATTAAGAGAAACAAATTGCAGAAATAGCAAGGGTGCTTAATTGCTTCACTGATAGAATTTCTAGACATGAGTACTTAATATACCCTAGATCCTATTCAGAAAATGCCATCTACAGGCCCTGAAAGGCTTCATGAATTTAATATAATTTTATTACTAGGAAACCAAAGGCCTGAAAGTTGGCGTGCTGTACTGGAGGACAACCATGGCACCTATCTTTTTTCTCAGACCTCTATTCTTCATTGAACTGGTCTTGTCCTTCATGATTGATGGTCATGACCTGTTACTATGCAGGAGATGCCACATTGGGTCCTTCAACTGTTGTATGTGTAACATAAGTCCTGAAGTTGTTCTTCAGACCTGAAGTGAAAGTGCAGTGAGGTGCCCTCAGTATTATTGAAGATACAGTTACATTTCAAGCTAAAACAAACTATGGAATGCAGCAGTAACTCAGAGCGGTGTTTGCATTTATAAGCAGTTGATTTGTCCTAAATATGTCAAGTAGAAATGACTGAATTTTACTTTATAAAATGACTCTTCAAATCAATCATGTTAATACCTTCTCATAAGCTGATGGCTTCTCTCTGGCAAGACGCGTCATTTTGATATAAACATGGTAGAGGTGCTACTTGCTTCATTGTACAAACAAGAAATTAGTAATTACTTCACAGTTTTGTAGAGGTGTTTGTAAAAAAAATAATATTTAAACTATGAAAATATTTGAGAGATTTTTGTGTATATTTGTTCTCTACATTAGTGTGAAAACATATCTTCATAATGTTTTCCTCATATTTTTTCTGTGGAAAACAGATAAACATTTTATAGAGAAAGGAGAGGGTTTTTTAAATGGAAAATTTAAAAAAACCCTGTTTTTCAAAGCAGCAAGAATGGGTGTTTTTGCATTTTTATTTTCTGTTGGTGGAATTTGTTGTTGTCTTATCACCTACTGCCCACAGTTGCGGGCATCCATAGGTGAGACATAATATGCCCAATGGATATTTTTACTGTCCTCCAAAAATAGTAACAGTGAATTTGAAGTGAAACTAGTTTGTTAATCTGCATCAATATGTGAGAAGATGCTCTGACTTCAAAGATCAGAACTTTGCCATGCATGCAAAATTTGCTGAATAAATAATTAGACTGATTGCTTTGGGTTTAAATATAATTTAAAAAGTATTTGGAGCACCATACCAAGTAATTACATATCTCAGAGGCCCAGGGAGTTGGTCAGATTGTGAAGATGATTTATTTAAGGACTTTGCTTGAAATGTGCTATGCATAAAATACATTATTCTAAGGTCCACAAAGGAGTTATTGACCCAGTATAATCTTTCCAGCTGAAAAGTCTACAAAAAGTTACCAAGCTACACTTTCTGATGGGAAAGATCTTGTAGTAAGAAGAGATATTTACTGCTGCACTCTTTGTAATCACATACTGCCTAAAGTTATGAGCAGTTTACAAACAATCAAGAATTGTTTACCAATTACTTATGAACTGTATATTAGCTAGATATCTAACAGTTCTAGTAGAAAGCCAGCAGCAGCAAAACACCCAGTCCTGCGGTGGAAAAAGTAACAAGCAGAGTTACCAGACCTATCTGTGAATAAAAGAGCAGCGGAAAAAGCATGCCTTGAGTCTTCAGACTAATTTTCTGTCCCAGCCACATTGCCTCACCTCAGTGCTGTGCTTGTATGGTGTCCTGTCCTGCCGATTGAACACACGCATTGCCTGTTTGCTCAACAGGAACATGAAGATTTCTTTCACAGGTAAGTATTGTTTTGGGTTTTTTTCCTACAACTCTGCCTTTGCTGTGATTCTGCCATCTATTATTTGCACTGAAAGATTTTCCTCTCTCTTGTTATGCATTGAACAGCATCTACCATCCAGGTACGATCCCCTTAGCTGATGCTCATATACATCATTATAAGTATTTTGCTAAATGAATTACCATTCCCAAATAGTAGCACTTGCAGTCATGACTCCCTTTACTGATAGGGCTCAAGTCCTTTCCTTTTATCAACATTTTTATTTCTGTAGTCCAGAGAGTGCAATAGAATTGGACTAAAAGTGATGGCAGTTTCAATCCATCACGTACTCTGCAGGGCTCTGGTTCAGAAAGCGCTCTGAACCCTTTTGCTATTTTTACTCTGAACAAGTGAGCTGTCTAAGGAGCAGCAAATCAGAAAGGATTCTTTTCTGATAGACAATAGGCTTCTGATTCAATGTTTGACAAATTTTTAATATTGTCTGTTGGAACAAGAGCAAGAACTGTTCCTGCTGCTGAAGGAATTGCCTGCTTGTCTTAATTACATGTTTCAACAAGGACTCTCATTTTGTGTGGCAATCAGTTTATTCATTTTCCTCCCCACAATACTTTTCTCTGAGCAAAACCACTTGACTCTTTGGTCTTGATTGAAGAAGAAACAGTTATATTATTGTAAATTCTGCAAAACTACCACCTTGGAATAAAATTGTTGTTGGGGAGTACTGGTGGTTACTGAAATGCTTGCTCTGCATATTTGTGTATTGATAAAAAATGTTAGTTGTAACATGCTAGTGGCTCAAAATTGTATCTGTAAATTATACCCTCATGGAACTTAGGGCTAACTATTCCAGTTCTGATGCCAACACCTTATGTTTCTCATATTTCTGAGAGTAATTGTAAACTTTTTGAGATAGATTAACCTGCAGTTGTTTGGAACAGGAAATTTAATCTCCTTGAACATGTGCATATCAGTGAATAAAAAAGACCAATGGCCATGCTTAGGCACTGCATTTCTAACTTCCTAACTGTTAACTCATCCCCTGCTTCAGTTATGGACTATTGCAATGACCCCTATACGAAGAAAAACTGCTGCAATGAAGGCTGGAGCTAAGCAGAGCATGTAGAATAATTCATGTTACTTGTTCTTGTTCTGCCCATTCTCCCATTGTGAAGAAGCCCCTGTGTAAACATAAAAAGGCATCATTCTTCTTGGGAGCTTTACAGGAGTAAATGTCATGGAATTATGATTTTTCAGTTGCTATATGTGAAGAATCTCAATTTACTTTTTCTTGAAAAGCTGGTTAAATCTGATCATACCAGACCTGCATATTTTGAATATTTTGTGATTCATGCTGTCTCCAACTGTGCCTGGAAATTGTTTGGGACAGTTCAGGGTGATTCCAGGGACTATTATAGCAATTTAATATTGTAGAGCATAATGTTTCACTGCTAGTGAATGTTCTCTGATGATGAATATACCAGTATAAATGTTAACTTTTTTTCTTGATAAATACCTTTCCTAACCTGTAGGCATATTTTAAACAAAGCAGTTACGAGTAGAAGTGCAAACACAGGTTTTTTTAATCCCATTTGAATCTTTGCATACTCCTCTTTGTTTTTCAAGGATCTTAATTTCTTTTCAGCTCTCTACATCTTCTTGAGATATTTAGTAGCTGCAAATGTATTATTATTAAATGTGCTTTGTTTTATTAGAGTGAATAATGAGACACTAAAAAATGCTGTGAGCTTACTCAGTTTTAATTAAATGACTATATTTTGTATAAACATTATCTTTTATTGAAAGAGGACTCATTTCAGAGAAAAAGGTGTTTGAGAAATTAAAAAAGATAATGAATTATATAAATTAGAACACTCAGGATCAAACAGTTGAATACAAAGAAGAGGCACCAGCAAAAATGGTGATTATTCTATGGTTCTGGCTTTCTTATGCCAGTTAATGATATCTGTTGGAATGGGATCTACTTTTAATGGATTTTCCCACTGGAAAAGGAGGGAAGAGCTACAAAAACCTTAAGGAATTTTATTTAGGTAATGTATCATGAATATCCAAAATAATAATGAAGTAAAAATTGTAAAAGTCAAGATGAATTAAGTCTCAAAAAGTAAATAAAGACAGATAGCTAAATTCTAATGTTGCTTTCTGCAAAGTTATGAAGAAGAACAAGAACAGATTGAGTCAACATTAAAAGTAATTCAATCTTGGTCCTAGGCCAGAACAAACATTTCTTGGCATAAAAGTGGTAGAAAAGATGACTCTATTTCATTTTTTTTCAGGCTTCTAACTAAATTGTCCCAAAGACCCTGTTCACACAATGCACAGTCACTTCTGAGGGGTGATTCAACCTTCTATTTCATTTAACTCTTCATTAGTGATTACTGACTTCCTAACTCAGGTACTTTAGATAAATATTTAAAATTATGTGTGATAAATAACAGACTTAACAAAGATGAAGAATTTAGAATATGAAGGCAAAGGCAAATCAATTGGCAGAAGCAATAATATGGAAATGACTGCAACCGAACTGGAAGAACAACTCAATAAAATTAATGACAGAATCAGATAATTGTGGTCCCAAAGGATTAAGACCTGTTATTTGAATAATCATAAATCTGGCAGCAGGATTTTATCAAGAGAGACTTTTAGATCATCTTTTGGGTGTTTTTAAAAGAAAGCATTATTTCAGAAGTAGCACTGTAATACTGGAGAATAACATGGACAATAAATACAATATAATACACGTTTGTGGTAGTGAAATGACTTCATTTTCCACAGATCATGTCTCTGTAGTATGTTTGCTTTCAAGAAAAATTTTGAAGATAAGAGTATGGAAGTAAATGTAAGATATGTGTCACCATTTTTACAAGGGATTATTAATTTTAATAGTTTTCTCTGTAAAGGGAGAAAATATAGTTTAGATGTCATCTCTTAAGGCTTGTTAAGTGGTGATATAGTGCTACAGAGGAAATTAGGGTTAGAGGTTTGGGTTTCATAGTGTCTGGAAACTACAGTGAAACTTAGATGGATAGGAAAGTGGATGAAATGGGAAAAAAAGGTGCAAAATTGCATAAGGTTATTGTCAGCAGTCTTCAGTGATCAGCACTGGGCCTAGTTTCATGTAATGCTTTTGTAACTGATGTAAGCATGATAAGCTTATTCCGTGGGATTTTCTAATGATGTAAAAAATATTAGCCAGCAGAAAGGAAAAGAAGAGCAATTGTACAGAAGAACTGGGTGATTTTGGAGACTTGGCTAAAAGAAATTGTACCAGGAAATTAATTTTTTTTCTGTCTCTAGGCATGTAACCTTAATAGTCTAACCAAGACCATAGTAATTCTAAGCTCTGTCTGTATATCAGTAAGAAATTCTGAAACCTGCCAGGGGAGGTTCAAGCAGTTTCCAAATGAGTTCTGAGGTGTGTCATGATCTCTATCGACTAAGTGAGAAGCCTGGTGTGATGGAGTTTCTGTCTTGCCTTCCACAAATACTCCTTTTTCCTTACTGATTAATGTTCATTTCTGTTGTTTCCCAGGACCTCAGCACTTAGGGAGAGAGAGTGCAGGAGAAAAGAGAAGCCAGTGTGATATAGATATGAAAAAGGCAAATGGAATCTTGGAGTGTTATTTTCAGAAAAATGGATTATTTGTCCTGATATACACAATTCTGTAAATTATCATCTGATTGTTGAAGTCTGGAAGTCATTAATATCTGGGGAAGAGAGAATCAAAGTGGGGACAGCTGTGGAAGAGTTATTAGTGCAATCTGAAGAGCCTGTCATGAAACCAGAGCCTTAAAGATTTGCCTTTATTTAGTGCATGAAAATGAAGCTTTAATGATACAATTAATATTTTTAAATTCAGCACATTGGATGGCTACTATGTCTAAAAGGAAAATGCTAAATAAATCCAGGCTGAGTATAACAAGGATTTCCAGATCCTGGGTGAATGTGGCCTAGAATGACCCCACAATGGATAAGCTTTTTGTTCAGTCTGCAGCCGGTTTTGAGTTACAGTGCATGCCTGATCTTCAACAGTATGTCTGGATGTAGTTTGAAAGAAAAAACTGCATGGAGGTGTATCTGACATGATACACCCAGAATATTTGAAAGCAACAGGTAGGAGAAGAAAATGCATATAAAAATATTGGCATAGTTATTCTTGATGAAGGCAGTAATACAATGAATTTTCAGATTACATTATCTTTAATTCCCTGAGAAAAAACACCAACATTAATGATGATTGAGGTGGCCTGAGCTACATGGCTGGGAGTGGGAGAAGAGCAGATATTTGTAAACTGGATAAAAACCCTGATAAATGAAACTGAGGTTATAGAGCCTGATGTCAAAACTGTACCATCATTCAAATAAACCAATAGCTATGCCATGTTCAAGTTAGATAAGGAGGCCAGAAAAAATAGCCTACTATTCAATCAAGAGATAATTCCTCTTAAACAGAATTCCTATGTCAACAAACAAATTTCTGTGTCTTTTTCTTCATGCTCCTGTCCCCTTTTCTTTCTATACTCCAGTGTGCAATAACAAAAGAAAGCAAGATTGAATGGAATATAGTTTTGTGCATAGGAGGAACCTAAAAATTCTAAAGGAATAATTTAATAGATTAATAGTTAATAGCCTAGTATGCTAATTACAGCTCAAAGGGGAAAAAAAGTAAAAGATCAATAAAATTTTCTCAGTATAGGAAAAGGAAGGAAGGAAGGAAGGAAGGAAGGAAGGAAGGAAGGAAGGAAGGAAGGAAGGAAGGAAGGAAGGAAGGAAGGAAGGAAGGAAGGAAGGAAGGAAGGAAGGAAGGAAGGAAGGAAGGAAGGAAGGAAGGAAGGAAGGAAGGAAGGAAGGAAGGAAGGAAGGAAGGAAGGAAGGAAGGAAGGAAGGAAGGAAGGAAGGAAGGAGACCCACAAACCTAAGTTATATCTCAATATATTCCTAAGGTTAGGAGAGAGACTGGATTTTTTTGCACGCACAGCAGAATGTTTGGATGCTATTTCTGGTCTGTGGCAACCTCAGAGCTGGCTGTTCTCTTATTCAGATGGGATCACAAGTGTTAACAAGAGGAAGTATTGTTATGTTTGGGGATTTTAACATAAGGATTTTGCAACAAGTTTCCCAGTTGGGTTGTAAAATCTCCATCCTTGAAAATGTTCAGATCTTGACTGGAAAGGGTCCTGAGCAACCTGATTTAAGTTGCTCCTTCCTGGAACAAGGGCTTAGACCAGAGGACCTTCAGAGATGCTTCTTTCAACTTCATTAATTCTCTGGTTTAAAAGTTTTGTGCAGAAAAAGCAAGGAGATAGATACTATATTGAATTCTGATTTATCTTAATCTTATTCTTCTTTTCTCCTAATCTAGTATTTTAGGATAATAATAGTCTCTCAAAAGTCTTATGACACAGACTGTGATCTTTTATTTTGTGGGAGGGAGGGATACAGGATGAGAGTGGTCACAAGGTACTCCTAAACCTTTCTTTTGAAGCAAGACTTCTGAACCCTGAATGAAGGCTGAGTTGTCCGGTTTTCGGCTGTTTGGAGGGCCTGGAAGGGCCCGGAGTGGCCTTGGGGCAGCCCGCGTATCAAAGGACGAGAAGAGGCTTCAGTTCTTCTTTCGGTCTTTATGTTTATTAATTATTTATCTAAAAGATTTTCTTTCGGCCCGACAGAGGTCTGCTCAGCAGCCAGCCATGAGCACACTGTCCTGCCCTCCGGACAGTCACCTATCTTTATACCCATAGTTACGTGTACAATATTTATCATTTTTCCCCAATACCTTTTATTCTTATTGTCCGGTGCACTTTCAGTAATGACCAATCCCAAAGTGCCACCATCACCACAGAAGATGGAGGAGAAGAAGAAGAAGAAGAAGGACAGGACACGCCCCAATTCCTCCATCTTACTTCTCTAAACCCCCCTGTACAGAAATCCTAAACCCTGTGTCTCACCCTCTAATTAACTAATCCCTTCACCATTCACCCCGGTGAAATCCTCCTATCCTCATACAGGTGTCGTCTCCCGTGTAGGATCAAAGTCCAGCCACCAGACACTTCTGGCAACATTCCAGGACTCCCGAGCCCCCCAAGGGTGGTCTCGGTGGCTCGGCACCTCAGTCCTGAGGTGCTGAGATCCCACACTGAGTCAGCCTTTGTTTCATGAATGGGATATAACTATAACAGAAATCAGAGGCAGGTTTACTTTACAGATCTCACTGAAAACTGTGGGATGGGCATGGACATCTTTTACTGATCTGGGCCAAATTGGGGTGGGGCTGTGTGTCCCACACTTCCCACTGAACTGTGTCTGAATTAATTTGGTCAGATATGAACTTTCGGCAGCAGATAGAGAGAACTCTTCTCACAGTGGGCATATTGAGGAAGGTAGGTGGAGGAAAATGAAATCTATGCTTCATATTTCTTGTCAAGAAATACAGCATGTTCCTTTAGATCTGAGCAAGTGAATTTAAACAGTGTTGAGATTTGTAGGCCTGTGGTATCTCTCCTAGGTATCAAACAATAGTTTTAGAAAGCTGAAAAGAACTTCAAGATGGGAGGTAGGCATATTGGTTGTGGGTTGGTATGTGATGCTGGGTTGGTGTGTGATGCCAATCTGTTGCTAAGTGTTATTTTTAAATTAACCTTTTATTATCTTCTGTAATACTGGGAATTAAAGTCTAAGTAAAAAGCTTTTTACTTTTAACTTTTAATTTTTAAATCAATTTGTGTTGTGAGAACTTTAGGTTGTGTGTTTACAAGCACTGTAATTAAACTGGAGCAGAGTGTGAGTGTTCCATCCTCACCCTCTCAGGAGAACAACCTAGAGTTTATACGGACACTGCAGTAGGACTTAAGAGTTTCCTTATCTGGACTGCTTTATATCCATTTGGAAATCTGTGTGTAAGCAGTCACATTTACATGTAATTGATCCTTATAACTGTGTGGATTGACTGTGTGGTCACTCAGGGTCCATATTCCTAGGTGACACAATTATCAATGCTTGCACTGGGAGCTGTACTCAAGTTTTCTGCTGCCCTTGTTAATGCTGCAATGATTCAGTGCTAGTGATTCTTTTTTCCCTGACAAATATAGTTAGACAGCAAGCAGTATTTCATTGTGTCAAAAAATCTTAAGTGGATTCTACCTTGAATAACTGACATTCACAGAAAAACAACATTTTTGGATTTATCTATGATGAGTGATTTAAACAATCCAGTAGATGAAAGCTAATTGACTTTTATGAATACTGAGTGGGGCAGATCTTTTTTATGGGTTCCTCATATCTACATGTTTATAAATAAATATACACATATCTCTTACATGAAATGATTAGGGTTTATTCCAAAGCTCAAATGAACTGACTGGGACTATTATAGCCAAATGCAAATATACAAAAGAAGGCAAATGTACACAAGGAAAAAGAAGGGCAGAGGGAGTAATGACTGGTGTTCTGTTTGTTTTTCCTGTCCCTCATCTGCACTTACTGCCCACTTTTCCAAATGTAAGGGCAGAGTTTCCTCTTTACTAGGTTACCCACTGCCTGTCAGACAAGAAGCATGTCAAATTTCTACCCATACATGAGCAGAGCCAAATGAATTATGTAGAGAATATATTAATGGCTGATTTCTGTGTATTGCTGATGATATGGTTCCTTTACTTACCAACCCTAAGACAGGCTTGTGTGTTGTGAGTTTTCACATAGCTCCATAGATTTAAATGCCAGAAGCCCATCTGCTCAGACACTCAGACCTTATTCATAACACAGGTCATGAGATTTTACCCAGTAAATCAAGCTGTGGAAGAAATCATCCCCTCCTTTAATTTGAGCGTTATCAAGCCCATGAGCTTGTGACTAAACCTATGTATATCTACTGGAAAGACATTTGTTCTAAGTGTAAGGGGTCCAGGAGATGATTAATCAGATACATCCTTTAATTATGTTACAATGGTTAATTACTCTTGCTGTTAAAAGTTGTCTTGTTTCCAATCTGAATGTGTCTGTCTCCATGGAGACATTCTTCTGTGGGAAGAATAGGGTGCCATGACCTCTCTCTTCATAGAGGTTTCAATTTGTTGCCTTTTTTGGTAGATTGTTTGTCTTAATCTTAGACTATAATCATCCCAGCCGATGGATGCATCTTGATAGCTTGGTGTAAATCAGATCTCCTTTAATCAAGGCAAAAAATGTGCTTTAGATTTGCATGAGTATGAGGCATACCAAAGTCTGCCTCTCACAGTTCACATGCAGCTCTTAATAGCTAGAAGAAATCATTATTTGTAAAATGTGCCTCAATTTGGCTTCTCCTGAACAAACTTAATCAAAGTTTCCAGTTTTGATTTCCATTCAACTTGGCTCTCAGCCTCGGGGAGGTGAGGTGTTTTTGCCAATATCACAGATTTCACCTTCATAAAGACATATTGAAAAAGAAATTAATCTCTCTCAGGAAGAGGCTTGTCTTTTACTGATACCAGCCTGATTTTATCACGTTATGGTGTCACTGATCAATCAGTTGTTGGTCATTACTTATGGCTTGAGGTACTTGATGAAAATAGCAATTGGCCTCTTAATTTTAATAATTAATTTTCTGATTTCTTTGTGTAAATTACTTCAGGTTTTGAAATCTGGGTTTCTGAGCCAGAGACTACTCAAGGTAGTCCTTGATATATTTCTGCCTTCTCTTCTGTTGTCAGCATCTCCTAAACACACATTCACATTCTGTTCAGGCTCAAACCAGTTCTGTTATGTAATCCAGCATTTGGGAGCTTTGACTTATCCCTGCCTATGACTAAGCTTGACTGAAACAATCGTATTTGGCTACACATATTTTTCTTCTTGATAAAGCCTGTTTCAAATACCAGAATAAATATAGTGAGTGATTTAAAAATGTTTTTTTATTGACATGGCATACAGAGAGAATTGGCTAGTGACAGAGATGCCCAGAACTACTGTACTTTGCATTTACTCTTATCCAAATGTCATGCACTGTCCACAAGAGAGGGTCTTAAAACCAGCAGCATACTGGTTGTTGGATCCTGTGCTAGAAAGGGTGTGAAGTTATTTTAATTTATTATGCTTTTCAGATTCTGTGTTTTCTCTCCATGCAGATGAGGGCTTTAAAACTACCTCACACAGGCAACATCCAGAAAATTTGTGAATTGGAAAGAGTGGAGAGTCTAGGCTGATTTCCATTGACTATGCTTACATAGCATCTAAATTCACTAATGATTTCAAAAGCATTGACTAAGACATTAGACCTTGGTAATAACTCAGTCTGCAAACTGGTCAGCTTTAGCACAGCAGTTAAAAAAATCTGGTTCTAAGAAGATGTCTACAGAAACTGAAATAGCCTCACAAATTGTCCATAAAATTCTATTTGCCCCAGGTTTTTATGTGTGGTAGTGTCTCATACCTCATGTTCCAAATGGATCCTGCTGCTGGATAATTTGTACCTTTATTGGTCTTCCTATAGCTTCTAAGGGATAGAAATAACCTGATGCCAAGGCGTATCCAAGGCGTATGCCAAGCCTGCATGCAAAGACAGGGGTGGAGAGGTACAGAAAGTGGTGCTGAAGCATGCCCTGAAAGAACTGGGGTGATCCCAAGGTCCTTTCTGGCTGTCAGTTCATCAGATAAATCTATATTTTATTTAATATGTTCACATTTCTGTCATTATGACCATTAGTTCTTATACAGGCATTCAACCTTTATCTTAAACTTGAAAAATTCTTGGTGCCAGTGTACCAAATAATAAATTTTGGAGGGTTTTTCAAGTTTTCCCTGCTGTTGTGTAAGGCTTCAGGAAAGTATCAACTTTCCCTTAACTCCTCCATCTTTCTAGATCTGTTTTGGAACCCAAAGTAGTGTAATTTGGTTCCCCTATACAGGCAGGAGGCTGCACATAGAGTGTTACCAGCAGGTGCTGCTGAACACAGCAGAAGAAGGTTGAGCTCTGCCTCCCTTTCACTCAGGAGAGTGACACCAATTTCTGTTTTGTGAAATTTATTACAACGTAGTCTCTTTTTGACTTCCAGTTTGTATTTTGCCTAAGGTGACTGAAATTATTCAAGAGGTAATAAGAATGGGATTGACAAATACTGTGTTCTGAAGAAATCAAGCTACAAGTATTAGCAAGTCTTTGTGGGAACACAATAAAGAACAAACGTGTTTATTGCTTCCAAAAAATCCCCAAAAAATTGAATTTCAAATATATATGCTTAAGATGGGAAAATTAAAATTCTTTCACTATTTCATTTCATTTAATTATAGTGTGGCCTTTAATTCTTAATTGTATTTGATTTTCTTGGTAACTTTTTATCAGCCTGGGGTACCCGTAGGACAAGTCTTTATGTTCATAGTGTCTGCATGAGTCATGTAATTTGTTATCAGATTAAGCATGGTCACAGAAGTAAGATAATAAACAATTATATGGCTTTTTATATCTTGAAAAACTTCTGTGTGTCAAAAAAAGAAAAAGATCAATGTCAAAAGACTATTTTGCTTCTTACGTAGATCTGGAAAAAGACATTATTGGGTAAATAATCAATTCATAATTGTAATTCATTTAAGTACTTCAAAATTTAAAAACCCCATAAAATTAAAAAAATTCCTCTTTAAAAAAAAAACAACATTAGAAAAAGGTTATTGATGGTTTTTTATTGCAAATAAAAATGACCTGGCTATGTCGTGCAGTGAAGGACATTCTACCACCTCTCTGGGTTTATCTATTCCAATCTTTACTTAGTCTCATAGTGAAGTTTTCTCTTTTTTTAATCTATATGTATAGAGAAGCAATTTCCTCTGAAGCAGAAAGTTCCTGTTATCCTTTGTCCCATCCCATGGGTTGCTGTGCCCAGTGCACTGTCTTTTACTGTGTAAAGATGTTTTAGGTGCTGGAAGACAGTGATTTGATCCCTCTCAGCTTTCTCTTCTCTAGACTGAATAAACCAAATTCTTTCAACCTTTCTTAATATATCAAGTTCTTCAACTTCCAATCACCTTGGCTCTCCATTGGGTGTGTTCTGATTTCTCTCTTTTTCTTGAGCTGCAGGAAACCAACACTGTGTAGGGCCAATAAGTTATCTCCAATCTCTGATGTCATCCATCAAAGCATGGGATTTTTTGGTCATGAAAATATCACTTGTGTTTGAACCTAGGGAGGGGCAAGATTGATCCACTTTTCTTTCCTTTCTCCCATTCCTCCGTTCCTATCTTTCTCTACTTAAATATTTTGCAGTCTATTTTAACTTTTATTTTATATCGTACTCTATGAGGACTAGAAAATACTCACAAATCTGAAATTTTACCTTATATCTACTTTGCCTTTAGAACCACTTTCATTTTGCTTAATAAAAACAGAGACATTTTCCATGCAACTCATTTCAAGGCTTATTGAACTTGTATTTATCACTTTTTTATTATTATTACAGTTAATAATTATACATCTGAGGTATTTTTTAAATTTGTTCAGAGATCAAATGTATTATTTGCACAGGAAGTGGTATAATAATGGTCTGATCTTTTTTGGATTGTATTTAGTGAGAGCTGAAGTATTTTCCTGACTTCTGGAGTAGAACATATAAGGATTTTTTTAACAAAATTATGCCCATTGTAGGCTTGTAAAAATTATTTTCCTGACTTGTCTGTTCCATAATCCTGTTTATAAATATTGTTATTGAAAATGGCAGAAGGCAATAGAAATTAAGTCATGTGCAAAAGTAGCTACCTGCCATTTTGCATTTCACTTGTGGCCAACCATATGTTTTCTATTTTAAAATCTCAAACCTTATTGAATTATTTCATTGTTTGGTGATATAAGAACCGGTGTTTCTCCCCAGCTATTCTTGCCATTTCCCATGGTAATATTGGCTTCAATGAGTTTTTCCAAGCAATTTCCTTGCTGTAGCTCACTTTTCTGTATTTAGGAATCATACTTACACATCTTTTGATTCTGTTTAACAATTGGCAATGTACTTGTCTTTGCAGAAGCAGAATAGATGGATTGCTTGTTGCTTCTTTCCCCACTTAAATACTGTAGTGACACAGATGTGAAAAACAGATGAATATTTTTGCTTGATTTAGGTAGTTGTGTGATCTGGCTGTATTCTCTAGCTGCCCTCTGGACTCACTGGTTTTGATGTGTTCACCCCTATTTACTGAATCCATGGAGCAATATTTGATGATGTTTGGGTGATGGCAAATAGAGAATCCCAAAGACGATGTTTTTGAAAGACTTTGTGAGCAAGATGTGCACCCACCCTCAGAAGGCCCTGAGAATGAAGAATGCAAATTTCTCTTCTGTACAGCAAGTGCTCAGCACTCATCAGGGCTTTGACAAGGCAGAGTTTTCCCATCACTTTTTCACCCACCTACTGGCTCCTGTCATGTAGATAAAACTGACATGTCCAGAAAAATATAACGTAAAAAAGAAAACTACATTTTTCTGAGAATTCAGAAATTTGCTTGAGGTAGAACTTTGAAAAATTTCCGACACACTTAAAACTATTATTCTTATTTTTAAAAACGGACTATATGCATCCATCCAGTACCCAAGGACCAAAAGCTGCATTTCTTCATGATTCTATTACAAAAGACTCTGTGTATAGAAATCAGCATGGTCGTTTGATTCTGACTGCACTGTGATATTTCACACCAGACATCTTCCTTTAATAAGGTCAGAACCAAAAAAGGTGCCCTCTGCCAGTTCTTGATATGTGAATACAAGGCTCTTGTCAGCACAGATGCCAGTCCCAGCCGTTTAGCTCAGCTGTTCTTGCTGATAGCTGCCAAGTGGTGTAGTGGAACAACACATAAATCAAGGTTCTGCATATATGAATTAAGTATCGATGAATTAAACATCCCTCTGAAGCCCACACTTCAAGATGACATATCCATTTACATTTAAGCAGTGCTTAGAGTTTAGCTGAGGCTTAGACAGATTTTCAATTTAAAAAACTGTTCATACTGTCCCAAATTATATGATGTGGATTATTTGGGGTACCCTTGTTTGTGGCCTTATCAACCATGTCCTTACACATCCCAGCCTAGTTTTAGCTCCCACTCCAGGAACTCCTCTGTCTCCCAGATGGATAATGGAAGAACTGGCACCTGCTTTCCACTGCACATGGTGAAAAAATTGCCTGAGAGTTTGCCTACAGGGCAGCATTGCCGGTATGAATTCACAGTGCTGCAAGCTAAGAGAGTCAATAAGACATTCCCATTACTTGCTGCTGTGAGTAATTGATGCCAAGTATCATCAGAATGATGTTAACATAATTCTGCTTTGCTCCAGCTTGCTGGCATCTGCCTGTGTAACATCAGCAGTGACTGGTTGCTGTATCAGTCAGCCCTTGTTTTCTTTATCCTCTAGAATTTTGTTTAACTCTGCTTCTGCTCATGGATACTCACACTTTTTTCACTGCAGTCACTCAAATGCCTGGCACTGAACACTGATGCAGTCCTGGGCACTGCTGGGTATTTCCAGATAGAGGAAAACAGCTTTATTTCATTCTGGAGTTGTTAGGGAAAATGCTACTGAATTCAGGGAGCTTTGGAGAGCCTGCAACTTGTCCCTTACCCTGAGGTTGCTATCCATGCATATTACACATCCTTTTTAATGGGTACAGTTCCGTTGCATAATTAGAATTTAAAATAGCAAAACAGAAGCTGAAAGACTGGAGAGGGGAAAGAAAAGAGATCTGAAAAGCCTGGAAAACTTCCACTGACACAGGGCCGATTGAGATGAAATCTCCAGCAGCAGGGACGGATGGTGAGAGCAACACTGCCATCTCCTGAATACCCTTGGCAAGATCTGGTTTTCCACTGATTTCTTTTACTTTGTGGAGCACAGCAAGCCTGCAGTTCCATTTCAACATCCCCTCATGCTGGATGCTCCAATCTCTCTCTCAAAAGGTAAATAGTCTAATTGGAGTCCATATATGCTGAGAGAGCAAAACAAACAGCAAAAAGGCAGCCAGGAAACAGGAGGAAGCTAAGGGTAGTCTGGTTGCAGTGCTATGGGAAACAAGGTTTATGGCTCAAATTTTTCTGCACAGGTTTGGACTTCTAGAGTGTTAAAGAGTAAGAAAATCTTTAGATCATCTAGTCTGGAAGCCTACCTATTGAAGTATGTAAAGGTTTTTTTTGGTTTACACTGGGCCTCAGAGCTTGTTATTAACTAAGGATGAGCTTCTAGAAAGGTGTTAGAGGCTGAAGTGAAAAATGAACAGATTGAGAAGCTCTTGGTGGTTTGAGTTACCCTCATTCTTAGAAATGCCTGTTTACACTGCAGTTGGAGTATGTCCAGCTACAATTCACAGCTACTGCCTCTGTCACTAAAGTCACAAGTTCCTTGTATTTTTGCCTCTCTGAGAGTAACATTACAGCCATGATCTCAGTCTATCTTTTACAAACTGAACAACTGTTTCTGAGAAAAAAGAAAGCAAACAAAGTAAGATCAAACAGCAAATACAAATCTTATTGCAGCCAACTCATTGCATAGGTTCTGACATAATTTTCGCCACACATTTTAATGTTGAAGTTCTTCAAGAGATACTTTCTGTCCTTTGTCATAAATTCTGATCGCAATAAAATAATTACTATGATGATACATAAAATACTGGCATATGAATTTAGCAGATCCTGGAAGGAATGTCTCAGTTTGAGACTTCAAAAGGTGATTCCTTAGGCTTTGTGAAGATTCAGAAGTACATCTTGAAAATACTGTTTGAGTCTTAAAAAGCTGGAAAAAATCTTTTAAAAATTAAAAAACTTTTAAAAACCCAGGACTATGTCAAATGACTGTAAAGCTTCCTGGAACACTTACCCTCAGGTAATCCCTGCCTTTTCCAACAAGGACAGAGCTCTCAATTTGGGAAATGCTGTGTTAGCTATTGTCAAAGTAATGCTGCAGAGTTTCTTTTTTACATACAAATGAACCAACTAAATCATCTGTCAGACTTCTCCAGCCCTCATTTGTCCTCATATAAGTAGACTGAAGCTACTTATGCAAAAGGGAAATCTTATAAAAAAGCTGTCAGTTTATTTCATCCAGTTTATATTGTTTAGGAGGTTTGGGGAATAAAAAATCAAAATACGTTTCTCAGTTAATTGAATTGCCACTCTTTAATTCTTAAATTCATATGGTTTTTAGCATCCTAACAATTCAATTCACATTGGTTTAAATCTGATCTGGTACAAATTTTTCCTAAAATTTAATCATGAAATGGCAGGCACATTCTCCATTCTACACCTTCACAAAGATGTGCCAAGTGTTGTTTTTTTTGCCAACATCCAGTGAAAGAAAACCAAAAATATTGCCAGAAATTCAGATTCTTCTTGAATTTTCCCTCAAAAAACCAACCCACTTGTAGATAGTAAATTTCTAAAGCAGTTATTCAAAACACACTAACAAAAAACCCTGTAAGAAGCACAAAATTCACAGGTGTATGTTGGAGCAATTTAAATTTCCACAATGGGCTTTCTAGGGAGCAAGAAGGCTAAATGACCTTGTTCTTTGTACTTTCTTTGTCTGAATCCACATCTTCCATTCAAACATTTGCATTTCTTTTTCAGTATATGGATTTTCTGTTCTGTCCTCTGACTGTAAAAGCAAAGCTACTCAAAATCCTGGGCTCCTGGCCGGTTTTCTCCATGGGTTTCATCCCTCCAGTCACAGTAACGTGTCCACCACACTTGTAAATGTTACAAAAATGATTCCATGTAACAAACTTGTAAACACTTGTTTAATTGGTCTGAGTTAATGACAAATTTTACTATGACTCACAAGTCTTCAGTAATATCATCACTTGTCATTTGTATCCATCCACTGTTTGGGTAAAAAGTGAATAGGTTCAGTAACATGTAGGGCTGTTAATAATTTTTTAAGACAGAGAAAACTCAACTAAAAACGTAAGCTGGTTTTTGATAAGCAAAACCAAATTATTCTTTGAGGAGTTTGCTCTTTTCCATCATGAAAGGAACTTGGCAAGTGAAATAAGCCAGATAAAATCATATACAGCATTGGAAAAATGAGGTTAGCAAGGGAGAATTGTTACTGACTGATGTTATGCACCAAGATTCTCTTTTTAAGGTAGCTCTTGAACATAAAACTCTGATGTTTGTGCTGACAACTCATGTATTATTCAGTGGTACATCCATACCTCCCTATAGTGCAGCTGAAAAGATGCTGAAAGCATGATGAGCTGCAGCTCAATTTCTTGTCAGGGCAAACAGTTGTTACTGAGTCAAACTGCTCAGCTGGTGCTGCTCATCAGAATTTCTGGTAGCATTGCTCCAGTGGTTGTATTGATGAAGTAGGGTTACAACATCTGTATTTGTAGAGGAAGACTTCTGGTACTAAGGACGGCAAGTCACCATCATAAATCTTTATTTGTTATTTACTTTCTTTTTCCTTTTACCTTGCTTGTAGCTCTCCTCTGGTCATCAAGTGTTAGTACTTGTTTGTGCTGATGTACCAAAGGTGTGCTTTTTGGAGCACATATTCCAAGTTTATTCAATTCATTAGGAATCTACCAGAGCACAACAAAAGGGGAAAAGTGTGACAATTACTTCAGAAGCAAAGTTTGAACTAAATTTAGATGCATCCATTATTTGTTGAGAAATATCTGCTAGAGAAGGAAAAAAAATCCTTTTGTACTCATTAGAGCTTTTATTCAGGCAGTAGAAAATGAGAGTCCTGGACTTCTTTTGTAAGATGTGGAGCCAATCTGGCCAGCAATATCTATTCAGATGACTTTAGTACACCAGCTTGACAAGTTGTAAGCAAGGAAGAGCAGTAAAGAATAAATATCAGTGAATTTTTTGGCCTTATCCCCGGATTGATCTCCTTCTGAATTGGCCTTTTTCTTTTTCTCTAAGGTTCAGCAGATGTTTAGCACAACAGGACAGATGCAGGTATGTAGGAGAATTCGGCTAGCAGTAGTTATACTGATCAGTTCAATTTGAGTTTGATGTGTTATACTTATCAAAAGATGCATTAAATTTATGTGGCAGACTACAAAGTCAGCTTTATGTTGTGTTGTGTATTCCAACTGCTTTCAGTTTTAATAGGTAGGTATCATATTAATAAAACTGTCTTGCAATGAAATGCTTAAACATTTCCATGGATGAAAATCTACCACCTCTCTGGGCAACCTGGTGGAGTGTTTTACCACCTTCATCATGAAAAATTTCCACCTAGTCTAACTCTACCCTCCTTTGGTTGAAGACTATTACCCCTTTGACCTAGCATTTCAGGCACTATTAAAAATTCTGTCTCCTATATATCTTATAAAATCCCCTCACCTCAGGTATTGTAAGGCCGCAATAAGGTCTCTCCAGAGCCTTCTCTTTTGCATGCTAAGCAATCCCAACTCACCCTTTCCTCATAGGAGTGGGGTTCCATGCTTCTGATCACTTTTTAAAGTCACATAAAGAATGTTAGGATCACAAAACCCCACAGAGACCATGTCTAACAGTGAGTACCCGCTTGACTGTTACCATTTTATATTGCATAAAAACTCATGTGCTGGACCAGAAGGAAAGAGCAAGTAGGATACAGCCTCCTCAGCCATTCTTTATTACCCTCATATAAACATCCTTTTACTGTCATGTCCAAATATACAGCTGGTTGATATTAATTGAATACTTCAGTGTAGTTTGTCCTCATTAGGCAGAATATTTGCTAGACATCCAGCATGCCCAAGTGAATGGAAAAAATTGTTCAAAGATTTATTTTGGTAGTTTTTCTGCAGGAAATTCAATCAATGAAGGGAGTCCCATCTTTTGTCAACAGGTCTTATCTTTAGTCCTTTCCATTTTTTTTTTTTTTCAAATTAAGTCCCTGTTTAATTAGGTCCTTGTTGTGCAAACCTCATTAATGTAAAGAGAGTTTGTTGAAGCCAGTTGAAACCCATAAAACAAGCACATGAAATCTTGCATTCAAATATGGTTGTGTAAGCTGTTTCTGTCCTCCTTACATGTCAAATATCTTAAGTTGCTTCTTCCTAAAGGTGCCTGACACTATCATGCCTTTGCATGCTCTATGATATGAAGGGAAAAATAAAAAGTTAGATAACAATATAATAGGGTAAAGAAAGTAATTTCACTGCTGAAAAACTGGTTTTCTCCTGAACTTAATCTATGATATTGAAGTTTCCAAAATAACAAAGGAAAGCTATTAGAGAAATAAATAAATTAGCATGAAAATTGCTCTTACTTATCAATTGAATAATTATTTTATTCAAGTTAGGAAATTATTTGAGCCAGGTTTATCACAGGTCATGAGTGATTCTAGGATGGCGGAGAGAGATGAGTAGGACAGGGAACAAGCTGGGAAGAAAGAATGGGAAAAATGAGTACATTATTTACCCAAAATTATCAAAAACCTTTTTGTAGATTCCCTGGTACCAAAATTTGGAAAGTATTGACCAGCATCCATAGTAGCTTAGGGTTTTTTCCTTGAAAGCTCTATTAGAGAATACCCACTTTGGAGTCCTATATCTTGAAACACTCCTCAGACTGAAACCTGTAAAACAGGAGGGATTTACCAGAAAGTTATGTGTTAGTGGCATTACTGTCTTCCTCTGAGTCTCAACTGGATCTCTAGTGCCAAAAGAGAAATATAGTTGCCTTCAGAAGGAGATTTATTTCATCTTAAGGTTGATATGTCAATGACATCAAAGAATCTTACATAGAAGCATCTATTTCCCCCCACACTGACCTTGAAGAAACCCATAGGTAACAATCATGGTTATAGCAATATCCTACTTAGAGAACATCAGGTTGCTGTTTATATGTATGAAAATAACATGGTTGACTTCTTAAAGGAAAGGGGAGCAGCAGCAAGGTTGCCTTTTTCTCCTGATTGAAAAGATTTCTTCAAGTCTGCTATCCATTCTGAGTTACAAATTCAACTTTCCTTGCCTATTAACCTTAATTGCCTTGCTTGGCTCCAAAATGAAGCCTCATGTGTGACAAGCAGAAGGGAAAAATCACCTGGTTTGATGGGTATGCTTTTCTTCATGATCCCAGGATGACTAGTTTCTATCACTGCAATAGCACACTTGGTGTTTAATTCTCTCCCCTGGACCCTTAACTCTTATCCTGCAGAGCTGTCACGTAGGCAGTCAGACCTCAGCCTGAACTGAATGTATGATTCCTGATTACCCATCCTGTTAAGCCATTAGAAAACTCCCTAGTCTGGTAAAATGACCATTTTTGCAGAAAGTCCGGGCCGGAGTTGAGTAGCTGGGATGAGCAGCCAGATTGCAGTCACCCTGCTTTAGAAGGTAAAACAGAGGGACGAAGGCTGCTCCATGACAGTTTGCCCAGCGAGAAATAATGACCCAAGGCATAGCTATTCCTATTTCAACATGAGCCTGGGTTACCTTCCAGCCCTGGGTGTCTTGCACTAGCCTTGATTTCCTCACTTTACTTTCATCATGTTCTCACCTCCTTGTGATAGCTGATCCCTGGCATTTACTGACTGCTTTACCTTTGAGCCTCTTTACAGAACAAGTTGAGGTTCTTTAAAAGTGCTGACATCAACCTCATTGGTAATAAGTATAAGAAACTCCCTTCAGTTCCACAAGGATTTGCAAGTCTTTTGTTTTCTTTATAATTTTTTTTTCAGCTAGACAAATTCAAGCAAAATGTGTGGTATAAGCACTACCATGCAATTTTGATGATAGTTTGCAGAATCTTCTCTGTGAAACTTACCAAGATAGCAGTCTGTTACCAAAATTTGTCTAAAATTATAAAAATTTTATTTTAATGAATTGTAGCAAAATGAGAATATCAGTGTTACTCTTTTATTTTGTCTGTGTACATTTTTCAGGTTATACTTTTTATTCCATGTGTTTTACATGAAGAATTTGTATCCAAGACACTAAATTTAGAATTTTACAACCACATTTCATGCAATTCTGCCTACTTTTCCTGTAGTTTCATTGGCATTTTACTCATCAGTTCCTAATTTATCATGAGTAAAATTTTTTTTTCCCCTAATCTGAAAGACATTCTCTGGTGTGTAGCAGTTAGACTTGCAACATATGGAATGATGGCATTGAGATATATATGTGCAGTGGGGATCACACTAATAATTTGTAGGAAATGATCTTTAAATACTATCTCCTCTCAGACTTGCCACTCCCAGCCTCATCCACCAGCTTGGCTGTCTCCTACAGCAGGAATTGTGCAGCAATTTTGATTCTCTGGCTGGGCTTGGATGCTTGTCATTGTAAGGATGTTGTGTCAGTCTGATCTTTTCAATAACAAGAGAAGTGTACTTGCAGGAAAGGATAAAAATGCTCTTTGTCACCAAGATGTTACACATCATTAAAACTGTTTAATCTTTTTATTTGAAGCTTTGTATGGTACACAATAAATTTAATCCATAATTTTCACCTTGTCCTTATGTTCATAGTAGCATTTATTCAAAATTGTGGCAGCAAGTAAAAAAACAGCTATGTAAAATGCAAATACTGTGTTACCTAGGAGAAAAACTTAGCTGCAAGAAAAAGAGGCAACTTATTTGTATCCAGTCAAAAAAGGCTTTAACGTCAAAAGCCTTTACTGTTAAAATGTATAGTATGGGCAGCTCATTGTAAACCAGGTTTCTGTTTGATGTAAACAAGTTCAGGGTCTTGAAAGCTGATGGACACTGGTGTGTTTGCTTTACTTTGATGTTGAAATATCAACTCTGAGCTAAAAGGTCTGGCAGTATTTTTCCTATAGAGTCAGATAGTTATAAAGGAAAATTCATATTCTGTCCAGCCTGTATAGTATAGCACCTTGACTAGCACTAATTTGCTTTGGGAATTATTTTCTTCCAGAATGAAACAAACTGCTATTATCCTGATTTGTGGCCAATATGAGAAAAAACTTAATGAAAGGTTTCAAGTTACAATGGATATAATGTTTCCATTGGATGCTTGTTTAAGTTGCTAAGAACCTTCATTATTGAAAGCATACATCTTCTTTCCAATTTAAATTTTGGAAATAGCACTGAGAGACACTGGAGGTTGCCAGGCAAGGCATTGCTAAATGGACATGACTTTTGACATCATAGTTTCACCTTGGTACATAATTTTGAACTTCTGAAGCCACCTCTTTCTGCTGGTTACTGCACCCCAGAACAAATTTTTCCCTAGCATATCTATAGAGTTTGATGTTTCAATCAGAATTCTTAAAAACACCTACATTTACAAAACCTTTTTGCTTTCCAGACCTTATTAGTCCTATCATCAAATGAGATGAAGCTGGGAATTATCTTTATATGCAAGGAAATTTCCATTGATGAGTTAAGGGAATAAAGACAGTGCTAATTTTTTACATAATATTAAAATATCTGGAATGTGCAAGAAGACTCAGGCTGTTAATTAAGATAAATTGTGAAAATAGTCACACAGTCTATAATTTCCATGTAGCCTTTAAAAGCAAGAAAATTATCTTGGTATAGGAGAAAAATATGATAATATATTCATCTGAGAATCTGATTGTGTTCGAAGAGTTACAAATCATCTGCTACTGGCATGTGCATTTTGGGTTTTCCGATTTCCTCCTATCTCCAGTGTCACATCTCTGTTTTCTACACAGATAGTGATGCTTGTTTTTAGAGTATAACTCAGAAAAGTTATCATAA
Organism: Zonotrichia leucophrys gambelii; assembly: GCF_028769735.1. NCBI lineage: Eukaryota > Metazoa > Chordata > Aves > Passeriformes > Passerellidae > Zonotrichia > Zonotrichia leucophrys. The sequence continues at coordinate 81,584,918 of NC_088169.1, forward strand.
ACAATGATCATGTTAAAACTTGGTAGTTTGTTAAGAATCTACCATTCTCATGGTCTGTATGAGCTCATATTGTGGATATCTGAGCCACTTACAATTTACTCATGAGTGCAAGGTACTCAGTATCCTCAGCCTGATTGTCAGAAAGCATCAATGCTTGGTTACTTTAATGTGTTCAATAATCAAATGCTGAAAAATAGGTAGTATATCACAAAACAGGAACAGAAAAATCCACATGATTAAGTCTAGTCTATTATTTTTTCCTTGGCTCTGTTGTTGGTTTCTCACCATCGATTTTTCTCACCGGTTCCTCAGTTTCTCTGGGAATAAGGCTTCTGCTACCTCCCTTGGAAGTTTATTTCATTGACAAGCTGTTATAACTAGGATACATTTCAATGCCTGCACAATTACCAACCCTTCCCTGAAACTTGCACATCACCTATATTTTGTAATGACTACTGACAAGACAAAGTTATACAAATCCCACTGGGATTAGGGCGCTGCAGTACTTGGAAAAAAACATTCCATGCATCCCTATTTAAACCTCCAATACTTCACTGTAGATCTCATACTATTCTTAGCACACTTAAAAATTGCCCCCAGCTTTCTTGTATCTACTCTTCTAACTGATAGGCATTTATGCAGCTATTTCATCTGACAGTCTCCAAGTGGTTCAGAAATTAGGCCTGACTGCATGCCTGTAGGACAGATAGAAATGATACTGCTTTTAATGTAGAGATGAGAAACAGAAAGCACTAGATAGGTTTTACACTAGTCAGAGAATGATTTCACTAAGCTAAGGGGGATTTCAGCTAAGAGTGATATCATTAGTCTACAAGGTTCCAGAGCTCACTGTCTCCCCTTGTTTTCCCCAGGAAGAGAATGAGGGTGTAGATGCACTGTCCATCTCCTTCTATCCAAGGTGACAAATTGAGGAATTCACTGGTTGTTATTATTAGGGAAAAATGAGTTTCCTGGACCACAGTTTACCTCTGCTAAAAATGAATGATTTTACACTGGTCAATTTTTTTTAATAGGTAGAACAATGATTTGTGCTCAGCTAAAAGCTGAGGGAGGATCTTTACCATCATGATATTTTTGCCACTTTTTAAGTGTGTTCTTTCTAAGCACCATCTTTTGTCTCCTAAAGGTGCAAAGCTAGAGGATGGATAGATGGGTGCTTGATCTTATCCAGTATATCTTGATGACTACCTATATCCAAATGTTCAAAAATATTTCAGATTGGATAGTCGGTGCACATCATCCTGAAATTTGAAGGTATACTGCTTAGATATTTAGATCAGTAAATATGCAGAATTGAATTATAAAATAAATTGTTACTGTTTGTCCATCCACTTGGAAGAAAGGACAATATGGGTTGGGAAGCTGAATATTACATTTTATCAGTATTTTATTTCTCCAAGCAAACTTCAAGGGAAAACAGACTTTATGAACTAAATTGCTAGGCACTGATTGCAAGAAGTGCTTGGCTAAAGAATGAACTGAATTTAGATGAGGGGGTTTTGGTCCATAACTGAGAAGCTGTACAGTGAACTTGTCTCTTATATTGAAAGTGCTTTGTGTGACAGCCTGTGGGTGGTCCACGATGTACTGATTAAATTTATGCAGAAATCTTTATGTGGAACAGGAAGAAGAAGCTGTCATTGTGTTTCTCCATAAAGGATTCTATTAGTGGAAGGAATAGCCCTCTCATATTTGGCAATATAGGAAAATTCTTCAGCCAAAGTCCCAGTGAACTCAGTGGCAACTTTGCTAAGTGACAGCTGAGAAGTGCAGTTGCACACTGTCTCTCTGACAAAGATGTGCTTACAAAATAAAAAAAGAAATCAATCACTGTAGCAAATTCTGTTTTATCCCCTGAGGGTTCACTAGTGTACAAGGATAAAACCACCATAGAAATCACACTCCTCTTGACGTTAGCTGTGCATTCCCATTTGCCCCACCCCTGATCATATGAGGAGAATGAGCTGAACGATTGCTGTGCCAAAAACATTTTTTGGGAGACATCACAAATGAACTATTCACAGCCAATAAGTCCTGTGATATGCTTTGAAGTCTTCTTCCTGATTTTGGTTGAATCTATGGGCAAGCCTGCTTTTGATGCTAGTGATGCAATGAAAGCCCCAAGCACTGTACATAAGCCACGTCATATGAAAAGCAAGAAACCTGAGGAGCAACAAGGAGCAAAAGAACAAAGGAGATATTTTGAGTTCAAAACCTAATGTCTCTTTCATTAGCATTGATTAAACTCATTTGTACTACAGTATCATTATATAGCTGAAAGATTGAAATTGTTTTCTTTGATGCCTGCTTTTGAATCACTGGAGTTGCTAATCTGAGTCTGCTGTGATAACCATTACCCTTCACTCCCTACTGTCCAGAATTTCTCCCTACTTGGTATTTTCCATACCTAGAAGTACGCAGCAACTAGCTAACTTCCACCTGTCTGACTTCCTGCTTGTAAATTCACCTACTGTCCTTCATTTTTAGCCTGCTTATCGTTTCCTTCTGGGTCCACAGTAAAAGAGGAGGAGAACTAAGGCACAACATTTTGTAGTGAGATTTTGTGTACTCTCTGTCACCAGTGTTAGGGTGATTGCCAGATGTAGCTGGCAGCAGTCCTGCGCAGACAGAGCTTGTGTGGCTGGAAGGCACATCCATGGTGATTTTCCTCTATGACTGAAAGGGCAGTTTGGAAGGGAGGATTAAATCTCCCAGATATTGGCTATGGGATTCATCTGCATAAATAGAGTTTTGGTTGCTACTGAGACACTCTAGTATATAAAATGCACATCCATGAGACACACAGATGTATTGAAAGACTACAGGAAACTCACGTCACTCTGATGCACTCATGATCAAGCTGGATACTGTCTTCAGTTTAATATTGTGTTCTGGGCAAGAAGAGAAGCAGAGCCTTGAGTTCAAAATTTGGGCTAAATTATTATCTAGTCTTCACTGAGAAGTGAGAATATATGTGTGTGGTTTTTTTTGTGTGTGTGGTTTTTTGTGTGTGTGTGTGTGTGTGTGGGTAGATGGGGTGTTCTACTGTAGAGTATCTTATCACCTTTTCCTCAGGAGAAGGAGCATGATGGGAATGGCTGGTTTCTTCCCTCACTTTTTCCAGCTGTATCTGCCTAAAGTTGTTTTATATGTTTTTTTAAACAATCTGCCTAACAGCTCTTTTCTTACTGAGTTGCAATTCCATATAACACTTGTTTTGTTTTTTTTTTCTGTTATTACCAGACCTACAAGCCTGTATTCACTCAAGGGCCTGTAATTGTCCAGTGTGTTCATGTTTTTGATCATAGATAGTTTCTTCTACATAGAAAAGGTACCAGTTTCTACTATATTAATTGACATTATCAGCTACATCACACAATTTTACAAATCACAGAACGATGAAATGATTTGAGTTGGAAGATCCTGAGTGATCATGTTGCTCTAACTGTCAGGGGCAGTGACAACTTCCAAGTAAACCAAGTTGCTCAGAGCTCCATCCAACCTGGCCTTGAACACTTGCAGGGATGGGACATCCAAAAGTTTCCCTGAAAATTATAGTGTCTCATCACCCTCATGATGAACAATTTCTTCCTAATATCTAATCAAAACCTATATTGCACTTGACCTTGCTGCACTTCATGAAGTTCACACGGACCAAGCCCTCAAGGCTATCAAGTTCCATCTGGATGCCATCCCTTCCCTCCAGCAGCAGTGCCATCAGCAAACTTTTTAAGGGTGCCCTAAATCCCACTGTCCATGTCACCAACAAAGATGTCAAACACTGCCAGTCCAAATACTGACTCTTGTGGAGTGCCACCTGCCACTTAGACACTGAACTGCTGACCACAACTCTTGGAGCAGGACAATCCAGACAGTTCCTTATGCATTGGGTGGTTCAAAGCCAAGCTAAAACTGAAACAAATACAGCCAATTATCAGCTGACTGCTACACTACTGCTATCTCAGCTAAGGCAAGAGAGAATTGGCTCAAGCCAAGGAAGACCCTACAATGTTTGGGCATTGAAAAAATCTGAGGCCTTTAATCAATAATGGCAAATTTATATGCATGTGGCTACATTTTCACAGCTACCAAAGTAACACTATGAATCTGCATTAAGGCACCTGCATCCTTTTCCATCCAGGAAATTAGCCCAAGTGCATGATCAGAGAAAGGATGAGAATGTGCCTTATTTTGTGACAGGCAATTCTGCATCTATTTGCAGAGCAGGCTATAATAAGGAAGGCAACAATATGCAAGCAGAAATGTTTGGGTAAGTGTGTTTTCTTTATGAATCTTACATACACCTTAGTCTGTTAGTCTGATATCACCACACTTGCATCCACACAGAAAGATAAAAAGAACTTGTCAAAATCAGGCAAAATAGTAAAACAACAGCAGGAATATAGAGCATGATTTTGAACAGATTACCATGGAGGTGACTGATCCTAACACTGTTGATGATGGCTGAGAAGAAAAAAAGCTTGGAGGGCAACAAATTGTCAAAACGTAACTCTCAGTTTTCCCTCTGAATCTTGTATTCCTTTCAGCATTATGAATTTGCTTTTCTTCAGAAGAAACAGCTTCTGTTGCTCTACGTTCTCCTTGTCCACAAGATTCAGAAAGGAAATTTTGTGGATGTGAACCCATGATGGCTGAAAAAAGTAATACATGTTTTTGCTGAAGTTACAGACTAGCCAGAAAAAGTGCCTGAACTCCACGAGTTTTTGGATAAGGAGAAACAGATGGGTGAAGAGGTGTCTTAGAAGCTGTGTCAGAAAAGAAAGCTCTAGTTAAAGGCTGAAATAGAAGCATAGTGTGTCTCTCACCATCTTCTCTGGAAATACCATCAAGATTGGTGGAAATATCACCAAGTTCTTCACACAATCTAATTAATTTTCCCCCTTATCTTGCAGACATATTTCTATGTGATTTACCTTATGTTTATACTTAATAAATTTTGATTTAGCAATTGTGCGATCAAAACCTCTGTTGCATATCTGTGTTTTGAAAGGACCTAACTTAAAGCCAACAGGAGTCATTTAGATAACGAACAGTTTTTCTAATGTTCTTGCACTACAGAGGTATAGCATCCCATTTTCAAACTGCCAGCATTTTCCTTCTTGAGTGTAAAGACTGCTGAGCAAAGCAGAACTATCTTCAGTAATACTGCCATTGACATATTCAAGGACTGGTATAATGCTTAGTTAAATGATTTGAATAAAGAATGAGCAGAATGAAAAGTCCACTGTCTATTTTGGAAGGAATTGGCATTTCATGGAGGATTTGAAACATTTAGTTTCTACGGCAACAGGCATTGGAATAATGCTTTGATTTAGGATACAAGAACTTTAACAGTTACTTGTTTAAATATTAATAATAATTTTTTACTTTAAGAAAGAATGCATCATTTGAATCTGAAGATCTTAAAATGCTGCTATTCTGAAAGGAGAGAAGCAGCAGTGTTCTTAAAACACAAAACAATTTACTTTTTCTTCAGGAGGACACAACACAGAGGTAGATGTCTCAGGAGAAGCGAAATGCTGAACCTCCACAATTCCATTATTCCCTACCCTTTTCAGAGCCAATAGATCACAAATGCTTTGAAACTAGTGAGATGAATAAGTATGAATACCTAAAATTCTTATTTTTAATCTTCTGGAGATTTTGCATAATCACCCTGAAAGCAGAAGATAGTTTAGGGTAAAATTTCTTTCCTTAGACTTTTCCATCATTGTGCAAATTAGGTTATTTTATCACTGGACATCCTTCAGTTCTCGTCTACTCATTGTATTGCTCCATCAGTCTTCAAAAGTTCATGTTCTGACAGCCAAAAAATTGTCACATCTAATTCTCTTGATCTCTGAAAGACATTTTGCTGCCTTCCATCAATCATGGATAAGTTCAGAGCCTACCAGGATCCATGATAGTTAAAACAAATGAGTGTCCTTACCAGCCCTAGGTGCAGCGCTACTGCACGGCTTGGAATTGTAATAGGGCAAGGGACCTCTCCACAAAGGAGCTATATGCTAATAGTTTGTGTGCCCTTTTCCTTCCCCACAGACAATCCAAAACTTTCAGCCAGGCAATTCCAACCCTGCAAGGTTCTGCCAAATGATTTGTCGCTGATTTAATCAATATTCATTTATTTGTTTGTTGATTTATGATTCTTTCAGGCTTCTTTCTCTGGCTGTGATTTCTGATTTTCATCTGCATTGACTTTTATGTTCCAAAAGACATTTATTTCTCCCTATAAATCACAAGAATTTAGGACATGGTACTTAAAAAACAAAATAGTTGTGATTTGCACTAAATTATTAGAGTTGCTAGTACTGTGATCCAGACAGATTATTATTTGTACATTGTAATCTCCAGGTCTGTGACAGTGGTAAGCAGGGGTACATATGCTAATGTGCTGTTGGAATTAGACTGAAAGAAAGCATACTGCTGATATTAGGCTGTAGAAAGGAATAGGTTTATGCAAGACATTCTGTCAAGACATAGCTTATTAGAAGTGTGATTAGTATCAGCTGGCAACAGGAGAGTGGTAGTGTGAAAAAAAATTATTTATGCCATGAAATCTATTTACACCTATTTAGAAGTGTTACCCCAGTAAGTGTCTTACAAACAGGCACAGAATTTATTACTGAGCTGTCAGCTTTCCTGGGAAGTAAATAAAAATATGTTTAAAATGGAAAAACAGCTTCCAAGCACAAATTGAAGAGGAAAAATTAATGAGTGGCAATCACCTTTTTTTCCCCTGTAAAGAAGCATTTGACTAAAAAATAGAGAGAGTTTCTCTCCTAGTATAGGAAGACAAAGGCCTCTAAATACGATTTAATGTCCAAATATTGTTTGTGCATTTTTGTCTTCTTATGTTTTAACATATTAAGAAAGAGTGAATATGATTAATTGTTTTTATTAGGTTAATTTTTATTATCAAAATTTGCAGCATTAATTTATTAAAAATGAGTATGCCTTTTCTTTGTAGGCAGCACGTACTAATTAACCATTTTTTAATATCTGTCGTTGTAAAAATAAAGTTTATCTGGAAGATTCAAAATCTCAGATAAAAGGATGTAAAATTGTGTTCAGGATATTCAAGATCTTCTAGAGATAAGAACTCCTAAAATTGGTCACTGCCAGCAGATTCTATTGCTATGGAAATCAGTCGCAGTTTTGCAAGAGCTTCTCACATAATTTATTGACGGAATATCACAGTCTTAAGGAGATTTCTGTTGAAGTGTAACTGAAATAGTCAGATATTTTAGGATTTATTGGGGTTGCTCTTTTTTTTTTTTTTTTTTTTTTTAATTTATTTTTCAAGCTGTGAACTTCTTGCCTTTTTTGGACTGGGATGTTAACTATGCTTTTGAGAAGAAAAGTAAGTTCTGAACCTGATTCCAAAATCCTACACCCTGCTTTGTGAAAGATCAGATCCAGATACCTTCTTAGGTTTTAAAAAACCTTTAAGCTCTTTTGCCGTCCCTGTCTGTGTAACTCATATGTCTGCCCTGTCATTCCATACATAAGGAAGATGATGAAACTTTCAACAATTTCTTTGTGATATTTGTCTTTGAGGAACATGCAATGTTTTGTGCAATAAACTAAGTTGTTATCTATAGAAGCTTGGTGCAATATTCTTTGAATCTCAGACTATGTATACTAATAAAAGTAAATCCTGTATTATATCTAGAAGTTCTAAGCAGAGGGAGACTCCATCATGTCAGATTTATCACAAAAAGTCCATGTTCATCTTGTAAGACCTTGCTATGATGCAGCACTCCCTGGCCCATGCTATCTTGTGAATCATGTCTGATTGAAATGCTGCTGCCTAACCTGAGCAAAGCCATAGAGGGAAAGGGGTTACAGTTAAATGCTGTACACAGCAGCAGGCCTGTGTCTGAGTCCATGGCTTAACCCTATTTCATATATGGGTATAGAGGAGCTCAACAGAAAGATGCTGAGGGAGAAAAAACATTGCTAAGATGCAGGAGTTTCATTTCTAGAAATGAGTGTAAAGGAAGAATTCAAAAAATAAAATGTGTACTCACTCCAGAGACTTCCAGACATGAAGCCACATGCAGCACAAACAAAAAAGCAGGAAATAAAAAATTCTGATTTCTCAATAATGATGAACAAAGGCCAGAACAAGCTGCACAGAAATTTTGTGTGAACTTTTTTCCCTGATGGTGTTTCAAAGTTGACCAAACAAGGTCAATCCATGTCTGGGAGGGGCATTCATCCACAAGTTTTACCTTCCAGCCTCAATGATTCTCCATTTCTAGAAAACAAGGACTGTTATTACTGATAGAACAAAACTGAGTTTTACCTCTTTCTGCTCTTTTACTGGCTACAAAGATCTAAAGGCATGGGTTGAGACACTTGTAGAAATATGTACTCCAACTCCCGCCTCCACAAGATCACAGGTACAGCGCAGAGGGAGAAGATCTTGACAGCCTTGTGGTAAATGGAGCAAAGAGCTTGGCCTTACCTAATAATTTGTAAAACAAGGCAGTTTGTGCAATGGCATCAGTAAATCAGTGTGGAAATATGCATGTGCAGAGTTTCTCTTTGAAAATCTGAGTCACACCATGAAGGTGGCTTTTGTGACTCTGCAGGATGTGAATTTTCTCATCTTAATCAAGTACCTGGGCTCTCTGCATTCTGCTAATGTATCTGCTCTGATCTACCCTCCAATGTTTCTGCTTCTGCTGTACTTACACAATGTTGAGTCCTTTAGTGACATTTCCTTCACTGAATTTATGGTGTCAGGCACTGTGGGGTGTGTACAGAGCTGCTTTTGAAATTCTGTGTTTACTTCTTACACCAAATGCCACATCTCATTTGATATGTTAATTTTAGAATCTAATGAAGTTTTAATTAAAATAATTTGAGTTAATAATCACAGTTCATGCGCCTCAAAAAGGAAGGAGATTAATGATAATTTAAAACAGTATGTTTTTACTAAGTGTATGAACTTTTCTTAATATAACTTAATAACACTACCAGTTATATTCTGGTAAATTAAAAGCAACGAATATTAGAAACTGTTGTAAGAGAGCTGGAAAAAGAACACTCATAATTTTATTTCAGAGAGCATGAAAGGACAATTTACCACTCTTCTGGAGCTCTTGAAGACTAACTGAGAGTGAAGTCTGGTGTCTCTGTTACTGAGGGTTTAAATAAGCTTGTGTCATGGTGACATAAAATGGATATTGATGAATGTCTCTGTGACCTTGATTCAGGCAAGTGGACTTCTCAGTTCCATTATAGATGAAGAGAAGGGTGCAGTAATTAAAACTGTTTTGATGAATTGGGATTTAATAACATAATTGCTTTATTATATAAAATACTGACTCAGCTGATTCAGCCAAGTTTTAAATGAAGGCCTGTTTGTGGCTTTTTTAAGCAAGATTTTAGAAAAAAAAAAAATCTGATTTTTTTCTGTCTTTCCTGCTAAAAAGAAAAGAGCTGAAAATATGATCAGAGAACACTTTCAGTTAGAAAATGTCTTTTCTTTCAAATGAAGTTATGTCTGCTGGATCTAAAGATCTGAGACCTTGATAAATATTTTAGGATTAAGGAAGAATATTTACCATGCAGACTATGGCCTGTATTATTAGCATCCTGCTGTCTGACCTAAATAGAGACACAAGGAGAATGCTGATTGCTGACAGACCTTGGAGCTTCCCAGCTTAAATGTGCCATGACATGTGGAATGCATTGTGTGTAACCTGTATGCACACCTGTAACTCAAATTCCCCTCAGAAAGTGTAGTGATAAACAGGTTTACTGCATTTTAGAACTGAAAGCAGGAGCTAACAGGCTGGACTACTTCTATTGCTGTTTTTTGATTTTGGATTCTAAGACTCTTCCTTCCAATGTTCCTCAGTATGTAGAGCAGAAGGTTATGATGAAAAATACATAATATATCCCATACTGAAGCTATTGATCCCCCACAGAATGAATATTAAGGTAAAAATACCTTATGTCTTTGTCTCAATTGTCAGTGGAAATGTGGATCCTGAACAGTACTGGAACTAAAAGTAACTATTAAAGTCACCATGTAAAGAAAAAGGACATATAAAAATAATATGTTCTGCTTTAATAAGATCAATTCAATGAACAAGGACTTCTAGACTACATTACCTACTAATAGAAACCTGCTGACAACAACTTAGAAACTCAGATGTAAGAAGAATCTGATTTCACCTTTAAGTAATAGCACTGAATTATTTAAACATAATTGCCTATCAGATGATTTGCAGAGTAGGTCTGATTTTTCTCCACAAGGCTGAATATTTTAAGACATTAATCATATCCCACTCAGCATCCTTAGCAGCTGACTGCAATTTTCAGATATGTGGGGATTTTGGGGATTTATAAACTTGTGCCCTCTTGAATCATGCATGCTTATTTCTGCTGTGATTCATATAGGATGGCATACTTTGATAAGGATAGCAGATAGCTATGTCTGAAACCTTTAAGCCCTATTTGATGCTGGCTTGATGATTTGGGAATGTAATATCCCCCCACAAATTGTCTGTTCCCGGCTTTTGTAAAAACAGACTTTGTCTCCACTGCGTTTACACCATTTGAGATTTCAGCCTGAGTTTCTCTTTTTTATTTTGTCAGATTCTATTCTTTACTCTTCCAAGATGTTAAATTAGCCCTAGTTATTGGTGGCACATAAGTAGAGTAATTTTGCATGCTGTGATCTCCACTGCTCTGCGCTGTTGAACTCAGACTGTGCACATAGGTCAGACAGACCCTCGGGGATCTGTGAGGATCATATTCAGTGGCTTATGTTGTGCTGACAGTGATATCAGAGGACAGTTGTAATTTCTGTCCTCAGAGACCTCAGAGTTCTCCTTGCTCTTGCCTGAGAGGCTCAAGGGATGCTGGGGAAGATGCTCACTTAGCCTTCTCTTTTGCACACTGTCTGCTGCAAAGGTTGCATGAGAGATTAAGTCACCAGAATATTTCTTCTCTGTTAATTTAGAATTTGGTAAAAACTTATTTGTTGAACTACCAAAGTTTTTGTGACAAGGAGACTGAATAGTACTGGCAAGTTATCAGTGTGCATCTATCAGGTTTCCAAAGCCATCCAACAGAGAGAAACTGAATTTTAGTATGTGCACAGAAACCTCAGTGGAAGTGTTACAATTTTTCTTCTCTGCTCAGTAACCCAGAATGGATCTGAGGAAAATTTTATATGATCATATGATTTTATATGATGAAATTCAGATGTTGCAATGTCATAGGAGCCCTGTGATAATCCACATAAAACTTTTGTCTGCCTGTTAGAGGATTTTTTATTCAATTAGATTAATGAACATTATTTTGAAATGAAAATATATATAAAAAATGAACTTAGGGACATGAAATTTTTCTGGAAAACCATGCAAATGTAGAAAAGAATGAGGGATATCTATCATCATAAAGCAGTGAATAAAAATAAAATTTCACCTTTAATTTTCACTCTTTTATGAATAAGGTATGGTAGATTTATTTATAATCATTCCTATAATCTTGAGTTCTGTAGACACATACGTTGCTGCAGGAAACTCAATAGCAAGAGTCACTATTGAAATCTGTTCTTGATTCTGCCATAATAAATGTAGAAAAAATATTTAATGATCATAAAATAACTGCATTGAAGGAGTCCTTTGCATGATTGGGTGTCCTGGTTTCAAGTAGGCTTAAGCAATGACACCGGACCACAGCATATTTTGCTTTTTAACATCTCTTCCTCACAATTTGCCGGTAAAACCCGACTGGAGTACTCATTTACTCTCCAGGAACACCTCTTTAATAACAGATGCTTTAATTCTTGGAAGAAAAAATGCAGATGTAAAATATGCTGCAAGAAACCACACAGAAAGTGTGACAGGTAGAGAGAGAGATATTCTGGTAGCGCTTTACTGTGCTACATTCATTGTTTTGAAAGAATCCCGCATTTCCTCATGAGCAGAACAAGAAAAAAGGGACAGTTCCCAGGTAAAACTACAGTGAATTTGGAGAATTTGAAGAATAATTTTGTTATCTTCAAATTAGAGAAATCCTCAAAATATTCAAAGCTTCAAATAGTTTCTGTAGCTGATAATATTAACAACAACAACAACAGTAACAACAGTGATTCAAACAGTATTTTTAGTAGCAGCATTAAGGATCATAGTTGCCAGTGGAAGGGATAGCACCACAAGTATATCCTGACCACATGAATCAGCTGGACACTCATACTGTCAGAGAAGCAGCATGTTTGCTATTATGCTCCAAGCTATGCTTATCAAGGTCTAGGCTGCCTGACTGTGAAAGGCCTTTGCCAAGTGAGTCACTGTGTCTTACCTTTGCTTTTTTCCCCTCCAAATTTCTTCCTATTCGCTATTCTCATTCCTTCTGTAATCAACAAGTCATCCCCATTTACTCTTTCCACACTTGCCCTGATTTTGTTGGCTTGATGCCTTTATTTTGTCATCATAGCACATCTGCCTTGGTCATTTCTAGATTGGTCAGCAATTCCATTAAGCTAATACCTCATTTCCCACCCATAATATCTCTCATTTCTACCACTGTCCATGTTGCTATCTCCCTAATGTAATCATATCTGTCAGAGTTGACAACTTGCATACATAATATTACTTTCCCTATCTGCAACATCATGAAATGTCTTAATAATATAGCATCTGATCACAGGTGAACCTCTGCATCCATGCCCTAATAATCACAGATGATCAAAACTGTTAATATAAAAAGCAAAATTCTGTTTCCAGCTTGTGTCTGGCCTGTTGATCTCTTTGCAACTTCAAGTCCATATAAAGGCAGTGATGCAGTGGTCTGTCTACCATTACACAGTCCCAGTCCTCAAGAAATGCAGGAATGTTATAATCGAATAAGGGTATCCTAATTTCAGAAAGTTTCTCATGCCTTTGTAGGGTGGAAACAGCTGTCAAGGACACTTCAGCCTAAGCATACACAAAGGTAGGCTTTATTTTTCTCCAGCCACTCCGTCTCCTTGAGAAAAGTTTTGTCTTTTTGTTTCCCCTTATTCTAAAATAAACCTGGAGAATGTGTGTGATTTGTTGGCTGCTGCAGTTCCTTTCTAAGTACACGAATGTGGGGAATGGGAAAGGATATAGATTTATTCATAAAGAATTTAGAGAGGTAGGTAGCCAGATGTAGACTTCAGAGATTTCTCTCTCATATGTGGAGAATCATAAATTAGACTTAGAGTTGTACCTTTCTACAAAAGAAAAACTATCTCTGCTTGGACCTGCATCAGGTTGAAAGGTCTCATCTGGTGAGGTTCTTCAACAATAACATGGACAAGCTATGTGCAGTAAAAGACAGGAAATATTCCATAAAGAATGGATCACCACAGAACATGGGAAAGGATTTAGGAGGCTATTGGGCTCTCTCTGGAGGAGCTAGGGAAGGTACTGCATAAAATACTGACTCAATCAAGCTACTGAGACCAATCCAGCACTCTGAGCAAGAAGAAAGTCACCTTTTAGTGAGCTTTTGGCAACTAACAGGAATGGGGAGATGCCAGCCTATATATGGTAAATCTGACTAACTGCAAAAAAAATAAAATAGAACTTTCCAGAAGACAACAAGGAGGAATGTCTAGTGTCAGGCAAAATCAGAGAAGAAAGTGGGGAAATAGTATTGTCGCTTCCATAAAACTGATGGGTGTAATAATCTAACTGCAAAGAGATGAATTTGCAAGCACTGCCAGGCAAGAAAAAATTCTGAATTTGATGGACAAAATTTCAAAAGTTTTGAGTACTTGTTTGATTTGGTTTTGTTGTTTCTTTGTGAGGGTTTTGTTTTGTTTTTCTTTCATGGTGTCTTGGGATGTTTTTTGTTGTGTTTAATTTTCCTCTAGTGTTGTGGGGTTTTTGTGGGGTTTTATGTTTGCTTTTTTTTCTGATACAAGCTTTTAGTTAATACCTCTTTTTTTCTGTGGCATTTTACAATTGAATAAATGCTTCAAAGGATAAGGGCAGAAAAATAAAGAGAGACACATGCTTAGCCGCAGAATAGAATACAATAAATTGTTCCTTGTTAATCACAATACCAATTTTTAACACTGTGCGCCATCAACAAGGGTAAGAGAAAGAAGATTCTTAGGTATTCAAGAAATCTAGTTGTAATCTCTCAAAAGTTATATAGATAGTGGCATCTTGGAAGAGAGACTTGTATTTATTAAGTAATCACTGATTGAAGACCAATAAATTATCATTACCATTACCGTAAATTATCATTGTGTGAAGAGCAGCAAAAGAGGACAATGATTTATTCAGCTGGGTTTAGAAATGCAGATTAAAAACAGAACCTATCAAAACAGGTGCCAACAGGGGATGCAAAGACTTAGGGAGGTGTTCACAAGCTGGCTATATTTGTAAAACATTTTGGCTAGTTCAGAGTAGCTTGAAACAATTACACTAAATCCTTACAAATGTCGGGATGTTGATAGGGAATGCTGTACTCTAGCACCTAATTGATCTGCTGCAGAATACAGCACTAACTCAGTGGGGGTTAAAGTGCCTGATAATTTACAGTTATTTTTTGCTCTTAGAATAAAAGATTATCATTCTGGGGTTTTTTTCCATTTTTTCCCCCTGGTATTGATTGTCCGGAAACAACTAAAATTTAGTTTATATTCTTGTGTTATAACATTTTTTTCACTGGTGAACCCAATCCAAACTGTGTCCCAAAGGAGATAACCTGAATTAGTAATGATTTCCAATCACTGTGTGTATGGACATTAAAAATGAAGCATTAGAATAAAGACTCATCAGATTATCAACTATGATTTGCAGTGTCTGCACAACCTTTACCCTTTCTGTAAGAAAACAATAAAACAGAACAGTAAAAATCAGATTAATTACAGTTGACTTTAAAACAGATCTTTTTGTCCTGTTTGGTCCTTTTAAAGCTGTTATGGGATAGCAAGCAGTCCACTTTTAGACAGAGAAAAATTCTTAGAATGACCACATACTGATAACATTTACAGTTTACTATTACATGAAGAATAGCAAAAAGGACTGGGAAAATAAAAAATCAGAAATTTTCTACCTTTTTATGCTAATTCAACACAATCAATAACTGTGAGGAATTGTGGGAGATTTAATGATGCTTGTCTTTTAGACTTTCTTTTAATGAGCAGTGTGAAATTCAGTGTATGGAGTCTCCATCCTTGGAGATGTTCAAACAACAACAAGTCCTGTTGGTCCTGGCCAACTGGTTTTTGGTGGGCCTGCTTGAGCAGCAGTGTTGGATGAGATGATCTCCAGAGGTGTTTTCCACCCTCAGTGCATCTGTGATTCTGTGCCACAGCATTCTTGCCAGTGTGACTGGTATCAGTCTATTTCAGCTGTGAGTGAAGTCTGGACAGCCACAGTGTCCCCTTCATTACCACCTGTGCTTCCTACATTGCCAAGTTATTAAGCCATACCTTGACTTCAAAGGTGCACCATGAGATGGAGAAGGAACAATACATTGCCTGCTAGGCAAGGTGTTTATTCATATCTAGGGAAAAACAAAAAAGTGCAAGTTTATTTAGAGTTTTTGAGCAGTCCTGGAAAGACCAGAGGGTTTTGGCAATCACCATGCCCATAGATTTTCAGATAAATGAACAGCTGCCTGTACATCCCTAAGGAACCTGTTACTCTGCAATCTGACAGAGTGAATAATAGCTAATAATAAATTTTTTTTGGCTGAAACAAGCAAGAATGACTCCCTTCACTAGAATCCTGTGCTAAACAATTCTGTCTCAATTGATCTGCAGTACAGATGGAGAAAACATGAATTTTTCAGACTGAGCAAAGTAGAGAATGTGACACGGTTCTCAAATAGTTGTAGCCTTCCCTCAAATTATTTCCGTTGCTGCTTTTCAGACTTGAAGTATGTTAGTAAAATGAAAGGGAAGAGAAAAGAGAGAGTCGGAAAAGAAGGAAAAGGAGAAAAAGAAAGCAATGGCAAGAAAATGGAAAGGGAAAAGGAAAAGGGAAAAAGGAAAGACAAGACAAGGGAGGATTTGAATCTGTCAGTACAATAATATATATAATTCATAACACAATCTCTTTCTTTACATCCATTTACATTCTGTCTCATTTTCTGCTGATTATTATGGGCATGTGTGGAAAGGAAGATAGCAGTTTGAACAAGGGATTTAAAAATAATTGCTCTGTTACTTAATCTTTATTAGCAGAACTTGCTGTTTAACGTAATGGAAATAAACCGGTAGATGACGGAAATCAGCATGTATTCTCCTCATTATTACAAAAAATTTTGAAGAAACACATATTTCATTACATTCTCAGTTCACATAATGCAGTTTCCTTCAAAAGCTGTCACAGCCTCCTCTGCTCTTTGAGATGGAGGTCATCTATTATTTGTCCAGATGCTTCTGTGTGACTGTTACAGGGAAATTTGGATCACAGGTCTTAAAGGTTAAATGTAAATAGAAAGCCCCTGTAAAAACAAGCTGCCAAACATGGTTCAATTATTGCTTTCACAGATAAATTTGTGCTCTAATTGAATTATTTTTAATTATTTTAAGTGAACTTTTCAGTAAGCTAATAACACCATAACTTAAAAAGCTGATGGAGAACATAAAATTGCCTTGGAAGCAGAATATGTTTCTGGGGAGGTCTAGAAATGTGTGTTCATGTGACTCTGTTGAATACTGGCCTGCTTGCTTCTAACAGTCTCAGTTTCAGTGATGATGTCTCCCATTCCAGATTGCTACATTTCTTTGTACAAGGTTCAGAGAAACAGCATGTTTTCCAAATGGGGTTTGCAGCTCCCAGAAAAGGGGATGTTGTCTTGGTTTCAGCTAGGGCAGAGTTAATTATCTCAGTAGCTCTTACAGTGATGTGTTTTGGATTTGGAAGAAGAATGTTGTAAGAGCTGTACTTTAACCAACAGGAAGAATTTCTTGCCTTTTCTCTATCCAGTTTAAGGACATTGCATTACTGGCTGCAAGGTAACATTATTTAATCAAGAACAAGGTTCCTCCCATCAGCTTCAAGCTGTGGGGAACATTTATGACATTTTGGTTTCTTATGTGCATTATATAGGGAACCTTTTACAAATGAGTGAGATTTATAAATGATATCCAATGGTCCAACTCCTGTGGCATGGGCTGGAACACTTCCATCCCAAGAATCCCCAAAAGATCTCCTCTCTGTTAAAGTCTGTCAGAATCCATTTATGTTCCGCACATGCTTAGCAAGAAAAGAGTAGTCATGTGTTGTAGGGTATTCAGATGGCAAAAACACTGGAAACAATGAGCTTCTTATCCGCAATATTTTTCCACTCATTATTGACCATTTTGGTCTTTTCCAGGGATGTGAGGATTTGTCCTTTGAGGTCTCAAGGCCTTCATTCAGCCCAGAAGCTGAGAAGGGATCATGAATGGCGCCCATGAGCTTAGGGACAGGGTGTTCTCTGATTTTATCATTTATGAAACATGAAAGGGAGGAAAGGGAGGAAGTATTTGTAAGAGTGTTTATTCAAAAAGTTGCTTTGTTGATTCATAGAACATTTTTGTGAGCACTTTATTGACACTTATTTGTAAAGGAGAAAAGATTTCTTCAGGTTTTATAAATGAAATCTTTAGGAATAAATATCATGAGACTTGATCTAGGAAACTGTACACCAGGATAAACATGTAGTTAGATGAAAGCAGAAAGAAATAATACTTACACTGAGAGGACACATTAATGTGGAATTTTCTTGTTTTTCTAAAAATCATACAGTTGACTTATGTACAAAATTCTAACAAAATCCCTTGTGCCCACCAATCATTTATTAAAAAAACATTTTGAGTGACCCTAAAAAGGGCTAATATGTTGTTGCATAATCAACACTAAAAAAATTATTTGCAATAATAAATAAATTTTAAATTGCTATCTTCAAACGGCTATCAAAGATCAGGTTTTTGCTGTTAATTGAAATACTGGTGCATCCCCTTTACTCAAATCACCATATCTTGCTTCTGTTTCCAAAATAAGGAACAATTCAGTGTTGACTTGAACCTTCAAGCTCTTGGCCTTTTTCAGTTGTTACTAATGCATTTATGGACAGATGAATTAACACATGCTTCAGGCTATGGACATGATTACCATAAACAGAAGTCAACTGATTTTTTAATCTTGGCATTTAAAATCCCATGCCACTGTGCTCTAGATTTATTTTCACCGAATATTTAAACTGCAAAGGAGATTTTTTATAGTTGGGCAGTTTTGAATTGTCTGTGTGGTGAATGGACAACTCTGAATAGTCTTTGAGGTTTTAGTAATTCTCATAGCAATTCTCCAAATGTGTTATTACTAAGAACCTACAATCAGTCATGTCATTCTTCCCTCAGATTTTGTCTCAAAAAGTTCATCTCAAAAACTTTATCCCAGGGGTAAAGACAAGTGGACACTTTGACCATAAGAGGACATCAAATCATACCCTTTTATTTTCCAGGTCTATCACTTGGTATTGCAACTGCCCCATTTTGACATTTTTGACTCTTATGGAAGACCATCAAGTCCCTTCTCCAGCCAAAGGATAAAAGGATTGCTTGTAGACATTGAGAAGACAATAACATTTACTTAATACTACTTCCTTATTCTCTTGCCTTCCAGGACCTGTGAGAGATGACTCCTCAATTTTAAATAATTTTTAAACATTTATGCCCTTTTTTGCCAATACATCACATGAACATTTTCTTTACATTTGCTACTTTCTTTCCTTTGAGACCTGTATTACAGTATATTTTTCTCAGATATTATAGATATTATACACATTGATGTTTAAATTTTTTCAAATACTTCATGTCATCCCCACACACTTGTATTTATTATTTATATTGGAAAACTCACAAATGAATGACTTTAGAACTGTGTTAAGCTGACATTTATCTGAAAGGCAGAACAAGAGAAGTGTTCACTAAAACAAAAGTTAACCAGCTTACTTCAACAGCTTTACTCTGAAATATTTGTTTCGTTCAAATGTCTTTAAAGAAACAGATAAGAAAGCTGTCCAGGCTCTTACATTAATTGTTTATCTCCTATTTTAGCTGCTCTATCTGAAAAGGATGGATAGGAAAGTTCTGACCAAACTCTTTCAGTATCTGTCTTTTTCTCTATTTATATTCTTGGATTTGGCATTTGCTTAACTAGCTTATTAAATTACCCTTTATTTTGCAATAGAATATATTAGAAAGTGTAAGGCAAAAGTACTGATGTTTACATGGTTTTCAGCTGTATAGTTCTCCTTTGTGTTAACTGCGTTTGCTGCTGCTGGTTTGCAGGGCCTAGAACCCACTGTTGATGATGGATAGTGGCTGTAACCTTGCAGCTGAGAAAAACAGATGATTGTGGGGAAATCATGAAGGTTGTTTCACATCAGGCTCCAAGCCCTATCCCACTGTCAGCAGCATCAATACTCCAAGGAAAAAAAACCCCATGCTGGTGAAATAGAGTATTATGAGTTTTGTGACTGGTAGCACATCTGCTATATTTGATAGCTTCATGCTTTTTATCCAAGCATTTCAAACAGATTAGTTGCTTATTTAGCTAGCAGATAATGCTAATATTTTTAGATTTATTATAGTAAAATCAGTGTCTTGGGAGCCATGAGAGAAATGTATTGATAAGGATAAAACCAGGGCTATTTTCCTGACACACACGTTCCTGCCAGTGTGTATTAACTCTTCCTGGGACCCAGGCAACAAGAGTACCCTCTGTGTGTAAGCAGCTGGTCTGAGAGGTTTCACAGAATGTCATCAGGGAGAGCCCACGGCTCACGTCTCTGGTTCCATTTCTGTCTCTCACTTATCCTCCGTGTCCTCTAGGATGAACAAGTTAAATCTGTTTTGATATTTTTAATGTTTAAATAATTTTACTTTTTCAGTGCTATCTTAACTGTCAGAAAGGTTTTCAAGAGCAGAGTCTGAGCTCAGGAATATTTACATTCTGCACATCCAACTACACCATAAATTTGGTGTATTTCCAAGAACCCATCTATGCAGTGATTCCTTTCTGCTTCCCCTAGCATGTGATCCCAATGTCCCTGACTGTCCCATCAGATGTTGTGGTTTTAGGTCACATAAATGAAGATTCTTGCACAAAGCAACATTATGCTCACAAACACAGACCCCCCCCATACACGTTCTGAGTGGAATAATACCAGGTTTATTTTACATCAAACCTTTCTAAATTCCATGCTAATTGTAAAAATACAGCTTCTTCACAGATGTCCCTGATGTTCTAAGCATCACCATACTACTGTTTAAACTGGAAAAATGTGTGGTCCTCTGAACAAAGTTTAAAAAAATTGTCAACTGAAACCATCTGTTATTTTTGTATTTGAACTGTATTTAATTACAGAAATGATCACTTAACTGGCAACTGTCTGACACGAAGTTGTCCAAAATTTATTTGTTTTATTTAAAAGCTGCCTGTTGTGCTTTCTGATGTCCTGAAACCCAGAATGAGTGACAATGTTAGTGTGTAGAATACCATTCTTTATTACCCACGTTATAATTTCCCAAGTAAGAATCTTAAAATTGGTAGTCAAAATACAATGAATCAAATTAGTTGGGTTTGGAAAACAAGATAATTAGATGTACTCCAAGTGAATGTCCCACAAACCAGATTACCATTTATAAGCAGAGACTTCATTTTCATCGAGTCTTTTGTAATATGTTTTATGAGATAATTTGTCAGATGTGAAGGAAAATGAAAGCTTTACTGAACTCCTAAATAACTTAGCTTTAACTACTCTAGTTCTTTTGTTTATATATAAATAGTACCTTTTTTATTTGATTGTTAATTTGATTCAAATATAAGCAAGAAACAAAAAATATTTTCCTTTAAATTAACTGATCTATTAATTTCTATTGTTAGACTGCTAGAATATTTCCATATAAATTTCTATACAAACTGAGAAAAAGACATAGAACTTTAAACTATTCCATTCTGAGTGGGTAAAAAAATATTAGTGTCTTACACAGAGATTATCATGGTTTATAGTTGGCATATCACATTCCTATGAGGAAGGTCTCAGTCAGAGCTGTAAACGTCACTGCATGAAGCTATTCTTAATGCAAATGTGATTTCAATAACTTTGATCTCCTTCATCTATTCTAATTATCCTAACTATTTCTGGGACTGTCAACAACAAAGTACTTGGAAATAAGCATTAAAAACATGGTTTTATCTTACAGTATTACTGAACTGGTTCACACCAGCAGACAGGATCTGAGAGAACAATGCAAACAGGATAATTCACTTTTCTTGTTCTTATTGGGCATTATAGAATGAATTTCTTCAAGGAGTTTTGCTATTCTTTTTCACTCAATATTTTTGCCATGATTCTTCTATTTGTTTCACTGTGCATATTGATTGCAAACCATTTGCTGTGAGTGCTCTCCACGGAAAATCACTGAGGGATCAGTTAGTTTTGGTTTACTGGGGAGGATGAGCAAAGGCTTTGCTGCTCTCCAATCCCTCATCCAGAGCTGCAGTGTCTGCTCCCAAAGCACACAAGGCTACCAGGGGTGCACAGGTCTTACTCCTGCCCTCATTTAGGCTGTCTGTATGCCCCACAAGAACTACAGGGAGAGGAGCTAGTATAGTTTGTAATCAGGGCAAAGACACCCAGAAATCATTGCATTTCTTCCCAGAAAAGCAGCTTGAAGTATATAGGAGAGCTCTCTTTCTTAGTGTGGCAGAAGAACATATTCCTAGAAAGAGCAGTAGTAGAAATAGGCTACTGCTGGACTGATCAGGAAGATTTTGTTGTAGTTAGGTAATGTAATGCCATCACAGGTGCAATTCACTTAAGTTATATAAAAAGGGTATCACAGAGTATGACATTTAGATCTTATGGCCTTTCCACTTGATTATTGGCTGGAACATAATTAATTTCCAGACAGAAGGCTGTCTTTTTTTTTTTTTTGGTCTTGATTGTTTTTTTTTTTGATGGACCTGCATATCCTTCTTCAGAGCACCGGGGCAGTCTGAAAGAGTGGAGAAAATGAATGCTATCATACTGAGTTAAATGAAATGACCCTTGAAAATTGTGGGTCATTGTTTCTTTCCATGGACAAAATCTTTTGAAAAAAGTAAAAATACAATACACACAAGATACATAATGCTTTTCTTGTCATGTTGCTATTTGTACCTATTTTCCAGAATTTAAATGCTACATCAGCAGCAGTAGAGTAAAATGATGTCACTTCACTTCAGAATATAATGACTTGTCATATTTTTGCAACTACTATTCCTGCAATTTTTCAACACATTTTGGTCTTTGTTCATAGCATGAATTCCAAATTAAAATCTCATATATCATGATACGTAATTTTGCTCTTCTGTTATTTGCACGTTGTGAAATAACATGAAAAATTAGAACATGAATCCATGCCAGAAGAATATCTTAAACCTTTATTTCCATTTCCAAGTGTTTTTTTTCAAACTAATTTTGAAAAATTTGCAAAATTTTAATTTTATAGTAAGTTCTGAACTTGCTTTTTCTATATCTGTCTGAAAAGTGTTGAAATGTTTAATTATTGTTTTCATAACTGATCTCCTAAATGTTGGCAACCTCTGTTACAGTCTCTGAGTTTCACAAGTGACTACTTTATTAAAACAATATTGATTTTTCACATTTCCTTGTGCATCCATAACATAATAACACCATTATAATTACCATTTTAAGCCCTGATAATTTCCCATTGAAATTTTCTGATTAACCTTAAAAGTCTCAATATGTTAACTCCGCATAGTAAGGATAGTTTAATAACAGTTTAAATTAACATTGCTATTCTTACTTATTTGTGTATTGCTGGCAGTGTGTGCACCTGCACATCAACCCAAGTTTTGCATAAAATTATAGGAGATTATATGAATCCCATAGAAGCTAGACACAGAGTTTCTGAAAACAAGAGAGTGACAAGAAAGGGTGCAAAAGTTCTATACCAGTTTGAACTGAATTTTTTCTCTGGTGGGTTGTTAGCTTTGTAATATAAGTATCACAAAGGAAAAGGGAAGGAACAGACATACAACTTTGGTTTTGTAACTTTACAGAAAGCATTTAGCTGAAAGCAGGGCTGCAAATTGAAGAGTGAAATAACAGTCTCATTTTATCATCAATGTGTGCTTCAGATGCGCAGGAGCCCTAGCCTTCACCCCTCACCAGATAGCCAGATTCCAAAGCCATAGACGCCCCCGCGCAAATGTGAACATTTAAATCTGGGGGTTCATGTCCTATGTAGGAATTGTTCCAGCTGGAGAAAAGCTTAATGAACTTGTAAGACAACTTTTAAAAGACAATGTTGTAAGTGTTTTCAGTGTCCTGGAATGTCATTATGTTCTTGAGATTCCAGCTGGAAAATACTAATCTAAATTTGAAAAATTTACATATTACACTTCTCACCAAAGAAAATCTATATAATTACTACTTTATAAAAGCCTATCTGTAGGGATTATGTGGCTTTTTTCACTATTTGTCCTAAATTTTGAGAATTATGATCTTGAAATAACACAGCCAATGTGTTTCCAAATCACTTCCCCAAAACCCTTACTTTTCTGATTCCTCTTTACCAGTTAGTGAATTTTGTTCCAAGTACCAACACTGCATAGTTTAGGACAAACAGTCTTCAGAAGAGCTCATCTAACTTTTTCTTTTTAATACAGCTTCCAGATTTCACTGAGTTATCTCATAGAACCAACCCTTAGATTGTACCTGATTTTCTGTGTTGAAAATATCTGTAGTTCATTGATACAGCTATTCCCTTGTTCTCTAGGTTAATCAGTAAATCATAAACTCTTACTTCCAGTTCTAAGTTTCCAGAATAAGTACACTTAAGACCTGATGGTTTCCCTCCTTCAACATGGCCCATCTGCCAGCACATAGGCCAGACTGAGACAGAAATCCACTCCCTTGTGTTCTACTGGTACACCAACCTACCTTACAGACAAAATATTTCACTTCTGCGATCATCTTCCTAACATACCAATGTTATACTAACATCAGCAACTCTCATGCATCATAATCAAGTCACCTTATTTCTCACAAACTAAAGAGGTTAAGCTTCATTAGTCTGGAACATACAGCATCTTCTCAAGATTTTGCAAATGCTTTATTTTTTACCTACCCATTTGTCAAAAACAAGAGCACTGGGGTATTTCACCATGTAGGGGTGAATTAATTGTCTCTCCTAGTGAAGATATTGTGACATTGTTGTGGCTATAACAAGGCAGTTTTATCTTAGTGGAAAATTTTCTTCCTGATGGTGATCGCACACTAGATTAATCTAACCCTGTCCAGTTTCTCCCACAATACCACTTATAAAGTTATAAGTAAATAAACTTTATAAGTAAACTTATAAAGTTTCACTTTGCAGCTAATCTCTATCAACTTGTATCTTGTGATTTATACTGACCCAAAAAATACACTTTTCTGTGATTATGGTAGCCGTGGATCCTCATTCCTGTGGATTAAACCGTGAATTCTTGTGAAGATTAGGCTAAAAAATTCAAGTAGCTCATTGGACCTGACTGATAACCATCAGAATCATAGCACTCATATCCCAAATCTTTCAAATAACCCTGAGCACTAGCTGACATTGTTCTTTATATCCCTAGCTAACAAGGTTCTCTGTCAAGTCCGCTGCAAGTCACCTTTAAACCTACTAAGTAAAGAAATTTCCAAATTAAAACTTAAGCTCCATCTTTATATCACCCATATAATGTCCACATAATTATTTTTATGATGGTTATCCAGCTAATTTGGAGTATTGATGTATAATGAGATCAGGCAAGGACTGTATGTTGGCCATAAATCCTGATTTCCTTGATTCACTCTGCATGAGTCAGGCCACAGTATGGACATTTATTTCAGTTAAAATCCCTCATTATCTGCCACAAGTACACAGTGCCAGAGTAGATGAGGGGGGCACAAAAACTACTTTAAACAGAACAAGACCATTTTGAAAAATGTTGTTCATTTGATATCTAGAGAGTCATTCAGCCTCTTCTGAGATTCAGATTCCTTTCTCTCTTGAACCAGAACACATTCCTATCAAAAGTCATGCCTGGCTGAATGTCTCTCTGACATAAGCCTAATTTGAAACCTGCTAGTCAGTGTTCTCTGGGATCCCTTTTCCATCTATCTCCCATAGGAGAAAATTGGTCCTCAACTAGAACAAGTGAGGTCAGGTAAAGCCTGCTGCTGACTTTCATAAAGTGATCTGCTGCAAAAACTTATTTTCTCTGCAAGGCAAGCATGAAGGTTTCTCAGTTTTATTAAACTAATTGTTTGCACACTTTCAGCCTGTGTAAGTCCAAGTTTTAATTTTTTTAAATTTTTTTAATAGAAAACATATACTTATTGAATAGAGATTGATTGAAAATTCTGAACAACAAGAAATGCCAAATAAGAACAGGATGGATGCAATAAATGAAAGCCAGTATGATCATTTGTGTCAAAATATGTCATCTTTCAGTGTGGACAACATCAAACATGATGGCTATTTGATTTTTCAGTATTTTCTTGAAGCTACCAGCATATATGTATCCAAGTGGCAGGCCACATGTAGTGGGGACATCTCCCCACTGAGAATGACTTATGCTCAACAAAACTTTCTCTTTTATAAGTCAGCCCAACAAACTTACAAGATAATATTATCTGTGAGTTGCTACACCTAAAACTGATTCCTGGATCTCCAGGAGAAATAAAAGACTTTGATTTCCCATACCTTCAACAGGATTAGAATATCAAAACAAAACCAAACAAGCCCAATGCAAAGCCTGTACAATAACTTAGAGGATAGAAATTCAATCTTATGGTAATTTTATTGCCTGAAATTGAGTACCTTCGCCAGACATACCTTTTACAGTGTCAGTAGATCTTTATGTAGGTACAATATTGTCTAAGAATGGCTGTTGAGAGATTCATTTAATTTGGGGATCATTGTGTTTGAATTATTATTGATGACATCACTCCAGTGAGAACAAGGAATGAGAAAACAAGAAAAAAAATGTTTTCTCCCTTTTTTGGGCCATATTCTAGTCTTACATGTGTCAGCATAGCACCAATACAGTACCAACAACTTTTCAATGGAAAGAAACATCTATATATGTACAAGTGTTGTGCATGCACATAAATGTACAATGTTAAAGTTCTGATTTCCTGTAAACCCCTGTGATGATTAACATTGTCATTATTTTGTTGCCAAATAACAAAAGGAAAAGACCATGCAACAGAGTTAAAGAGGTAAGATAAAAAATCAAATCTTTAATGGAAGGTTTCAGGTGCACAAAATACAGCCTTGCACAAAGGTGATAGAGGATTTCTATAATTTTTATAAAGTTAATGAATTAGTATACCTTGCCTGTATATACAATAGGAAATCAGTTACCTCAGTAACCCAAACCTTTTTCACCCTCTTGAGGAGGGTCCAGCGGCTTCTTTGCCCTATTTACTTTTTATATCTATTAAACTTTGATAGAAAATAAAATGTCTTTGTCAGGAATTCTCTTCTGATGAAAATTACTAAACAGAATTTCAAGAATGTATTAGTAAGGATTTGTTAAACTGTGAGAGGAGACAGGAAAAATAATAGAAGCTACACAAATATATATTAAAATCTATAAGGCTACAAAGATACGAAAATATATGTAAAAAGCTAAAAAATCTTTCGACATCAAATTTATGGTTCAATTTCCTATAATTGAAACAAATAAATTCTGTGCAAGATGGGTTGAATTCTGTGCATAAATTCACAGTTAGCAGGAGAGTTTGCCCCTTTGCTAGCCTGTCAAGCAGAAGGTACTACAGATGCTCACCTAGCTGGTTCTAGGCAGGGACTGCTGTGAAAATCTTCTAATGCAGGTTGCAGAGATTCCCTGTGTTCAATCATTTTTAAGCTACAGAGATCCTTTTACAGCAATATCAGATAAAGTTATCTACATGGTAGACATGTTAAGTTAATAATCTCCTTTTGCACATCCATTTGTATCTCTTACTCTCTGCTAAGTAATCAGAAAGTGAATGAGTCACACAAGTTGCTTTTCTTTTGGTTGAGTTGAACACATTGATCTCTTACACTAGTGATGGTTTTTTGTCTGAATGATCAACAATTTATCCTTTTACTGTTATTTTATACAGAACTAAGCTAACAGCAGCAGCTGTACCAAAGCCAAGCACACAGATAAGGTGACTGTTTACTGAGATTCAATCTGCCTCATTTTCTGTGGAGCCTCATTGCCCAGAAACTTTTGTTCAGAGAATAAATTATTGTAAGTCCTTTTCAGGAGCCATTGATTGTCTGAATAGCCATTTCCACTCTTTAGATACAGACTTCCTCTTCTGTTTCTAAACTTATAATTTCGTATTTGGCTATATTCAAATACTTTTGTAGTTTATGTCCAACTTGCTGAATCACCCAGGATGTTCCAAAACTTTGGTCTATTTTTGTTTATATTTTCCAGTTCCTCTGTCTTCATATGTTTGGAATTGATTAACACTTCTTAATTTTTCTCCAGGCCTGTAATAGAAATGTTAGATGCCAGAAGGTCCAGGATTACTCCCTGCAGGATCTGGCTATTGATTCCCCTTTTACATTAGCAAACTATTGGTCAATTCTTAATGTGATGATTATCTGTGTTAGACACTCTCTTTTAAGGTCCATGAAATCAAATATTGAGAATTACTAGGGTGAAATTAATATTATTGATTATTAATTTTATTTAAAAAATTCTAATTTAATTCTTAAAGTTATGTTGCTTTAAGTTATGTTGCTTTTACTAATTTTTTAGTACAGCATTAATGATTGTAGTCAACTTCTGTTTAGTTTGTTATACTTCATATTTCCTTTCTTTAGGATTTGTATCAAACAGTTATGCCTATTCTGCCATTTTAGCTTTGACTCAGACAAATGTTACTGGTTTGAAGTCAGGCTGTACAGGAAACTGAGAGGAGAAAACACTGAAAGCCTGAAGAAATGATGTTCAGCTGCAATAGGCAGAGTAAAGTGTCCCTTCCATTTCTAAAAAAACCTGGATGTGTTACTGAACAGAAAGTTATTATCAAGAAGTGATTTTTTACTGCTATTGTTATAAAGCCCAGGAGCAGTTGTAACTGTTTCTATGTAATAATTAGAGTTTGAAAGAGGGATTTAAATGAGAACTTTTAACTGAAGTTTGCAAGGTTTTCACATTACTTGATCCATCCATTGTGTACTTGTGCTTATTTTGGGACCAAGACACATTAAATTTGTTAAAGTATATTTTATGTGTCACTTGGCAGCCTAGTTTCAAAGCAAGCTGCATCCTTTTGAAGGACATTAAGATCTTGGCTTTTGAAATTCTTTCTCATTATTTGGTATTAAAAAGGATTATTTCATGCTAACTTAAATCGCCCTACTTTTTACTATTTTGCATGTCATGGATGTAATATTTATCAAAAGGTGGCCTACTTTAAATACATATCCTAATTGCTTATTTTCTGTAAGTGACTGACTCACAGAACAGAGACATCCCATCCAAAATCAGTGAATCACTGTGTACTTCTTGCAGCTCTAAATCTTCTATTTCCATCTGGGGAAATTCCAGCGATCCAAATAATTCTATTCTGGACACCTGGATACCCCAGAAAAGATGATCACAATGCCCATTTTGCATCTAAGTAAGGGATGAATTCCAACATATCATCGTGGTTCTAAGCTCAAAGAAATACAAAAGATTCACATTTCAAAAACAAATATATACATGTCAAAAATTAAACCAAATAAGAATCAGAAAAAGACCCAACTGTCATTCATTGATAGTTGATATTATTTTATACTTTCTAATTTGATTTTTTGCTAAATTTTTGGCCAAGCTTCTTTTTTTTTTTTTTTGTTAAATGTCTTGGTGCTCAACTCCTGCTCAGGATAAGAAGAAATGATGAGTGAAATAATCCTGGCTATGACAGAAATTCTTACTTTTGCTTAGCTGTTTCTTTTTGCTCCTAGGGATGCAACTTCATTGTCTTTCTCAATTTATACACATTTGCAAGTTATTAATAATTCTCTAAGTAGTTAATTTCCCATTTAATGAAACTTTTAAAAAGTTTGTTAGAGTACAATTTGCTGGTGGATATTAATTTAAAAAATAAAGTCCTCTAGAGGAGTTTAACTTCAGATTAAGATGTTAAAATGTACCTATGTGCATGTGAACTGTGATCTTAGTTCCCATGATATTCACGAGAGATCTATTCTGTGGAGCCTAGAGAATAATCATCACATCAGGAAATAGGCACCAAGTTTCCTACATTTTTTCTACAGATTGTTATCCAGCTGCCAGTCCCAAAAGATAAATATATCCTTTATGTCCTGAATCACATTTGTATAACTCTGCTTTTGAGTCTGAGGAGCACTGGTGCCTTAGATCCTACCAGGCACCTCCAGAACTGAGGCCCTGTGTGCTTGAGCACCCAAGCACTCATTGTTGTGGCACAATGTAGATGCACAAATTGGGGTGCCTTACTGAGTGCCCCTGAGCTGCCCCTCTCCCTTGCTGTCATTCAGGTTGTATTTCCACTGTCAGATAACTCTGATCCAGCTGATCCAGGCTCTACCCCTGAAGTCCAGCCCCAAACCATGTGCAGTGCAGTGTGTGCCATGCCATGTGTGCTCCTCCCCAAGCCAGCTGTGGTACTGGGGACAGTTTGTTCCAGGGAATGGGATGCATTCCCTTCATCCTAGGCAGTATTCTTACAGCACTATCCCAATGGACCATGTGTTGCACAGCACTGAATTCTGCCCTTATCCTTCATCATGCTACAGATAAACAACCTCAGCATTGTCATGCTGCAATAACACAACTGGGACGTGGGCATGTGAAGCTTAGAGAAAACACTGCAGTGTGCTGTGGACACACAGACTGGGATTCAGCTGCCTAATTCTAAATATTCAGTGTTAATTTATGTGTTGATAGATACCTCACCTTTCTTTCAACTGCAGCTAGAGAAGGAGATGGGTTTTCTGTAAACCTGTCCTTCATGCCAACTCTGTGCAGATGGTTTGGATACATTAGGGCATATAAATGGCACTGGGAGCCAGTAATCAATTTGGTACTGGTTGTTTTTAATGATGCAGATATATTTCTTATAATCTAGTTCATAATGATAATTATAATATTGGCATGTTTTCTTTTAAATATTCCAAGTCCTTCCATTGCATAAATTGAGGAAAAAATCGTATTTCACTAGTAAAATAAAAATTCTGCCCTTATGTTTTCAGGGTACAAGCTGAAAATGTCAGCCAAGTACATCCCAGATTCTGAGCACCATAAGGCAAATGAGTTGAGCCCCAAAATCACTAATGATGCATCATATCATTTTTTATCAATTTCATTCTTGCTTTAATTTTAGCAGACAGTACACACAGCATTCCTGCTATTTTTGTATACTAATAGTTGATGATATTACATTTATTCAAAGAAAGCTTGGGGGCAACCTCCTTCCTTAGGGAAAAGAGCCAACCACCAGTGCACTCTGGGAAAAATTCATTAACTAACAAGTTATGGAAAGGTTGCAGAGAGAGAAAATATCTTAGGACATGGAAGCATTGGAAACGCTTTTACTGGCAAGGCACCATCAGTGTTCCTCTATGTGAGACAAAAAGTAATTTGTAAACAAACTTTGAGACATTAATGATGACATTTGAGCTGAAATCTGAAAACCTGCCCTGGTGAAACCAAAACAGAATAAATGATTCCCAGTGAGTCAGAAAATAGTTCAGAGCTCTAAAGAAATGAGTCAGAAACTAAATATACTGAGTAGGCTAAAGGCATGAAAAAAAATCTTAAGCTGTAGAAAGAAGCTGCAGGAAACTCAACCTAATTCAGTCAGGCTAATATGATCAAAATCTGTAAACGAATTCATTTGTATTAAACATGGTGTGAGGTATTTTGATCACTTTGGGAAAAGTAGAATTACATAATCTGTTTGCAAGCAGTAGGAATTAAGTGTTTAATGAGAAAGGTAAGAATTCCAAGGAAGGGAAGAACAGGGAAAACAAGTAAGGAAAACAGAGGACCAGAAAAGGAATAATCACCAAGATGTGACAGAAGTTTCATTGCTCCAGGCTGGACAGAGCTTGCCAGTGCAGCCTGGAGTCAATGGGCAGCTGCAGCCTGGAGGGATCAGAGACCAATGCTGTTTCTTGGACAGAGGGATCATTTCCAGCTGCCCTGCTTACTGTGGTGGGCATCCACACAATTATATCTCCTGCTCATGGAAATGTGACCACAGCAATAAAATGTCCTTTCCCAAAACTGAATACTTGGACTGGAATTTTGCAGTTCTTATAGACATTTGAAAGTTGCACGTAAGCATTGAAGGCACGAGACATCACTATTTGCCTGTGGTTTAGTCATTAACTGTTAATAAATCTGCACATAAAATGGAAGCCAACTGTAAAAAGCATTTTAATCACTCTTTTCTCTATTCTAAAATATATTATCAGTCTGGGGAGATTTATACCTTCAAAATGGAGTTGCAAATGAGATCACACTGGACATCTTACAACAAATTTCCCAATTTCTTAATTCTTTGTCTCTTACTCTGCTAATATGAGGGCCTATGTAGAAATACTCTTACAAGTGAAAAAATATTTCCTCATGCTGAAAGTGTGGGTGTTTAAGAGGAGGAGGGAAATGTACTTTATTCTATTTTTTAGACCTACAGTATGCTTCAAAAAGAAGGTGTCCAAGAAACCACAAAGCTTAAAGGTAAGAAGCAGGTGATGGTGCCTGGGCTCACTATGAGTACTTTGATTTGCATAGACAGTCTAAGAATAAAAGAACAGCATGGAAATATAGAGGGCATGAGAGAGATAAGAAAGCATCAACTGAAGTGGTTAATAAGCAGAATAACAGAAAAGAAGCTATATTTGGGAGATACTCAGATGAACACCTTTGCAACTATTATCCAGGAGCAGATTCCTGTGGCATCTAAATAATTCAGTGTTTTTGTTTCCATTCTTACCATAGACAGTATCAAGGAATGCAAAAGAGGAAAAAAAAATATTACCTTTCTTACCAGTTTTGTGGCTAAAAATAGTAGTTAAATTTCTCAAATTTACATACAGGATTATATTTCCTTTGAAGACAGTATAAGCTGCTTCCTCTACCTTCTTGCACTGAAAAATATTTAAAAAGGCAAATCAGATCTTTCTCAGTAGTAAAAAAATTCCAAAAGAGGTACAACAAAATGTTTAAATGGCTTTGAGAATCTTGGAAAACTTTTCAAACACTAGTGGGATGATGGAGAGGCGGTCAGATAATTTACTTTGAGTAATAAATTAGACATTATAAAGTCTAATCTTGCAGGTACCTAATCTTGTGGAATTATTCTAAGGTCTTAGACTAAGACTGAGTAAAGACGGTATGCCTTTTAGATAGACAGGTAATGGTAGTTCTTAAGGTTTTTCAGAGTTATTCAGAGATACTGCACACTTATAAACAAAATATCTGAGTCTGGCTGTATGAAATATTAAGTCCAGGGTTGTCGGAATATGCTGTGGAGAAGACATCTGCCTTTTTACATTCTTTGTGGTAAAAAATTGCCAAATGGAAAATAAAGGGGAAAGGAAGGTGACAGGTTGGTCCAAGGATAGTCACATTACTGTTTCTTATATCTCCTAAAACTGCACCTCTAGAGAAAAGAAGACAAATTTAGAATAACGTTTATTTATTTGGTCCTTTGCATGCCCACTGACATGTCTCACCAAGGGAGATGTTTCCAACATCCCTCCATAATGTATGACCTGGAAAACTTCTGTAATCCCTCTTCAACAGCAGTAGCTGCAGGTTCATGTCCTTCTGTTGGAGGGGGCATCAAATCTGTCACCCACTTCTGAAACAAGTGGCTTAGGTGAGGCACAAATATAGAAAGAGTGGACATTGCTGCCCACCAACACTGAATAAACTTTTCCTCATTGTCCTTGAACACTTCAATTTGTATTTCATATGGAGACAGTAATTTTCAAAATCAATGTGCATGTACATACATGGTATATTTTAAGCTAGTAATCCAACTTCATGTGCAGTTTATATTTTTCAGATTTGCAAGCTGGGCAGAGCCACTAATAATTATTGCCTACATCTCATCTCATATCTCTAGCTCTTTCCTACTTGATATGTTCTTGGAAAACAGACTACATATTTGTAACCAAATTAAAATTCATTCAAATACTACAGAGCCTTTCATGTCACATTTTCTTCAAAAATGTGAGTGTTAAATATCTCCTTTCAATAAGACAGATTTTGCTTTTAGAGTGCCTTTATAATTCCACATTGAACAGTCCATATGACAGTTTGTATTGGATCAGCTGAGTTCCATCAAATGTAATGTGGAATTTCCTTTTCAGCACCATATTTCTAAGTCTAAAGGTGACTGACATAGCAAAAAGCATGGCACCAAAACATAGGCATAGGCACTTCAGCAACAAATTTTGAAGGTAGGTGCAAAGTAAGCGTGTGAACAACATTCTGTTTAAGAAACTTCACAGCTCAAAAGTAATTCTTTTTTAATAGGTAGTTACATGTGCTAAAATATTAAGATACCTCCTGGGTTTATTATGCTGTCCTTCACTGATGCTTAGAGCTAACATTAGTGATAATAACAGATAATGGCTATAACACTTACCAGTTAATGGTGACCTCCTTTCTGAAGATCGAATACAAATCAAGCTTCCTAGTCTTATTGTGAAGTTATATATCTATTTACATCAACGGCAAATGTATAGTATGCTCCTATTGTCATTTACCTCTTTTTTACTTTCCCTACTTTTCAGTTACGATCTCTTTTCATATCTTAATTTAAGTTACATTGTATGCCTTTGAGAGCATAATTCCCTCTTCTTTTAGATTTTTCATTGGCAAGAACTGCATTGTGGGACACTAGTATAATGTTAATAATCCCAGGGACTTAAAAATTTATCATGAGACTGTCAACAGTAGTGTATGAGTGGGGACCAAGTAAGAATTCAGCCAACCTACACAGATATTAAAGGATATTTCAATGATGAACCACATAAGCTGCATGTAAATCATCCTGAATGCAGGTGGCTTCACTATTAGAGAGCATTCTGTGCTTTCTATTCTGTCCTCTTTCTGATGTGCCATCAGCAATTTGTGATGCTGATGGCACATTAGAAAGAGGATAGAATAGAATGGGTGGATTAATGTAGAGATACGTTAGGTACCAAAATACCTTACTGAAATGACTTCATGATAGGTACCTTGCAATATTGTAGGAATCATAATTGTTATGTAGTTTGAAACCCAGAGCTGAATGAATATGCAGCAGATTTTGCTTTATTAAAATAATTTATAATTTTAAATATTAAGTTTATTCCTTATTAATTTTAAGACATTTACTTTCTTGTAGACATACACTATTCTTCTTTTTCTTTTTCCTCTCAACTGACTTGAATGTACTACCAAAGATCAAGACTTCTGGAAAGAATAATGGAAAAGAAACTTGCATTTGATATCATAAGATCACTGAGAATCTAAAGTTTCCTTGTTTGATACAAAAAATCTATAGAATGATTTTGTCCTAATTGGGAAGTGTGCATTCTGTAAAGAGTTCCATTTCAATAACATATTTCACATTGAAATCTGAAGATAAAAGTTGGACTTGAAATCTTTTGTCTTGAGGGATGTCTCACATTCAAGGCCAGCTATAGAGGGCAACATTTTGTCTTTACTGCTGTAATAGGTCAGGCTAAAATTCATTATTACTGAGTGTTTTGCTTTGCTCTTCTCCAATATGGAATTTAAAGGTAAGTGTTGTCTTCTGGGCTGTCACATCCACTGTGACATAAAAACTCTGTACACAGTGATGAAACTGAAACTGCTAAATATGTAGTGGTGACCTTTCTGTACTGTTCCTCCTGAAAGCTCATCAAAGAGGTTGAAAACTTAAGGCTCCCAACACAAAGGTCACCCATCACTTATTTATGTTTGGAGGGACTTTGGTCAGGAATTGATTCATTAACAGGTCTGTGTTTTGAGAAGCTGCTTCTTCACTAAGGTAACAGTCCAAAAGGTGCACTACTTATAAACAAAATGTAATCTGAGTAGAAGAATTCATTTTATCACAAACAAAATAACATTAATAAGGCTGAGTACTTCGTGAACAGCCTAATATAGGTGTAATGTAATCAGCAGATAGTTGACACTTCCATTCCTCCAGGGCTCATTAGCAGTTGTCTTGCACCACTAATTTTTCAGACTTGGCAGTACAATCATTACTGGTGTTGTCATGCCAAATGTTGGAATAATGAGGATAGGAGTGGTGTATTTATGAGGAAAACTTTAGAAAACCAAACTTTCCTATAAACTATTCCACACCTTCATTCTGTTCATCATTAATTATCTTTGTTTTGA
Organism: Zonotrichia leucophrys gambelii; assembly: GCF_028769735.1. Classification (NCBI taxonomy): domain Eukaryota; kingdom Metazoa; phylum Chordata; class Aves; order Passeriformes; family Passerellidae; genus Zonotrichia; species Zonotrichia leucophrys. Next base: position 81,620,389 of record NC_088169.1, read on the forward strand.
GTAAGAATTAGTGAACATTATGTGTTAATTTAATTTATTTTCCTAACAATTATTATAAAAAATGTATTTGTTGCTTCTGGTATGTTGCCTCTGATATACTCTTTGAAAGTAGCTATATTACAAGAATATCAGGTCCAATTCACAAACTGCATGTCGGTGTTCCCTTTACTGTTGGATATAAACCACGATCAGTCTGTTGAATCAATAATATACTGACTCAATGTTTTCATTCGGGAAAATAAATGTCTCTAATTATTTCCAACAGTTCAGTTTCATCAGATGAACTTTTCTTGTAAATTGTGTATTTTGGATGGCAGCTACTGATATTTTCATATCTTGGAAAAGACTAACTGCAAATACATTTAGTGGATGGCTGAATAACGATATGATTCAACTGATACTTTGGAGATGGGTGTTAGTGACATGGGACAACCTTGATTATTTGTTTCTTGTAACCAAGCTTACCTGCTGATTACAATTTACTGGCTATAACACAGTGCTACTCAGCTCTGGCATAGAGATCTGGGTTTGATGTGCTCTGTTACCACATGAAGAAATGTACTCTGAGCTAGCTACTCAGAACAAATATCTATCAAACTTTAAAAGAAGAATATGGGACTGTAACATTATGTAGATAGAGGGCTATTTCAGGGGTGACAGAGATCTTTCTTTTTTAATAAATTGTCAATAGTTGGCTGATTCACTGATTTTGTAGAATTTACTGATTTTGAAGTTATTGTAACAGAAGAACCCCACCTGGTTAGTTCAGTCACATTGATGAAAACAGTAATTCACATGAAGAACTGAACTTGAATTTTCATAGTGAAGGAATTTTTTTGTCAATTTTGGCATTTATTTTTTTTCTAAGAGAATGAAGTTTTGGCTTTTATTTTGTTTTAAATGATGCAATCTGAAAAATAATTTATTTTGAGTCAGCCAAAATTGTTCATACTGAGGACATTCTATGTATTTTTTTACAACTTTGTATTTCAAACTAGATTTGAAATTCCCCTTTAAAAATGTCAGAAATTTTTTAAAATTTGACTTAATAAATCATAATTTTCCAAAGTGATATTTTCTGTCAAGTCTAATAATAACAACTATGTGTCAGGCATTGTGAATATGTCAGAGTTTTGGAAATTCGATTCCAGACAAGGAAGTCATAGCCAATGTCTTCACCTTCAGGATATGGATCAACAGACAAGCATGTTTAACTTGTCTAAAAATCCCTAATGGAGCCAGCAGAACGACTCACAAAGATCTTGATTCTACAGATTCTTTCTCGTGTGATTAACATTACTGCCATGGGTAGTAGTGGGTTAAATAAAACCAGATGGGCTGGCACAGTCCCGGCCATAAATAGCATCAATACCTTAATCAGAGTATAAAAGTATACTTAAACAGACCAGAAGAATACCTGGTTTGACTGGTACTGTCACTCTGTGTGGTCAGCTCTTCACAGAAATGTGTGAGATACTCTTCCATGACAACAAGAACTTTTTTTTACTTATTTTCTTATCTTTTGTCAAAGTTCAGCTCAGGACCTCCTGGTCCTCCAGTTACAGCTACACCTTTGTCATTGTCCAGTCCTTTTCTTCCATTAGAATGTGTAATTTGTTTTTCCACAATTGAATGACATCATATGGTGGGTCAACCTTCATTAGCCACCAGTTGCCTACCAAGGGAGCACAGACTGCTCCAGGACGAGTCCTCTGTGAGGCCACAAGTCCTGTCAGCAAATCTTCTCCAATGTGGGCTCCTCTCTCCGTAGAGCCACAGATCCTGCCAGAAGCCTGCTCCAGCTCAAGCTTCTCACAGGTTAACAAACTCCTTCAGCATCCCTCTGCTCTGGAATGAGGTGCTCTGCGGGCTAGAGGTGGATCTCTGCTTATCTGTGGATCGTTATGCAGAGGGGCATCCTTGCTGACCAAGGTATTCACAAGCTTCAGGAGAATCTCACCTTCTTCCTTACCTTCTGCACTGATCTTGGGGTCTAAAGGGAAGTTCCTCTCACATATTCTCACTTATCTCTTGCTGTAATTGTGTAGGATCCTTTTTCCTTCTTAAATATGTTATTGCAGAAGCACTACCAATGCCACTGATGGGCTCATCTTCAGCCAGTGGAGAGTCTACCTTGGAGCCAGCTGGAAGTGATTCAGTCCAACCACTTGGGAAAATGCTTCTCACAGAAACCACTGCTGTGGATTTTCTGTTACCACAACCTTGGTACATAAACCAGATGGACACTCTTGGACTCTACAACAGTATTTGCTGAAGTTCTGCTGTCTGCCACATTTCTGCTTGTAGTAAAAACCAGATGTACTTCATTAGTACAAGTGATATTCAGATACTTCCACATTTCTCTTTCTCCATTTTCTACAATAGGAAGATGTTTACTGTATTTTCATGCTTTAAAAAACTTCTTCTTTTCTTAGCTTTGCAACTGATCTTCTTAGGAAGTGTAATGGTAAAAAGCCTGTCCAATAAACTCTGTCAAACCCAGAATTGATGTTTACCCAACACAAAGAACAGCTAATATTAAACTGTAGAAGAATTTCATTTCCATTTAGAGAAGGATATTAAACATTTTGGAGTGAGTAGATTCTGAGATTAAATCAATCTGTGATACAAATAAAGTTAATATTTATTCATTCAACTTTTATATCATGATGTGTTTTATTGATCTTCTTTACATTCCTTAATGGGGAAATTTGAACAATAAGTAATGTCTTCAAAGTATTTTTGTGTCAAAATCCCTCATTGACTTTATTACTCATAACTGCCCATGAGAAAAACAAGATAGAAAATCTCTAAGAAAAGAGTATTATGAGAAATTGTTTTGTAGCAGATGTCAGAAATCAACCTCATATGTGTAATTTTACATATTATTACAATAATTGAGTTTCAATAATAACAAAAGAATGAGAGCAGTTCAGAAATATAGTAGTTGATAGATATTGAATATTGCAATCCCTGTCCAAGCCTGTTGAGTCTCAGTTCATGCATGACTTCTTACCAAGAATGACATTTTCTATGGAGGACATAAAATGTATTATGTGAAGGTTGGTTGCAAAGCATTTTTAGTCAGGAAAGTTAACATAAATTTTAAAATAGAGTTTTCTGGAGTGACAATAAGGTGCTTTTAGCAGATGCTGGGTGGGTCCAATTGATACCTGGTCATAAGTTTTATGGAGCATAGAGATGGGAAAAATGCAAGGTCCCTGTGTCAGCTGTGGGAGAAGGTGATGGATGCAGTGGGGGTTTCAGATCTACAGCACAAGAGAGGAAATATCACTAGAATGTAGCATCAGCACTCAGTATAGGAGGGATGCTCCAACATTTCAATTTCAGGGAGTATCAGCCCTCAGACTTCTCCACTTTGCTAAGCTCTGGAGTTATATGGCAGATAATTAAATTTTGGGAACTAAATTATGGGCCATTTAGTGCATTGAGTGAAGCAGAAAGCAAAGGGTCAAAGGATTACTGTGACATCCTTTGGTCTCATTTGTTTTAAGGTTTCACCTGAACAGTGTTGTCTCCTCAGCATAATTGAAAATTATGCTGAAATTTTTTTCTAAAACTGCATAATAAAAATCTTAAGGGTATGATTTAAAGGAAAACAAAGTTATTTGAGAACTTAAGTAGAAGCTCACAAATAAAAGGGAAAATGAAAGTGGAAACAGGCTGGTTCATTTTGGTGAGAAAAATAAAAATATTTTGTTTAGGAACAAGCCCAACATGAACCTTTCTGTCACTGCATCTAAATAAACCCATGGTGCTCCATGGATCTCTCTATTCATCTTTGTGTTTCCAGCTGTCTGGCATCTACATTCTTTCCTTTAAGGGTATTTTTTGGCAGACAATTACAGAAGAGGTCATCTCCAAGTCCTTAGAAGTCAAGATTACCGAAAAAAAAGATAGGATAGTGACTGAAATGCTTGGCCAGAAATAGAGATTAAGTTACACTCACACACTTGCACACACAGACACATATCTCATTGGTGTAATAATTAGATAATCTTCATGTTCAGCCTATACTGCTAAAGAATTTGTTCCACTCTCCTTTTTCCCCTCCTGTGTTGTCTCATTGCTGCCTTCCACTGGCTCCATAAAGAGCTGGGGAGAGGAAAAAAAATTAGATTTTTCTTGTTGCAATGTCATGAGCACTGCAGTGCTGGGAAAGGATAGTGAGAAGGTATGACTAGCAGAGGTGAGAGAGAGTTTGACTGATGCTGTTGGGAGCAGCATTTCTGTAGATTGACACTGCTTCTTAAACTCACAAATTAGTATTTTTACATGAAGAGGCAAAGTCAGCCACCATTAGTAACCCATGGTGGAGGTTAAGGAGACTGACAATTTTTTTTCCTGCTAGAGGCTGTCACTGCAGCATTCTTTGATCTTTAAATTTTGCATTAAATAAAAGATACCTAGAGAGAAAGCAGGATACTAGCTGTCCTGTGCCTGTGGAACAGAGCTTGCTACAGCTAAATTTTACCTGAATAAGCTGGGAAATTTTTAGAACTTAGACATTCTTTCAAATATATAATGAGTATTACCAAGTTAGCAATATTTTCTAGAACTTGCTTTTTATTGTGTTGGAAAGCTAAAAATTAGCCATTTCAAACATAATTTCAACACAAAACTTTTTTAGCTCATTTTTTCTCTCTACATGATGATCAGCTATGCTAGATTTTCTTTGCTCAGAAAATACTCAAGACTAGAGACCATGTTCAACCTAAAGCAATTAGGGGACCTGATTTTCTGTCCCATAATAAAATTTGGAGTTAATATGGAACAAAGTACTAAGCAAAAAATCCTGCAAAATAATCTCTAGAAGAAAAATAGGGGGGGAGGGGGGAAGAAAAAAACCTTTCAGGATATCTTTTTCACAAAAAAAAATTTTAAAAAATTATTAACACACATAAATTTTGCCTTTACATTCACCATCATAGCAGAATCATGTCCAAACCATTTACTTTGGTAAAAAATGATAGAATATATGAGAAAAAATGAAATTTTTTATTAGTGGAATGTTTCTCCCAGAGCATCTCTCTGAGAGATAATTATGCTTTGAAATCCATATTTTGTGCCTTATCAAGACGGGATCTATGTTACAGCCTGAGAGATAAGAGAGTCTTTTGACTTAGGCAGTTTGTTGATTCCCAAAAAAGAAAAGAAAATTAAGGTCAGAGAAAGAAAAATCAGCTCTTTTGGTTTTTTAATTGTTTTAAAATTGTCTAATTGTATGAAATGTCACAAATTAAATCAGATTACCTCTTGTTTTGTTCAGTCGGTGACACAGGTATAAGAATAATTGAGATGTGATGAGTTCTCCCCAGTGTTTGACTTCAGTGTCTGTACAAACGTTCCTATACAAATCTTTGTAGATATGATTTGATTCTTTACCTTCAGAATAAAATTATTGAAATTGGAAGAAGTTTAAAAACAGTACAAGCAAAAACAATGGTCCATTTTTGGGAAGAAAGTGATCATATTGAGGTCAGCTGATATTACACATGCAAGGCCATCATGTATTACAATATGTCACTAATTTGTTTTGGGAGCTACAGGGACAAAATCACGCTTTTGGGATGACCATGGAGGCAATTTCATACTGGACATATTCCCCAGCTTTTTTCCAGCCCACAGGGGAGAGCAGAAATGCTCCATAGTTTTGCCATGTAGATGCAGTGCCAGCCTGCATTCAAAGTCCTACATGTAGGGGCAGGAAAAATTTGTAGCTCTCAAGTCAGATGTTGTTGGTAGTCCTGACATTAAGCTGTTTCTTCAATTTAATGTTATCTTTTTAGTTTTTTGATGATGGTATGCTGATTTATATTCTTATCTATTCTCCTCTATTTAGGTTTTGCTTAATTCCTTTAGGTTCCAGTCTTCTGAAAATCTCTTGAGTCCCCTTAGATATCACCTAGTCCATCTCACATATACTTGCTCAGCTCAGTAAATTTTATCCCGTTATAGGGGCTCATATTTCCAGTCAATCTCAAGTCCATCTGTATCTCCTTCTGACCACTGCCCCCTGGTTTAGTTTCTGACCAGCTGCCTTCATCATTCTGATGAGTCTATAAATCGCACAGAAATCTAGACATGTGGCCTTATTTGTGCTTACAAACAGGAGAACACCCAAAGGAGACCTCAGCATTTCTTGTATGGCAAATAATTTCCTTACATGGAGGTTTGAACTCTGAGCTTCTCAATAAACTGGTTTTGAAGCAAATATTGGAATATAAAAAGGAAAATTTATAAAATTGGAAAGGTATGCAAAATATTTCAGACTTTTCTGTGATTGAATATGCATCTGAGAGTTCCCTTTGAGAGCAATCAGGAGATTTAATTAGCTTGATAGGTGTATCATTTGAAAAATTTACTATGACTTCTAATAGAATGAAACTATATTTAGTTGTGCTCTTTTCCAAGCATGCGAGAAATCCATCTTAGATTCTGAACTCTGAATAACCTACTTGTCTGTTTGAAAAATGGTTATGTTGCTGTATAGAATATTAAAAGGTATTCCTACAGAACTCATAGGAATATGCTTTTAAAATACTTTTGTTAATTCTTGATCAATTCAGGTCAGTTATTTGTGGAATCATATCAGTCTTTGCTTAAATGTATCTAGATATCTTTCAATTAATGTAAATTGTCACAAAACCTGAGAGGTTTCACCAATGATATCACAAAGTTCTACTTATCCCCATGTAAAAATTTTTAGGAATAATATTTTTGTACTATTTCTATTTTAATTGTGCGGTTCAGTGAGGACATAAGCTGATGGGATTTGTGTTATCATAAGCAGAAAAATGGTTAAGGATCTTGAAAGTTGATGTTACTTTCACTAATTCTTTAGAAAATTTCAAACTCTTGTTTTCTAAATTTAGTTAACGTTCGCAAGAGACATAAGACTGGAAAGTGGGCTACTTTTTCAACTAAATTTGGTGGCTCCTATAGATGTTCAGTAACTTTGTATTTACATGCTCTAATCCTTTTTCCAATAAAACAGGAAGTTTCACTGAATTATTCACAATCAGACTCACACTCTGCTTAAAGAATATATTTTTTAGTTGTATAGTGAAAGGTAATGATATTTTGTTTTCTTACTGTATTTATGTCTCATTTACATTACATCCTTCAGCACACCAGGCTGCTAAAAGAATTTTTTGCTCTAAAGACTGCAAAATTTGATTGTAAAGTTTGGTCTGCACCACTTATGCAATGGCACAATAGCCCTAATTTTTTTTTTTTTTTTGGCTTGATATGTTCTTAATTGAAAGAAAGAACAACCCAGTCTACACACTATGCTTCTATACACACAAGGAAAGAGGCAGGACGCTATGAAGTACAGAAGTAAGCTATCTATTCCATATGTTTCACTGATCCTATTTTTTGCTATTGACTGAGTAGGGAAAGTGGATATCTCTGGAGGTAATGCTGGAGTTCCCTGTTCCACCAAAAGTACAAGGCAACATAGCCCATAGTATACACCCCCATACATTTGGCTTTTTTTGCTTAGCATCCTACTGGCAATTCCAGGATCTATTTAAGTTTACCAAACATGTCCTTCACACTCAGCTAGTCAACAGTTTCATAAGGACCTTTATCCTATTTCTAGGTGTCAGGTAGGTGAGAGTCAAAAGATACCATAAAGAGCAGAGTGGACTTCTTTCAAAGGCAGGGAGCTTTCCAGGCGAGGGGAAGGGAGGTTTTCCTCCCTGAATAAATTACATTTATATTCCATTGAAGTACATAATGTGCACACTCAAGGAAACTAGAACTTGACAACATGACAGGAAGCACCATATTCTCAGGGCTCCAGCAATGAAATAATTATTGAGCTTTGGGCACATCATGGAATTGAAGAGGTTTACAGAGTGCAATAGGGTAAGATTGAAGATTTCTATGAAGCATTTCCCTCAGGTGTGACAGAGCCCAAAAATACCTATTTCAAAATGTAGCCAGTAGATGGAAGAGGCTGACATTGCAACCTGATGAAAAATCAAATTGACATTTCAGGACAGTGAGTGGTGATAGAGTGAGGGAGAAGAAGCTGCCTTGGGAGGGAATACAACTAGAAGTGAAAATAAGTACTTTGGCAGAGAGACAATAGAAAGATGTAAAAAACCCTAAGCAATCCAGATCATAACAGTTCCTTTTAAATTTGTTAGAATTACTGATAATCTGTTAGTGTTGGGAACATAAATTTATATATTCTGCTGCAGAATGTATTTTTTTGCACTTCTAAAAGGCAAGCTGTCCTTCCAGAATCCCTCAGAATGTGATAAGCAGAAAAACACTCCCACTGGAACGTGTCAGTTTTTTCTAAATCTTTATGATGCAAGAGAGAAAGAGATACATTTAGATACGATAGATGGATGTCTGCATTAATAAGCAGCATCTTTGCTGAGAAGACTCCCTTGAGGATGCTATGTCCACATCAATGAAATGCCATCAGACAGGGATGTATTATCTTGGCAGCTGTTCTGAAGTGAAACTCACAAAAATCTGAGATGGTGATGCCTGCCAATATGTATTAAAAAATAGCGGAATGAAAGAATATGCAACCACAGAATCTGAGCTGAAATAGCACAGAGATTGGAGAGACCCAGTAATGCAAGACATCTCATTCAGTTTGAGGGCTGAAAATCTGTCCTGAATTTACTAGGTGGTCTATTATTCTAGAGCCTTTGCTGGTAAAATGGTCAGCAATTACTGAAGTCCATAGGGACCAGGTAATCTAGATTTTCATATTCCAGAAGTGACTGTCTCTTTCACAAAGCAGTTTAATATGACCTTGAACAAATTTATATAGGATGTTTGAAAAAATTTTCAACCTTGTCTACTTTTCAGGGTTTTAAAGGCATAGATAATAGTTTAAAAACTTTCGCAGTTTTAAAGGCAAGAGTTATATCTGTTCTCATACACATATGCAATGATTTTCAAAAAATAATCACTTAAGTTTAGATTGAATTGACTTGTAGATGTAACATATTTTGTGATTCCTTCTCTCTGTTTACTTATATGAAGAACAATCATAAAACAATGGAGATTGACATGATATCGTCAAATCCTTGGAAAGGACATACTTCTATCATGGTACAGAAGAGGCCTGACAGCACAATCCATGAGCTAGTCAACAATAATGTGCTGTGGTTTAAAAAATTACCAGTAGTCCCCATATAACAGTGTACCAGTGTAGTTTCAAAAGATTTCCAATATGAGATAAATGTAAAGAACATGATAAACCCAGAATTATAGTCATCTACTTTTCGATACCTCTGGGTACTTATTTCTTTATAATTCTAGAATAATCTTTACCAAAGCAGTGTTCAGACATTCTAAATTTTGCCTTGTATTTTCATATTAAACACAATGTTGATGCTTGAAAGCAACTCATCATTTTCTCTTGGTTATACACAATATCTGGACTCAGTATCCTGCTCTAAAGAGAAACATGGTACAAGTTCGATCACAGCATGCAAGACATAAAGTTTGAAAAAAATAAAAAAAAAAAAGAGAGACTTTATGAAAAGAAAAGACCTCATATTGTTGAGAATTTAGTCTGAAATATCTAATGGTGGAATTCTCCTCAATGATAAAATCATTTGAAGGGTCCAGAAACCCTCTGCAGCCCCACAAACTGAAACTTTTTTTTTTTAATATTAGAGATCTAGAAAAGTTTTCCTGCTTTTAAAATAATAAAATTAATAAATTTGAAAATAATAAAATTAATTTGATTTCCAGGTATATTAATTTGGTTTTAAATGTAGGAATTGCTCAGAGATCATATTATTAAAGAGTCTAAGGAGTGTAGCCCTGTTTCTGCACACCTATGATTCAATCTCCCAAACATTTTAATCAAGATTTTCACAATTATCATGATACAACAGAAGCTCAACTATTCCAAAACCACCTTTTACTTTCTTCACTATTTAAAGCAGGAAAGAGGGTATTTCACTAGGATTAGCTTTGTGTGTAAAGGAGACCAAGTCTCAGGGTAAAAAAAGTTCTATGTCAAGAGCTCTGCCTACAGGGCTATTTTCAAATATTATACTCTCTCTCAAATTGTTATACTCTCTCTGCCCAGGCAATGGTTGGCTAGTAAAGCAAGAAGAGAGCTAGAGGGTGCATAATGGAGTGTGGGTTTTCAGCAATTTTGTTAGATTAGTCCTTAGGCTCCTGAAGCATTTCTTTTTCTCCTCTATTTTACTCCTAAACAGTTCAGCTTCATACATGTTAGAGGGTTGATCAACTGATCAATTATTGATTGTTGTAATTGATATTTTGGAATGGCCCTTGCAGGCCAGCAATGTCCCACCTGAATTATGAGCAGAAATTAAGCAATGATGATATTCATTTTCTTGAAACCCTAATGCTGCCCTTGGCTTTCCATGGTGACATGTGGAATATTCACATGGCTCTCCCTGTTTGTCTAATTCCATCTTCTCAGATGAATATTAGTGACTGGACATTCAATTTATACAAAGATATAGGGCATAAATTCAGATAGGAAAAGGTGTACTGCTCAAATCAGAACTTCACACAGCACTTCATACCAGATAAAAATAGGAACTACAATGCCGCATTGGCCTTGATGCAACATGCATGTGTCTTGTGAGCAAGATCATTCTCAAAGATTTCTCTGCTTTTCAGTATAGCACTGAGAGACTGATTAGATTTATAATCTGGGAAGGGATGGACTGCAACAGCTTTTTGTAGGTTGTAAGTTGCAAAAAGAAGAAATTTGGAGCATTTACTTGATCATATTGTGTCTCAGGTACCATAGCAGAGAGCATGAGAAAATATAAACATTTCTTTTTAACTAGCACTTAGAGATCCATTGATGACTTAATCAATAAAAAGGAAAGTTATTACTACTAATTATTATCAGTTTGTGGAAATAGGAGTAATATTGTTTTCTTCATGGTTTAATTTATCTTCCATGTTCCTTGGTGGTTTTTATTTTTATTTATCTATTTTGTCTCTAGTTTGAGTAAGTCTTGCTTCGTTTCAAGAATATTCTAATTTTATTCTGATAATTTTACTCAGCTTTGTCACATTTTCTCTTAGAGTCCTGTTGATGCTTACAAGAGCATCAGGAAGGGCCAAAGGTTCTTGAGGAACATTAAATAAATGAAGTTGGACCAAAACCCCATTAGCCTTTCAACCTAAATAAACATTCATGTCCTCATGGGATTGATGGGGTTTTAGCCTACTCAAAATTAAAATTAACATTTTTTTATGGCTCACAAATTGATAATTTGGAGTGTGCCATCTCTATTCCTCTGTGTGCACTAGACTCTGGAAGCTGCATTATTTGGATGGAAAATTGCTTACCAATACTAAGGTGAAGTAAAATAAAAGTGAACATATTGATACACTGTGGCCTTATCATTTTCAGGGAGAATATGTCTGGTAGAAATTCTGACTTCTGTTCAAAATGTATTTTGATTCTCTCATCTCCCACTCCTTTTCATGCTTTTAAACCATTGTATCTTTCTCTTCTATCATATTTTGAACATTTTGAGACTGAAAATATCTTTGATTTTTATTTACAGCAATTAGTACAATTGACTGATCTCCTTTGATCCTGGCTTCTGTTCATTAGAGTGAAGCAGATAATGGCAAAGCAGTTGTAAATGGCAGCAATGGGGAAATGGTGTCCCTGGATTCTCTGGACACTAATCAAGAGATCTAGTTGCAACAGATTATATTGACCACACTTTCCCCAGACAGAAACTAAAATTTTCTACAAGGTGCTCAAATCCTCATTTGTCCTCTTGATATTCCCTTGGTACTTAGCTGCTGAGTGCTACATGACTGTTTTCTGCCATATCTCAGAATGCTGGGGGCACTTTGCTATCTCCCTTATATCACAGGTTCTGTGCTTTAGAGAAAGATGAGAACACATGATGCCATGTTCAAGTGACAGCATATTGTAGCTTTGCAAGGACAAGACACCATTGCAGAAATCCTCCTGGTCATTACCTGAACATCAGGTTGAAGGCATGATTTTATCTTCAGACCTTACTAGTAAATTGCTTTTATTAAACCTTAGACCAAAAAAAAAAAAAATACTGCTTGCATTTTTGTTCTTCTGGAAGAGAGTTCTGAAGAATTTGCTGTAACCAAAAGCAAATAACTAATTTCATGAAAACATAAGAGATGTGTTTCTTTTGTTGTGAAAGATAACACTGAGATGTTCACAGCAGGTCCATCTCTGTTTGAAACCTTCCTATGCTGAAAATCAACTTGGAAATTTCATAGGAAATTTTCAATATCTAATCTTTCTGATAGGAGAGAGGCATTGAAAGCAAAGAGACTGTTGTTAAGCAGGGTATTGTCACATAATTATATATTATGGGTAAAATGGGGATAATAAAGATATTGGCAGATACCTAAAAATATAATATAAAGCACAGAGTATTTTAGGGGTAAATAAGAAAAAAAAAAGTAAAAAATAATACTAAAAAATGTAGAAGTTTGCAGAACTTCAATCAGAATTTCTGCCTTACACTGCTATACTGAGAGAAAATCAATATAACATCATTAACTTTTATGCAGGAGCAACACACAGAAGCAAAAACCCGTCTTTAATATTGTAATATATAGTAATGAAAAGCTGACAAACATTCACGAGCCCACTAACACTGGAACACATATAGGGAGGAACATGATCATTTGGATACTAGCCGGCATCATTACAGATTTCCACCTGCCAACCTTGTTAATATTATTTTTGACTAAATTTTACAGCTTATTGCAGACATTGGTTAAAATTGCCTCCATTATTCATGTGCTTTCCAGAATTACAAATCTTATACATGCTGTGGGGATATGGATCTTTGCAAAGCAGTTTTTTGGGTACATACCAACAAAGCCCAGTGCAAATCTCCTCAAACGTATTTATTGGAGAATTAAAGCTGTTTGCTAATAACAAATTGGAAATCTGTGATGCAGAAATATTATGCATAACCTTGTAAATCAGATTAACTGGTGTTCCTTCTTTCATACAATAAATTCCATAAGGAGCATCTGTTCAAACCTGTGCCTGATGACCTGGCAGCAGATCAGAGATCTTGCTGCTTTCTGCACTAATTTTGGAATCTGGTCCAAGCAGGAACATCATTACTTGGAGTCAAATCTATTTTACACCGAGATTAACATACTATGATATCTGCTCATTGTGGCCCATTACTCTTTGTGCCATTTGAGCCCTCAGCTGTGGTGTACTCAGTGGATTCTCTGCTCACTCTGAAGTGCTGCTACATTTCATAACATCGACATTCCATGTTGCTGTGGCCTTTTTTAAGCAAACACACCGTTACAGCTGATGAGGTAATGGAAATGCAAAGAGGTCAGAAAAATCAGAGAAGTTTGCCTCAAGAAAGGATCTGCTTTTTAACTAGTATGTCATTGAATTTGACAAGCAAACTATAGTTTGTATATATTGTTCATGACTATGCTACGAAGACAATGTAAAAGCTATTGGAGACATATCTGTTTAAGACTGAGGATGAATAACAATGAGAGCAAATTGCAAAGGAAGGTGGTGAGTACATCAAGTCCTCAAAAAAGAAGGGAAAACGAGCTTTAGATGTAACTGACTTTTGGGGAGGATCCAAGGTGAAATTCAGCTATGTATTTTGGGTATGGAGATTCTGACTTTGTGGTAAATGTTTGTTTGCACTCTCTAACATAGTCTAGAACTGGGCTTGTCATGATGGAGTCATTTGAATGGAGGAATGGTTAACTGAGGCTTAGGTCTCAACACATTGATGTAAAGGACTAGGAAGTCAACAGGCATCTAAACCATACTGAAATAAGAGGCAACTTTTTGCCCTAGCTGCCTAAAATGAAAAGTAGCTAGTTCTGTAGAGTCATCAGTTTCAAATAATGGAGGATTACATACTATTCCAATGGTCCAGCTAGTCAGTAGTCAGCACTTTTGACTCTAATGCCAATAATGAAAGGCATACCAGCCACTATATAATAAACCTGTTAAATTTTCACAGCTGGTGCTGAGCCATCTAATAGAAGATAAAGTTCTCTATCACTTACACTTTACAAAATATTATTTGGGAGGACTTTACGTTTTTATTTCATTTCCCCTGATGTAAAAACATCAGGGGAAATAAAGCAAAAGTGGAACCAAAAAAGCTCACAAAAACATGGAATGAGAGGTTTTCCAATATATGCAAATATTTTCTAAAAAGCCAGTTCTCTCACTGGAACCTAATAGTATAAAATTTCCTAAATTAGGTATTTGGTTCCTTCTCCAGCTCAGTTTCCCACCCTTATGTGATGGACTAAATGATTTCCATGATGACATTCTTAGTAGAGCTGGCAATTTATTTTTAAGGATGAGAAACATTCTTATTCAGGTCCAAAATTGCATTGAACATTTGATAAAAAAATTACCCTGCAAATCAGGAAGGTTTTTCCTGTGAGGAGAGGGAGGAAATATTTTCTTGGAATTAGGTTAGTGAATGAGAATGGCCAGAGTCAATGCCAGATTGGAAGGAGCTTTGAGCAATACACCAAGTGGAAGATATCCCTGTCCATGTCAAGAAGGTTGGACTAGATGAGCTTTAAAGGTCCCTTCCAAGTCAAAATACTCCATGATTCATGATTATATGATTTAGCATATTTTGGGCTAGTTTTTTGGATATCTGAAAATAAGGCAAATAAGCAAATCAAATTACGCACTCTGCAATTCTAGTCACCTCATCTATCAAAAAAAAAAGAGGAAAGATGTGTAAGATGGGTAGGTATATAATTTCCTACAGTTGCTGATTCCACTCTATTTGCTATAAATGGAACAAAGGCAGTGCCCAGAAGGATGGCTGAAGATGCCAACTGACAGGGTTAAGATCACAATTAGCAAGTGTCAAAGTGGGAAATTTATCTAGCCTTCCTTTAAAAATAATCAGAGGCCTGACATTTTGCAAGTATTTTTTTTCTTTATCTTAATGTGACTCTATTCTTATTCTTTGCTTTTCTTGTGTAAATATAATTATGTGTTTTAGAAAAGGTGCTCTCTTACCCTGACTTGTTATGATTAACATGGTGAAGCCAAGATCTTAGCAGGGGCCTGCAAACAATATTTAGTACTAGTTGAGCTTTTAATCATAATAATTATTAATAAACCATTTAAAGATATAAATACATACCAGTTTATCTATCTGTCTACTCAATACTTTGCTGTATCAACAAAGTGATATATAAAAAACATTGCCCTCATCTCCTTTCTGTCACCTTTCCTTCTGACTGGTACATATGGTAATGTGTCTGTGCCACCTTTGCAAGGGAAACTTTCTTTAGGTACCATTTGTGTGGACACTGCCTGTTACAGTACGCTGTGGTCAGACATTTCTGAAAAACAACTGCTCCTGTGGTGTGAATTGATTTTTATGATCTCCATTGATACCTGAAGGTAATACAATGTGCCAAGAGTATGCACAATGAAAAGGACTTTTCCTTCCCCAGAGCCTTTGCAGTTGATAGGGATCTCAGATGAACTTTAACCTGAGGCTAAAACCATGAAGAATGTTGTCACCTTTTTGTACATAGTGCTTTAAAAAAAATTTAAAATTAAATGGAGAGTCTAAGGTTGGTTTTTTTTGTTCTTTCATAAGTTTAATTTTTTTTTTCTCCCTTCTCCTGGTGTTTTTTCTTAAAACACAATTTATAATGAAGTGCTTCACTGTTGGTGAAAACTACCACTTAGTGTAATATCAGGTCTTTAACAGGTTCATGGAGTTTGTTAGAGCCTTGTTAAGTTGGTGTTTTTGAAAACATAAAAATAAAAATGAAGTTCTGAGGAAGCTATAAATATGGACAGGAAAAAAAAGCCCATTTGACATCTCAGTCTATTTCCTGCTTCTTCTTTCTGTGTGCTCTTTAGTTTTAATTAAACTAAGTCCTCGCAAATTTAGATTTACAATTAATTCATAAAATCACATAGGGAAGCTCTCCTGCCTTAGCCTTTCAGACCTAGTTGTGCCTTGTGGGTATACATCTGAAAGGAAGGTAATATTAATTATCTTCCTACCTCTTTTAAAAGTATATTTCTCTTCTGGAATGAGATAAAAATTAGCCTTAGAGATTGTTGGGAATGCAGTTTCTTATGTCCTGATATTAATTTTTTTTTTTCAAATGGCAGCTCTGAAGGAAAACTGATTATTTTTTTATTCTTAGCAAATGGAAATTCTCTAAAGAAAAAGACCAGAACCAATTCAAATAATTCAAATATTTTAAATATTTAGCTTTAGCATTACAGAAAGGAATATCTTATTTTACACAATAATTTTGAATCTTTTGGCTGTTTTTCCCAGAACTTTTGGTTTAACTATGACAAAGAACCTTTTTCATTTGCGCGATTTCTAGTCAAGTCAACAATATCTTCAGAAAACTTTACAATGTTTCTGTCTCCTGTCTGGCATCCTCAACACTGTCCAGTTAAAAGCCATCTGCAGATTTAATTAACATTGTTTGCTACCTTTTCAGATCATTAAGGAACAAGCTAATATGATGGATGACAGTGTTTAACACATCATATGAGGCCATCTTACTGAAACTTGAGCATGTTGCAGTCAAAAAGAGCTTCAGGTTCTCTGATCACTTTGGCCAAAAGGATTTTTACTCTGTTTCCTTCTAGGGGGCCTCAGCACTCTGGAATAACTGCATATATTTTTAACTCTCTATAAGATAAAACCTATCTGAGGTGCATAACCTTCCCAAAAACTGAAATGAGATAACACTACTGCTTCTTGAAAGAGAAACTGAGGAAAGAGCTCAGCCAAATGTATTTCACTTATGCAAAAATAAACAATTTTTTTGTAAGGAATGAGTACTTCCCTTCTGGTGTCATAAAAAAAGTGACAATGTATTCTTAAAAATAAATCATATCAAGTCAACCTAGTATCCAGTTCAGATCCTTTGTATGGAATGAGTGACTTTATCTTAAAACCATATGCTAAGAGGATATGAATCCAACCTACCTGTGTTAGGTGCGAAACAGAACTTAAATCAATGTTCAAACTGTACTTCTCACTTTCTCACAAGAGACATATGCTCAATAGCCTTCTCAGAGATCTGCTTTGATTCCATTTTTAAGTATATTTCCAGTGATTTGAATCAGGATAAACAGAGTATGGTTATTAAACCTGTAAAGAGTACCATGTTGGATGACACTGCTCCTAGAACAGAATATGCTAATGCTTAAATACTGGATGAAGAATGACTGACTAAAAGCAATTCTGCAGAAAACAAGACCTAGATAATTAAAATGGATCACAAGTTATACTTGAGTCAACAGTGTCATTCCATTTTAAAACAAGCTAAATGTCCTACCGAAAATACACAAAGAGGTAATGAGTTTTTGAGGCATGAAATCGTCTTTCAATTCTACTCTGTCCTGGCAAAGTAAAATATGGGAAAGTACCATATCTTGAAAAAAACTGCATGCCATCCTGTCTGGACAAAAAAAACCTAATTGGAAATCAGCCACAAGAAAACCAGAATACTGGATTTGTTTAATGTTTAAAAAATTAAGTTGATACACGGTGGTTGTTCTAAAAACTGTTGAGGGCTTCTGAAAATATCAATTTGAGAAGCTGTTCCAATATTTGACAGAAAATATTTAATAGGGTCAAATTCAAAGAGAATACAAAAAATCAGATTAAAAACCAGGAAAGACAAAGACTAATTTGGCATTGGACAGATTCTTCAAGGTAGCCATGCACTACTGTTGAGAGCTCGTAATTATGCAGTTTTTAGTAATTAATTATCCTTTTGTTATAGGGCAGCTTAGTCTGAAAGTCAGCAAATCACAGGATGGGTTAGGTTGAAAGGGACCACAGTGGGTCATCTGCTCCAACCTCCCTGCTCAAGCAGGGCCATCCCAGAGGACACTGCACAGGATTGTGTCCAGATGGTTCTTGAATATCTGCAATGAGGGAGACTCCACACCCTCTCTGGGCAATCTGTTCCAGTGCACAGTCACCCACACAGTGAAGAAGATCATATTCTGGCTTTCAGCCCTGTTCTATTTTCTCCATCTTCAGTTTCTGCATCCCAAAGCTGAGGATCACAGTGTCCTAGTGAGATCACGTGAAGGTACATTTCAAAAACCGCCTTTACCCTAACATTCTCAAATACATTTTTCAAATATTCTTGTAAAAATTCAATCTTTGTTATGGATCAAGGAGCAACGATTATGCAACGTGCTCCTGAAATGAGAACATCTGCAAGCACGTAGCTGGTCCTACAGTTTTAGTCTTCTCGTTGTTCTTCACAGTATACTCTAAGAATTAGAAATATTCCCCAAGAAACTTCATATTGCCCCCTTCAAACCCTTTTGACAAACACACCCAGGAAATACAGCCAATAAACCTGCCTTCCAGTTACCATACTAAACTTTCATGGATTCTTCTCTCTTCTCCAACTTTATACTGAGAAAGTAAAAAAACTCACTCTTCTCCCAAATGAAGGTTCTGAATATGAATGTGCATAATCATTCAGAGTGAAAATAAGGTGTACTCTTAGCAGTAGCCTTGTCATCAACTTCAGCTACTGTTGGGATATTTTAGGCTTTTATTTTTTGAATGAATGTTAGACAAACAGTGATTGTTACTACAATAAGTGTGATGTGCTTGTTATTGCAACAAAGCAAAAGTGGGTTTTTGTGAGGCAAAACTGTCATGTTTCATTCAGTCTAACCAATGTAGATGGTGCTCTTTTGCTACAGTTGTCTGAGTTTCTCATAATATACTTATTCTTGCGCCATGACCATCAGGGAAACATTTTTACCTTCATTTCACATCTGAGGACAGAGGGCAGAGAGAAAGGCACTTAGCAGAAAACTCAAGATTAATTGAAGGCCTTCGGAATCTAATAATCTCTGAAATATGCTTCCTTTTGCTGGATGACTTCTGGTATTGCTCACCTACTGCATCAGCAAAATAAGACATCATGTATTTCAAAAAAAGATCAGATGCAAGCCATAGTTGAGTAAAGAATTAATATTACATGATGTTATGTTCCAGTTTGTGAATTTAGAGAAGTTTAATGTTGTGGATTTGTAGAATGGACCAAGTCTTTTGAGAAATATCATAATTGATAGCCTAATTAGAATGGGGACTAGGTCCAAATGCCAGCTAATAAACCCCAAACAGCTGAATTCCTTGGGAAATCACTACACCCACAATGAAGGTTACAGAATCATAGACCAAAGAGCTCCCACTGCAAAGCCCTCTCCTTTCTGTCTTAGCTTTTGTGTCCTGGAAGAAACAGCCTCCAGTCCAATACTGTCTGTCTCAGGTATTCTCAAACTGTTATTTATTAATGGAAATGGCTTAGAACCAAGTATATAGAAAGACCAATTTCCCAAACACAAAGTACAGAAGAATCTTAATCACTCCAGTCTGAAAACAAGGAGAACAGTCAGAGACGTCAGCATGTTTCTGCAGGAGCTGTCAGACTTTAAATCCTCTAGCAGACATTAGCATCATGTAGGACTTCAAAGGTTGCTCAGTGGACAAGAGCCACAAAGCTGCAGACATCCCAGTCAGATGGAGGGATCAAAGGAAGCATACAGAAAAGGCTGCTTCCACACTGTTCCCTTTGCTCACATAACAGCAATGTTTAAATGAGTTTCTCTTTTAAAGTTATGAGGTGATAATTTAAAAATACATAAAAGTGGGGTGCATTAAACTGTGAAACTAGGTCATCATCATCTTGAGAAATTAATTTATTATTTCAAAATAGCTCAGAGAAGATGAGAGAGAAGAGACTTTGATATCAAACTGATATTTATGAGATCTCAGATGAGATAATAAACAGATTGTTTAAATTAATTAAGTACAGTTATGTTTGGAGTATATTATATGTTACTTTTCTAAAATAATTTAAAAGTTGGTTAGTTAAACAAATACCTTATGAATAGAGCTGGTCCAAAAGAGTTTGGATGAGAATTTCTAGTCAGAAAATACCTAGTAGCTGAAACTTAACCTCATAGAAAATAGGTAATTATTTTCCCAATTAAACACAATAAATTTGTTTTTAAATGCTTGGATATTTTAGCTAATTACTTTAGAAATAAAAATAGCTTCCTGATTCAAAATACATGTTTGATTTTATTTTACATTACAGAAAGAAATATAAGTCTTACATTATATGATAAATTGGTCAATATCTAAATTAAATATTATAATTTCCACATATTATTTCACTGGACTGAATTTTAAGAAGATTAGAAATGGGGGGGAGGGCTTTGTTTAGCTAATATTTTTGTGATTATGAAAACATTCAATGTCTTCAAATGTAGAAAACTAAAAACCTCAAAACTCTTTATAGAAATGGAAATTAGGCTTATAGCAAGCATGATATCATGGTAACTAATGTTCCTTTGTATTGTCACATCTTGAATTGTAGTAGGCAACCTACAGGGACACAGGCAACCCTTTTGGGTCTGAGTTTTATAAGTACTTGGTAAATGTTGCTTGAAGAGCTTTTACTTTGAACGGATAAGATTAGCACCCAAGAAAATATGTATATGATTCTCCACTATCATACAGACAGCTAAGGACAGAGTCCCAACTGCAGCCATCAGTTGTGATGGCCCCTATGGGGCCTCAGATGTTAGATTTTGTCCTTTGAATCACTTTGAGACTGTCTGTGCTTACAGAAGGGAAGTATATAAATTTCAATGATGGAGTAAGTAGCGCTCCTAATTTAATCCCTTATGGAAATTTTGCCCTGTGACATTCCTTTGCTGAGCAGGGCAGAAAGAAGATTTCTCCCAGCCCAGCCAACATTCCCTGTCTGCTTCAAAAGAGAGTCATTTCTTGGGAGAAACCTATCCATACAAATGTGTGTACATATTTATCCCTTTTTTCCATTAAATTCAGATTGTTATGTTTAATATATCATGAGGAAAGAGCCCAAAGTTCTTGAAGTTGATATCTAACACCCAAGGTGATTGAAGTGGAACAGCCCAGTCTCCAAGCGATTATTAAGGAAAAAGAAAATATTATAAATATTTAAGTGGAATGTATTTGGAGGAACTATTCTCATTTAAGTTGTTTTTAATGGCTTGCTTTCAAAATGAACTTTTAATTTTATTTTTTATTGTTTTACACATATATATTTAATATAGAAACCTAAATACCATCTAAAAATCATTTAAGTATTTGGATCAGATGAAAAGAATTTGGTTTGTTTTTTTTAAATACATAGAGACAACTCCAGAATTTCAGGCATATGTGTTTTGATTTCATTTGGTTTGTACTCTTTAGAATAAAGTAACACTCTATTGTCATGTTCTATTTGCAGACATAACTACACAGAAGGCTGTAATTTTGATCATGTTGTATCGGTGGCATGTGGTTGCTCCAGCTGCTCAAAAGACTTGGTTTATGCCCCTATTCTTGATAGTGAGGTATTTTAAAAGACCCATAGTCAAAAGAGCAAAATGTAGAAAATATCTAGCAGGTAGTAGCAGGTACTACTGGTGTTTTTCCATTATTAATTTGAATTGTAACAGTCAAGCACACGTCTAACATTTCCATTTGGGAAACATGCCCATATCTTCAACTTTTGGGAAGAGCGTCATGCTAATCAACCAACATGTTGCCTTTCATAAATATATGGTATTTCTCCCACATGCATTTTCAAAATTATATCAAAGCTATACCTTCTTTTCTTTATATATTTCTTGCAAAGTTCATCCTTTTGGTGCAAGTGGAAACTAGAGGAAAATGAAGATCTGTATTCCCTTTATTTCTTTCAAAACACATACTGCAGATTTTAACCTGTCTTGACTTCTTTTCTGTGGCTCAGACACAACATAGAATATTATTCTGGTTTGTTCTTCCTTGTCTAGAAAAATAATGAGTATTTCTGCTTAAATAAATATGCTTTGTGACAGGTAGGATTATTACCAGCCTAATGAATGACATTATGCATTTCTTCTGTTCCAGTCAAGGCTCCTCTTCTTTTGCTTTGTGAATTTTCACTGTGACCTGCCAGAAAAAATCCTACATCTTAAAACTCTTCTAAAGGTTGATGCTCATCTATGGTCAATGAAAATATCTTAAACAAAAGAAGTGGTTGATAGCAATTTGCGGGTTCAGCTATGAATAAAAAAAGCTCTTTTATGCAAAAAGGCATGCATGACATCCCAAAAATTCCTGGGCAGGAGAAAACACAGTTTGTTCTTTCATTTGACAGTAGAGACTTTTCACCTCCTATTGATAACCTTTAATCTGATAGGGCAGATGTCAATACATTTTGCTAAATATTTTAAGAATTAAAACATTGTTGTTTTGCTTTGTAATGCACATAAGATCTTAATGGGTTATGGTTAGGTAGTTTAATTGGCTCAGCTGGGAGCAGGAGGGGAAGCAAGAGCTGCCTGCAGTTTGCCTGACCCTTTTCTATCAGATTGAAATATTGTTATGTGCTGTACTATATTAAGCATCATCTGGAAAAAAAGCACAATCTGTTCTTTTTAAGCTTCTTAATAGTTTCTAGTACTGATTCATGGGAAGTGGAACCAACAGATTGTTATAGTTAGACTGTAGGTGGGGACACATATGCTTGAGTTTTGAACAAAATTCCAACTCTGCAGCAGGGACAAGTCTTTCGCACGATGATGTAATTGCTTTTATAAAAAAAACATGAAGTGACATATGGGAGTAGCTTTTGACTGGGCTTAGGGCCAGGTGTTCAGGTAGGCAACATGCAGGATCCAGGCCAGTATTCTAAAAGAACCCAGCTACCACTTGTTGCCAAGAGCACACATTTACAAAAACCATCTACTGCTAATAGTTCTGATTATAGCACTGCAGAAAAAATTTCAAGAGGACAGGAACATCAACTGAAAAACTGTGATACGCCCTCCAGCAGAACCAGTAGCAGCATAAAGGTGCCAGTTTCCAAATACTGAAATGGAGATGGAGTTTGGTGGGGCTGAATTTAAGAGGAGCTGAATTTAAATTGACTGTACTTGAGATCCAGCTTGTGTTGTTTGGGAGTCTTTTCTGATGAACCCGAATTAAGCAAGCAAGAGTAAATCAATCCCCCCCCCCCCTTCTGTTGAACATTTCCTTCAGAATTTTCTTTAAATTTAGAAGACAAAACAAAATAGATACATGGATAAATTCCCAGGATGTAGGCAACTTTCATCATATGGGACTCACCAAAAAATGTTAGTTTGTTTCCAGTTGAGGAGTTCTGAATTAATTTGCACTTGGAAGTGAAACTACAAGCTACATAAGGCATCACCATTGTCCATCCATTTGTGTAAATCCTGAAGCCTCTATATCCTTTTTCTTGTGTCATAGACTTGGCTGAACAGTAGGAACTTCCCCATTGGTGGAAACTTGCTCTAGCTGAGGCAGTTCTGGTAGTACTGCTATAGGTATACTGAAGAATCTTGTCCTTGGGGAGGCCAGTTCCATACAGAAAGCATGGAAATTCTCTTCCACTAAGAACCTTACATCGTCAAGGCAATGACAGAATATATCTTACCTTCTTTCCCACTCTCATTTACTCAATGCTAAATGTATATATTTATGCACATACATGTTTTATTCAGAAAGAGAACCCAGACGAAATTTTTGCTAATATATGGTGCAAAAAAATTTAACAGAAAAGATTTTCTTTTTCTGTCATGGAGTGTTCATTATCCCCACAGTATAGCTCATACAAGATATACACACCTCACCAAAACACTTGCACAACAGGAGAATTCACTATGAATAATTAATTGCATAGAGTTTAATCAGCAAGGCAAGAGCACCACTGGTGTATTTGTATGTGTCTTGAAGCAAAGCTGCTTTCTGTTTTTATCAAATCTCTCTTGAACCCGTGTCATAGAGCTGTAGCTTTCCCAGTTGGAGACCTCAGTGACTCTCAGATTTGGACTGCCAGGATGTATTTTCTTCCAAATGTTAAGAACATAACATTTTCCTAAGAACTACTGATAGTTTAACATGTTTCGTATCATTTTGGATGACACATAACTTTTTGTATGGTTTCATAAAATCTCCCTGTCTCGATGCTTGATGAAACCAGGGTGTTTGTGCTCAAGCAGATTTTATTGGATTAGAAAGGAGTTAATGCACTTTGTGCTGTCTAAAAGACCTGCTATTTTTCAGTACTGTAATTAAACCTATTGTCAACTTTATCCCAAGCCTGAGGATAACAGAATTCAAACAGAAAAGTTTTAATGCTTATAACACTTTCAAGCAAATACTGCAGTATTTACAACATAAAAGATATGCAGTTCTGTAAGTCAACTAGACCTGGCTGGGAATTTTCCAGAGTTTTCTGACAGAGAATGAGATCTTCAGAATTTCAGTGTCTTTGGTGTCATAATTTAACCCCAGCCAACAATGAAGCACTAGGCAGCTTCTCACTAACTCCCCTACCAGCAGAATTGGGGAGAGAATCAGAAAAGTAAAAGCTAAGGAACACGTGGTTTAAGATAAAGACAGTTAAATAGGTAAAGAAAAGCTGTGTACACAAGCAAAGCAATCAGGGAATTAAATCACTAATTCCCATGAGATGTTTAGCTGTCTCCAGGAAATCTGGGCCATATCACATGTAATGGTGATTTGAGAAGACAAACACCATCATTCCAAACATCTTCCCTCTCTCCTTCTTCCCCGAACTTTATGTACTGAGCATGATGCCACATGGTCTGGAATATCCCTTTGATCAGCTGGGGTCACCTGTCCCAGCTGTGTCTCCTCCCAGCCTCCCATGTAGCCCCAACTTCCTCACCAGCATGAGAGCATGAAAAGTAGAAAGGGCTTGTCTCTGTGTAAGACCTGCACAGCAACACAACATTTGTATATGATCAACCCTGTGTTCAGCACAAATCCAAAACATAGCACTATACTAACTACTGTGAAGAAAATTAACTATCACAGCCAAAACCAGAATATTGAGATATATAGTTTTTCCTCAAGCTTACATCTTCTATGGCAAAGATTGACAATGTTTCCTTGTTCTTTTCATCTTCTGTTAGAAAAAGTGAAATAGAGTATTTAATGTTGATCCAGAGTGACTGAAATTAAAATAATTTTAAACAAAGTAGTTTATTTCCTGTCAGATGGCTTAATTTTATTTTTGAAGACCTATGGGTCTGCTGGGAGTTAAATATGACTGACCTCAATTTTTCCTTCAGGCTGGCTTTGGCAGCTATAATACATATTTCACGAGACACCATGGTTTTGACCTCTAGATGAACTATTTCAGTGTCCCATGGGAATCACTTGATGCTCATGTAATACAGGAAACTCAGTTTGCCTTAAGGGCATGACACAGGGGTAAGCACTGTGGACTCCTGATTTACTACTCTCAAGAAGCACTGGAACAACTGGGTTTAAATGGCATTTTGTCCACGCACAATTTGCATGATAATGTGGTTTCCATTAGACCTAATCACAGCAAGGAAGAAAATTGAAGACCTTTCAGGCAAGGGTCTACCTTCAGGTAGAAAGACCTGCATTCAGGTTGCCATTTTGGTTGGGCGCAATTTGGAAATTTAGTGATCTCAGGGTCTCAGGGAATCATTGCTGGTGTGAAAGAAAGATAATGTTACTTCCTGTCTTCTTGTTCTTTTCCTCTTTTGAATATTTGGATGGTAAGATCCTAAAACTGAGCACTGTTTTTAAATTCATATTCAGCTCTGAGTGTAACAAAACCCCTGACCCTTGAGCTGTAGCCCCAGAGTGACAGGGATGACTCCTCAGGTGGGCAAGATGAATTCTTGATGGCTCCAATGTCTAAAGTAAAAAAAAAAACAGACAACAGTCCAAATCCCTGTCTGATCCTCACTGCTTCACATGCATTTTCACTGTCAGTGCTCCTGTGTACTTGTAATTCTGCTGGTAAGAGAGTATTTTTCTTACAGATTCTTCCCTTTGCAAGCTAACAAATTTGTGAACGATCAGTGGTTTCTTGCAACTTGATCACTTGACACTCCCAGTTTTATTAATTAATTAACTGATTGTATTTCTGTGGAATATTACTGAGGGTTTAAGACATTACTTTTGAGAAAGATTTCCTGCCTCAAAGACATTACTTTTGAGAAAGATTTCCTGCCTCAGAGACCTCCTTGTTTAAATGAGACATGAAACAGATTTCAACAGCCAGATGGACAAGCACGGGGAAGCAGACACACAATCCTGGTCAGGGTGACTGTCAGTGGTATCAGTACATCCACGGTTTAAGCACTGTGACTTTTGTGTAGGCCTGGCAGTGAAGAAAGTGTCTGTGCTAAAACAGAATAAAGGAAAAAAAGTATCTGTCTGTTAATATCTATTACCAGTTTATCTCCATAGAGGAAGAAGGATATGGAAAGAAAATATGAAGTATTTCCCACTGGTTGAAATTTAATTCAGAACAAACAAACAGGAAGAAAACCCAGAAAAATATTAAAGCACATTGAGTTCATCTGTGTTCTAGTGATCCCTGTAATGCTAATCCTCAATTTAATTATTTATTCTCCAATAGAAGTTTTTGCTTCTATTGGAGAATAGCAAAGCAAATTTTACTTTTCACTCTGACTAAAAAAAAATATTGCTTTTCAGATTGCATTATTAATTAGGTGATATTGTGAGCTTTTTTTTGCATATATTTAAAATATTGCACCTAAAATTTAGTTCTCAATGTATTTTTTTTTTTAATTTACTGAAGTAAATCACAGAGAATTTGGCCACATCAGTCAGTTTAAGAGAATCAGAAGAGACTGCCATTTGTATATACACTATTGTACACATTATGGACCAGATCCTTACAGGTAGTGAAGTACTCAACAGCCTTTAGTTTAAGCAGAGATGCAGTCTCTTGAAGAGCCATGAATTTTCCAGGAAAATTTATTGACCTTGTCTTGAAAAATTGACTAAGCAAAAGATTAAAGTGATATTGTTAAGATTGGTACAGTGATCTCTCTGCAGATATGTAACACATTTAAAATATCTGGTGTTTCCCAAGGAAGTAAAGCTGCCACAGATTTTAATATATGCATTTGTGTTTCTATTTGGATTTAGGAAACTATGGTGAAAGTGGAATGGAAGCTTTCAAAGACATGGCGGCCAAGGAAGGGATCTGCATTGCACACTCCTACAAGATCTACAGCAATGCTGGCGAGCAGAGCTTTGACAAGCTGCTGAGAAAGCTCCGGAGTCACCTGCCCAAGGCAAGAGTGGTCGCCTGCTTCTGTGAGGGCATGACTGTCAGAGGCCTCCTGATGGCCATGAGGCGCCTGGGACTCGCTGGGGAGTTCTTGCTGCTAGGCAGGTGAGTAAAACCATGCAGTTATAGCCTGCTGTTTTAGTCAGCAGGGCAAAAAAAAGATAACTATCACATTTTCTGGACATGAAGCACATGCAGCACAGACTCTTGGCCTCTCCTATACCTGTGCATATCTAAAAGATAGGGATTAATGTCAGCTCTGTCATAGCAGTACAAACTCTATAAAGACATGCATCATTCTCATGACATGCCAAGAAAACACAAGTCTGCTTGGCCACACCAAGCAGTGATGAGTAAGGGAAAGCTGGCACAAAAATCTTTGATCTATATCACCATTTTGTTCACTGCAGTTTAAAATACATTGTGTACTTACACAGCCTGAAGCTGTGTCTCACTCCAGGAAGTCTGTGTTAAAGATTGCTGATATGGCCTCTGGGTGTACCTGAAACAGGATTTCCCAAAACAGAGTTTGTTAACTGTCACCTTTTCTTCCGGATTCAGTGTGTTGATGTGCATACCGTCCTAAGGGCAATATATAGGTAATCCTTTCTCTTAGCTCTAGGATATCAGTATTTCCTTTCCTAACTGTCACAGGAAGAAAAAAAAGTCTCTTACTGTGTGTTCATCTAGAAGGAAGAAATCCTGGGCTCATAAGCAAAGAAGTTATTGATGTGAACCTAAAGGGATCTTTAAATTTTCCCCTTATTCAGCAAGTGGATCCAAAACAAGACAGGAAAAATGATGTATTGAAAACAAAAGGGAGTATACTGGGAGTCAACTAGTCAACTAATCTACTCGGTGCCTCTTCAGTGCATTATTAGAAGGATGACCTGTTGCTGTCCCAAGCATGAACCCTATGGGAATACAAGTAAAATGGTGTTAGTGAAACCAGAAGTCATGGTAAGACCTCCAGGGAAACTTTCAAGGACTGTCTTGGCTGCTGGGAAACTGAGTCTGTCCAACTGGTAGGACACCAGCCTCTGTTCCCAGTCTGCCCCGTTGCACACAGCTGCCCTTCCCCCTTGGGCAAAGGGGAAAGCAAACCACTGTGGCTCTTGTCTCTGCCCCTAGTCTTTGACTTCAGCCTACATATTGGCATTTTCAGATGGGAATTTCTTAATTCTTTCTCCGATACATGGCAACTGTCTCCATCCTTCTTTTCTAATACATTTTATCTGTAGGGACTTCCGTGTACTGTCTTGGTCCTTTTCTGGACAGACACCCAAAGGGACCATGATCCTCAAGGTGAAATTCACATGAACATTTATAGATGTCTATAATTTAGACACTTCCATGTAGCCATCAGTATTTGCTCTACAGTTAATTGAGCAAAATAGGACCTTCTTAGGTCCCTTGTTTGTAAGTAGCTCAGAGAAATCATATTCTGGCAAAGGGCTTGTACAAAGATTCTCTTGATAACTACCTTTGCTGGAAAAGACTACTTGTCAGTTGTTTAGAGTAGATTGGAGCAAATGCCACCTCCACTATCTCTAGCTGAATCTGGTGCCATAGGATGTTTGCTATCTTCTGCCCTAAATACAAGAAATTGTCAACTATCTGCAGCAGTACCCAAATTTAGAAGCACATAAGCATTGCTTTAAAAAGAATATGTTGGCCCTTAACTACTCCAGACTCCAAACTGTACATAATTTTTTATGGGATTTATGTACAACAGTGCTAAGTTTAGCCCCCTGAGATGCTTTTATGAATAAGGACTTCAGAAATTGCTGACAATGAATTAGAGTAGAGCAATTCAGATTATCTCTTCAAAAAAAAGCAAGGCCTAAAGAGAACAGGCTTTAAGGCTTTGCTTCAAGTTTTTGTTTGTTTTGTCTGTTTTGTTTAGTTTCTTTGTGAAAAATACCTGTTTCTAGCTGCAGTGGAAATTGTCATGAGTAATTATAGACAGTTGTTATTCGGTATATGACTTCCATTGAGTAAATTGAAAGTGATAGCTTCTCTTAGAAAATTAAACTGTAAAGTCTTTCCAATTGAAACAAAAATCCTTAATTGTAACTGACCATTTAGGGTGTATCCATGCCTGTGGCACTACTACACAATTTAATTGTGAAAAATGCAGCAAGAACTGGAAGTGTTTACAAAGAAAGAAAAAGGAAAGCATAGGGATTTTTTCTATCCTTTTATTTATTACCAGAGATTCCAAGGTAATGGCTGAGAAGTGTCTACTCAGGCATAGGTTGATATGCCCCAGCCAGTAATTGCTGCATCAGACAAGGATGGCTGGAGAGATATAGTCTCTCTACTTTGGCTCTGCACTTCAGAGTTCCCAAGGATCTTTGAGCATCCAGTATTTTTCAACAGCTTTGTGTCCAATTTGATATCAAAATCAGCTATAAGCCAGGGAAAAATAAACCAAAAGCATAAACAAATAAAAACTAACTAATTTTGCCACCTGAGGACTTTTGTTAGGCTTTGAGTCACCCTGAGTCTGTAGAGCAGTTTTGTGTTTCTGCCATGCAGCAAGAATCATGTGTAGGGGGTAGGAAGTTGTGGAGTAATAATGTTTCAAAAAAATGTTCATTCTTATGAGAAATGTTCTCCTTCCACTATGGGCTAATCTCTAGGTTTTGAGGCAGAGGCAAAAGAAAAAAGGAACAGAAAAAACAGAGAACTTTAAAGCACTTCTTGACATAGATGGGGCATAAAACAATTATATCATTTACAGTGATAATCTGAGTTCCTGTAGGGATTTAAATATCTGTTTTCCATGACTTTCCTATGTGCTCTCTTGGTTTTTGACTCTTGGACTCTGTTGTCTGTGAATATTTACCTGTTGGTCAGAAGCTAGGGTTGTTGGTTGGTTCTGTAGAGAATGACGTAAGGCACTGACCTGGGATGGATGTGACACCAGTATAAACCCAGATCATACAAGCAGATTGTACTGGGGACCTTTTTGTGCATCATTTGTCAGGGGAAAAGACAAGAAGCAAGATTTTGAAAAGAACAGATGGTTCTGAGTGCTCTAAGGAAAAAGTGCTTCATCTGAAATTAAAGAAGAGTCATGAAATTAACTTTTCTTGCAATTCTGTGCAGGAAAATGGACTAGGATATGATTTATACTTTCACTCCTTGTCTGATCCTGGAGTTGCTCTGGACTACCCATTCCACTGAGAAGGTTATAAAAGGGCATTCCAAGTGTAGTGAGAGTGCCGTTCACTGGAATGCCATGGGCTTACAAGAAAAGCTACCTCTACTAATGAATACCCTTTTGTTGCCCCAAATATTCTTCCCTGTTGTTTTGTTAAGTGGAGAATTATTTTGTTTCTTTTCCCAATGCACAGAAAGAACTAAAATCACAAAGGCAAACAGTAGATTTATGGGAAATCATAAATAAATCAATATTTCCACTTCCTCTTCACTTTCCTTTATGTTCCATTTTTAATTTGGATTCATCCCTAATATTTTAAATCCAAAGCCTTGCAAAAATATTGGATAGATAATAATTGGATAGATAAAAAGATACCTTTCAATAAACTCTGCACTCTTGACCTACTATGCAGTTTCTGAAATTGCATTGCCTGCTTGTGACAGATATGCAAGATGGCATGTCATTAGTGACTGTAACATTCCAGAGCTTTTTGATTCATGGAAAACATTTTGAGTGCTTGGCAAATATTTACCACATGCACCTTGAAGAATGAGACTTAACCTCAAATGCAAAGGCGAGTGTGCTGACTTTCAAATGTGAAAAAAAAATGTTATTTTAAATTAACCATTACTCAACTTAATTGAGATGTGGACACCGGGGCTTCACCTGTTTTTCTTTACTGCTTCTGTCATCCGGAAGTCATATGCCAGGAGATATCCGTACAGATAAATTAATTTGAGAATAAATAATACATTCACATAGCAGAATAACTTTGAAACAGATTTCAGAAGGAAACATGGAATATTAATTGTGTAGATGAAACCACCTTGGTTGTACATGATTTCCAGTTTTTCCTCATTTTATTTAATATTGACACCCAACAGGTGAAATTGTCTTTTTTGTTGTGCACCCACCTTCATCCTGCTCCTCTTAACATCTAGTTTCTGATCTTTGGACAAAGTGTCTGTGATATTTCTCTACAATAATCATTTTATTTGATGCCTTTCATCTGCAGGAATTCCAAAACTTGTCTCAGAATGACTAAGTACCTTAGTACTAAGTCACATGATTTTTCATAATAAATTAGAAATTATTAGTTGCAACAGAAATTATAAATATTGACTATTACTGTCCTAAATGAAATGGATTCAGAAAACACTACCACAGCACTAAATAATTATATTCTTTTTTTTTGCTTGCTGGAATTATTTTGTCCTATCAATATCCAATATCTCCAGCTTCCAAATGACATTCCACAAGCAGTACTCTCTTCCAGAAATTACTGGGACTTCCACTTGCTTCACATGTTCACGTATGCATATGGAGATGCAGATTTACTACTGTATTCACTATCATATCTGATCAAAAAAAAGTTAATTAAAATTATCCAGTTTTTCTGTGGTGTTAAAAGACAAAATTATACACAATGAATAAAAACATTTAGCAGAGATAGAAATATGTCCTTAGGCTCTAGGACTGATTCTGATTTTCAGCTGTCCAGCTGAAGAAACATGGCCAAAATTTATCAGTCTGATTTAATCTCTACATGACTCTTAGATACCTAACTTAGCCAGGATTTACAGAAATAACATAAAACTGTGACTTGACTGCAATATCTACAGCAAAGGCATGGGAAATCTAGAGCTGCAGGGTATCCCTCAGAGTTTCCATCTTCTTTGAAGTACTCAGGACTTGATTTCCATGCACTGTAATGTCCTTGGAAAGATGAAGAACCAGCTCCTGCATTTTCAGGATTCACTCTGTTCTGTGATATGTGAGGTCTGTGGCTTGGGATGCCTTGGGCCGTGCCTCTGAAGCATGCCACGGCTGCAGAGCATGTCCGGATGAAGATGGGTGAGGGCAGGACCCCACTTCTAGCATTGTGATGATCAAAGCAATTCAAGGCAGGCTCTGCAAGAGGGCAGAAGGACACTGAAGCAGTGCCCATTCTCCTCAGAACAACAAAGGGATTCTCTATCACAATTCACCTCTCCTCATAAGATATCTGCTTAGCTCCTGAGGAGATGGAGGAAATAGATATTGATTTTAAGAGATATTGCAACTAATGAGCTAAGCAGAAGGTAAGTAGTCAAAATGAGGATACGAAGGAAGAATAAAATGTGGAGAAGCATTACTTCCAGGAGGTCCCCAGAGTAATTCAGCTGATAGGAAACTCAGAAATATATATGAAAAAAAGCTGGTTAGCAACTAAAAAGGGCAACTATAGCTGAAGGAAAATGAAAACAAGATAGACGATCTGAGGGAAATGAGTTCTTTTTAACAGTTTAAAAGAAATCTTTTGTGAGATTTTAAAAAAAGTGTTTGTTGGATGAAGAAAGATCTCACTGTAAAGGATGTAGCAATTTCCTTCCAGAAAGTATGCTGTGTGGTGTGGATTAACATGCCTTTTTCTATCTTTGTACAAGTCCAACTGGTGAAGAAGTTCTTGTAAAATAAATAAGGATATGAAATTTTGTAGACCTGAAATGTGCTCTAGATTAATTTTTGGTTGTTTCTGCTACTTCAGGGAAGTATTAATCAGACAAAATACTTCTATCTAGAATACTTCTTGCTGCCTAACCTGTGACAAAATTGTGAAAGACAAATACAATATAAATGTGCAGATATTTCCTTCAAAATAAGCAGGTGAAAAGGTATTGTTAGAGTAAAAATTGTGCAACCTATCCTGTATGAACAGTCTGATCCTTTTTCTTTAATCCGCAGTAGGCAGGAGTCCAGTGCAGCCTCATCTGAAAGATGTTTTCTCTAAGACAGAACAGCTATCTGCTGCCCACTCATTATTTATCTCTGTTCTCTTGTTCAGGCATGAACGTGTAGCCCAAGGTATCATTGTATATCTAGTAATTAAATGTACTGTAAATAACAACATTAAGTCAGAATCTTCATTGCTACCCAAAAAACCCAGAAACTTAACAGCAAAACAAAGTTTGCTTTCTAGAGATGAAAAAGAAATTAGGGAAGTGAAAAGTTGTCTTCCCTCCTGTATGCAAACAGAGCCTTTAGAAATAAAGCAGACTAGAGGGCAAAGAATAACTTAGTTTTGAGCTTTGTGGTCTCCATTTGAGGCAGCCTCATGGCTCAGAGACCCTCAGGGTGAGCAATAGCAGCAGGGTCCTGCTACAGATGGAAGCAGTGAAGTGGTTGGTCAAAGCTGTTTGTGCAATGATGCAAAAAAGCATAATTTCCTTTCTGTGGTTTAGACTCCACAAGCTGAAAGCAAATCAATCCACCTGACTTTAAAATCCTTATTTTATGCTTTTATTTTTTTTTTTTCTCGGTACCTATCTGACCTGATTCTAATAAATATTGCACCTTGCTGTTCCATTTTGCAGTCACTAATGTAGATCAGGTAGTGGGCATGGGAGTAAGCTCTACACCTATTTGGAAGAATGTCTTCATTTTGGTGTTTCAGGAATTATATGTATTTCTTAGGATGGGTGCTGGTGGTGGTATTGGGGTGGATGTCTACCATGGCATCAAGCAAACAATAAAGAATTTCCAAATGTGCACGTTGGCAAGTAAGCACACCTTCTACACATCTGAAAATGTAGCATTAGAAAATACTCTACCAGGTCAGATCAAAATTCCTTCAAACCAATTTGTTATTTCTGGGAGTGGTCAGAAGCAAATGAATGGCAAAAAGTAGCACAAGGCTAGGATAGAGCAAAGTTCTCCTGGAGAATTCTTGGCACCTTTGTCAGGGAAGCCCTTGTGGTTATCTTTCTGGCGCTCCTCAGGATTCCCTCTATCAGGTCCACAGCCTTCCTGTGTTAGGACCCCAGAGCTGGAAGCAGCAGTCCAGGGTCTCATGAGAGCAGAGGGGGAGAATCACTTCCCTCATCATGTTCCTTCATGCATACTTTGCTGCAGCCCATGATGAGTTTGAATTTCTGGGCTGGGAGTTCACATTGCTGGATCATGTTGAGCAACAACATCATCCAGCAACAGCCCCAAGCCCTTCTCCTTCGGGCTGCTCTCAATCCATTCTTTGCACGGCCTGTACTTGTGTTTGGGATTGCCCCTTGCACTTGGCCTTGTTTACCTTCATGAGGTCCACATGGGTCTAGCTCTCAAATCTGTCAGATTCCCTCTGGATGGCATCCCTTCCCTCTAACCTTGTCATGACAAATCATGTGTGTTCAATTGAATGATTTACTTCCTGTAAGTAAAGGTCTACTCTTTCTCACCTACAACTAGCATTAACAGCCAAAGGAAGGTAGCTTTGTTAGTCAGTATGTTTGAATGGAATTGTGCCTCAGCACTGTGTAAAAAGACAGTGGCTTCTTCAAGTCTTTTACTTCTACACTGATTCATCTCTACCAATTCATGCTTGATCCATCTCAGATAGATCTGCTTAAAGTATTTCAAAGACAAAAATTTACAGCCCTCTCAGTCTGCTTCTTCCCAAGTGTAACTACTCCTTATACTCTTCCTAACATCAAACCCACAATTCTTTTAAGCCCATTACTCCTTGTCCTACCCAGGGGAACAAAGGAAGCAGTTTCTAAGACTGCAAGTTCTATATTTGAAGACTTATGCTTACCCTTGTTCTGCTTTGACAACTTTCAGTATGAACAGAAAACAGATTTTACACTTTGGAACAGCACGAGATCTCTATTATCCCAGCAGAAATGAGACACGAGGCAAAGTACAGAAAAAGAGATGTCAAACAATCCTGAAGAATTATATAAGGTTTATTTTCATTGCAAAATGACAAATTCATGAGATGACCTACACGGTTGAAAAATAGACAGTAAGGCAACCTCAAAAATAGCTCCATATTGCCAAGAGACCTGTGCTTGCAGTTCTGCATGAAAAGTCAGAGGCATTGCTGAGAAATTGTGTGTATCTGTGGGTGCCTCTCTGTTCTCACTCAAGAGATGTATGCTTCTGATTTTATATTTGACTAAGAAGTTCTGTTTTATCTCACAGCTTATTAAAATTCAGAATGGAAGACATCTATGGGTGGCTGACTTAAGACTGTTCTCTACAAATATGTCTTCTGAGAGTGACAGGCAGCAATCAGAGAATTTCCTGATGTAAGACTCTTTTGAGAATGAGAGGCTCTTCCAATTCTAAGAAAAGGAATCAAAAATACCCTTGGAACAATGAAAATATTTTTTATTCAATCTTGAGAAGAGATTGGATGCTTTCTTCTCAAAAGCATAAACTCAAGAGGTAAAAATAAATGTAGATCTTAACCCCAGCATTGTTATTTCAATTTGCTGCAGTCTACATGCTATAATATAACTTTTAAAACATTAAAGCTAAAATGAAAAATGTGATCCAGTATATATTCCTAGAAAAATTTAAAGGCACTTGGAATAGAATGAAAATTAGCGTTATGCTTGAAATTTTCTGACCTTTAAAAAAGCTACAGAATTTTGATTAATGAAGTTAAGAGAGCCTAAAATTTTCTTTATTTAAAAAAATAATTCTGTTTCTTCTCTTCTAAAATGAACACTTTGACAAATAGAGTTTTGCAGTAAGGTATGGATTAGCACTTAAAATCTGTTTTCTTTCTGTTGTCTTTCTCTTCAGCAAGTGGGTATGATATTTTCGATTACTTCTTTTTAACTCTTTATTTTTCTGACTTATCTGCATCATCCCAGAGTCGACACCCAGGACTAGTGACTCACTGCAGACACACAGATTTTTTCTCCAACTTCACATATCAGTTGATTTAGTTGTACCTTGAACAACTGGAAGATCTGAACATAAAAACATTACCTACACAGCAGAGATTTACACAGGTGGACCCATCTCACTAACACTGATGAGTGATTATGGAAGAGTATTACTCGGAGAAATGAAAACCCGTGGTTCGTAAACTTGTGGTGTAGTTAATTTTCCTATCACTCTATTAAAGTGACAAAGCACACATAGCAGCACATTTCCCCCTCCCTATGGCTGAGTTGATAGTTTTTAGTGAAGCCATTGTCTCTCCAGAGGTTAAGGCTGAAGGCAACGGACAAGGTGAACCAAGTACCAGAACTCACTAAACCCCATTCTGGTGGAATTACCTCCACTCCTTCCTTGAAAAGACATTATGAATAGTGGCAAGAATTCAATACTTTCAAGAAGACCAGATTAAAAAGCCATGTACTATTTCAAGGAATAAAGCCCAAGATGAGCTTTTTTGATAATTTTTATATTAGAAATATGTAATAGCAGAATTGATTAAATGAACAGTATTTTAATTAGGGAGCTAAAGTTAATAAAGCTTATATTTGCTAAGGAGTCATACTGTCCAACCTTTATTCATGTTGGTTAGTGACACTGAAGGAGGTAAAGACAGACTGAATTATAATGAGTAAATCATCTCTGTCCTGGGAAATTGTATAGTTATAAAACATAGTGATTTAATACGTTTTAACTGGTATGTTTTTATGTTTCATGTCTTGAAGTGCTGATATGTACAAATCAATGTTAATCTTGGATGCTGACTATTTTGAAATATGATTGGCTGATATGATTTTTAATATAATTATGCCAATACATACTAAAAGGAACATTATTACTCTTTTCCTAAAGTAGACTAAATATATTTATGAAACTCTTCATGTGTTCCAAGGTTTCAAGCTTTAGCTAAATCAGTTTGCTTATCATAGCCAAATGTGTATCATATGGATGCTACCTGAGTAAAAAAAATTTATGTTAGCCACTCAAGATCTGATTTTATCTGAGCATTTCAGACATGAGGAAAACTATACTATAATGTAATGTCAAATCAGCAATATGTTGAGGAGGATGACTGTCACAAAATAAATGGGTTGATGTTACTTTTACACTTAATAGAGATTTTATGGGGCTTTAAGCAAAATTATTATACAAAAATGTGTTATTTAGCTGCTTGACATGACACCAGTATTTATACAAAGAGCTAGAAACTCTTGTATAGAAGGGACTGTCAAGAAACCAAAACAACAAGTGCAGGTTGTTTGTTCATAGCTCATTACTTGAAATTGCCTTCAGAGAAAGGCATTAATGAATGCACAATTGGTGCACAATTGGTTTTGGTCTTTAAAAAGAAAAATCAAAGAATTGCTTCTGAAGTTGCCATCTCTTAGCTGTGTTTTTGAGAAACTTGATATGGATTTTTTTCTTTTTATTATAAGATATATAACTGATATTATCTAGCAATAAGAAAATAGACAGCTTAATTACTTGTGAAGCACTTTCTCTGTCAGAAATCTAATTACTTCTTGCTGCTCCATAAGTCCTTGTCACATGGAACCTCCCAGTACAAGGATTGGGTAAAGGTAATTAGTAATTAGTATTTTCTAATCATGTCCCCCCTTATTTTGCACTACATTGAACTTAATATGCCAGTTTCACCCGCTGTCAGCCAGGAGCTCCATGGCATGTTATTTCAGTCTAGCTGCGCTCTTGTAACCAGAAGAGTAAGTGATTTGTACTCCAGCAAAGCATTAACTCCTCTCTCCCAGCTGAAACCAACAGGGCCAAAGGAGCACCCTGAGAACTACAACAAAGAAATAGTGCAGGGACCACAGAGCCTGCATTTTGTTCAACAGCAATAATTTGGTTGGGAGGTGCAGAAATTCCTAACCACAGGAAAGCAGCAAGGTGCTTCCAACAGACAAGTCGAAAATTAATACCTTCCTTCTGAAGTGCTCAGGGTTAGAGCATAGATCCCAGGCAAGGAAACAGTTCTTGGGTTTTATCTGAGGCTTTCTTGCGGCAGGTGGTGACTGTTACATTTCTCTAAGGGTGATGCTAATCCTGAGCTCAGGTTATATCCTCATTGATTCTCTGACATGAGTGTTGTCTGAGCCTCAAGTCATACATATTAGAGAAAAGGGGATGACTGCTCTTCAAAATAAGCACTAGTAGTTTTATACCATAATTTCATTCCTAATTTAGATTTTCTATATGACCATTATATAGCACAAAACTCATCTTAAATAAGGGCAGTGTTAAGTTGGCCTGAGCTTACTCCAATAACCAGTAGCAAGGTGTAGGCATTGTACACAGTGATTCACACAAGGATAAGGAAAATTGTCCTCTGCTGGGGATTTGGGGAGAATATCTCCAAACTTCCACTGTGTGCTGAGAATCAGGGAAGATAAAATTTTCACTTATGTATCCCTCTCTCAGATGGGAATATTGCCTTTGTGGGAAAACAGAGATGCCATTTTCCTTCAGAAGGGTACACAGATGTGAAGTCAGGGACAGGTTTATCAGGCATCTGTTCTATAAAAGAGGGATATGTCTATGGTGAGAGTCTACTCAAGGGTATGAACTTACACATGTTCAGGAAAGAAAATTCTTCACCTTGAATCCTTTTTTCCCAGAAATAGCATAGCAAATTCACATTCCTGCATACCTTTGCACCTTCTCTCTGTGCTCAGAGGCAGGTTCTGACATCTTCTGCTGACTTTTACCTATAAAAGGAGCTATCACTTGGATGTGCCAAGGAGCTGCTGAGCCTACCAAACAGACTGAATGCTTCCCCCTGACTCTGAGGAAGCAAGTGCCTGAAAATTCTTCCAGGCTTAGGAATTCCCAGCCACGACTACCATGGAGGCTGCAATTTCAAAAGTTCAAAACAGTTATTAATGAGAAATTTCAAGGAAGAAATTTGTTTCCTGGTCTTGATTTCAGCTCCACCGATTCTGTCTGAGGATGCTGCATCCTGACATTTCTAGTGATTTAGTGTCTGGGAGATATCAGAGAAAGACCAAGGTGGATCCAGATGCACAGATGAATTACAAAATCATTTCTAACATTGCTTTCTCTTCTATATATGTAGCAGCTTTAATGGTGACCTTCTCCCTCAGGGCTCTTAAAACAGAATCCAGAGCCTCATGGAGTGATACTAAAATCTTATATTCTTGTAACAACTGAGAATTTGCTATCAGAAGAAGGTAAATGACTTCCCAAATGAATCGTATACTCCTGCAGATTATCTGCAAGGGTATTTTTGAGTTGCTGTCTTTTGAAAATTAATTCTCTAAAAATGACTAAGGTTGTACATGTTTGCTTTGTTATTATAATCTGTATCAGTGGTCAAGAACCAGAAACTTCATCTGATTCAAAAGAAATAAATTATTATTTTAAAAAAATTACTGATCAGTATTCATTAATGACATTGTTGCATAAACTGTATTGAAACTTTATCAAAAATGGTTTTTCTTTAAAATATTCACTTTAGAAAAATCAACTTTTTCTTGCTAGATTAGGAATTGAAAAATCCTCAGCTGTAATAATACATTCTAAATGTAATAATACATTCAAATTTCTGGGAAGAAAAAAAACCTCAAGAATTAAAAAAATCTTTCTAGAGTACTACAAATTACATGGTTTTCAATCCAAAATTACAAAGCTTTGCAACTAAAAAAATTTCCCTTTATATTAATTTAAATTTTTTTTTGCTAGTCATTCCCCTCACTATCATTCAATTCATTATAGCTGTATTACACTGGGAATGTAGTTCTCACAAGTATTTTAACAAAACTAACTTAACCTGGGCATTTTAAGGGACTTTGAAATCAGACACAGTAGCTTTAAGGAATACCAAAAACCACTTATTTTCTTTGTTTTGGAGGTTTTTGGGGGAGGTTTTTTTTTTTTTTTTTTTTTTGTTATTTTTCATCCCAGAAAAATACTGATTGTGAAATGAAATGCTAACCTTATTCTGTATCAAGCCATAAGGAGCTTTCAAAAAGTAATGTGAACTATGAACTATGTTTTTGACCATAAGTATTTCAGGAAGTGATGATTTCTGCAAAACACTCTTTGCCCTGGCAGCTGTTTTTAGCTGGCACATGCTTCCTCTCATGATTCATGAATGTCTCATCCTCCTTTAAAATCTCAGTTTAGATATTGTCCTCTATGTTCCTTCTAAAAACATGGCAATAGTGAGCAGAAAGTCGATATCATATTACCTCATGATACTGTTGGTTTTATTCTCCTGTCTTCATGTATTTTTGTGTTGTTTTTACTCTTCTATCTGATTTTATTTTGAAGTACTTTATGTGGCCTAGTCCTGCAGAGGTCCTAACACCCCAGACTCCTGGACTGTGTCTATGAATCTTCGATTCTAAAATAATATTGATGATAGATTCTACTCACTGCTCCTAGTTAGGTAGCTTTCCAGCTATTGGTTTCAGGCCTTAAAATATTTTAGTTCATTTTCTCCTTGTCTGAGCCTTTTACAGGCAAATCCTCTCTCACATACTTAAAAAAATAACAGGAAGAGTTTCAGCATTCAGGAGAAAAAAGGTAAATCAGTCATTTAAATCAGAGATTGTTCTCATTTGTTTATATAAACAACTCCTAAACTCAGAGACATTGTGTAAATCACAGGGTACAATTTGCCTTTTATTTCAGAATTAGCATCTTAATTGGCTATCTTGTTATTAGATCTTAGAAAAATATGTTTCAAGGTCTGTGATATTTAATTAAGATACACTAAATTGTTTTCTAAATTGAATTTTGTATTCCAGTGGATGTGGTTATTGGAAAAATCAGTTGAATGGAAACAAGTATCTTAATAAATGCTTCTCTTCTGCATTTGAAGCAAGTTCTGTTCTTGAATTAATGCTGATTAAGGAAAATTCTCTGGAGCCTTGAATTATCTTTACCTTGAACAAAATGATTTGCACACATATAAACCTGGTTTTGCTGTATTTGCCTTGCTCTTTACTCAAAAATATATTTATGAAATTAAAAACTCTTGTTTATGAGATATTCCCAGATTTTTCACCATCCCTTCAGCTTGTCTTTGTTATATTATGTTCTCTTGAAGGGTTTGGTTAGGAAGACTAACTAATTACTGTGCTTTAAAGTCCCACATCAGATTAATACTGAATGTGTAAGAGGAATTTGTTATTAATTAATTTCCAGTTCAAATTGAATGTTCAAAAAAAATGTGTTGAGAGTAGATAACTCTGTCAGTCCTGAACATTACTTAACTTACTATTTTGAACAAACTAATTTAATTGACACTGTTATTTACTGGGCTTTTGCTAACAGCTGGTCTGTGATTTTTTACTGTTATTCCTCCATCCAGCTTTATGTTCAGCAACACTAATCCAGAGATTATTAATTATCCACCATAAAAGGATGTGCATAAAAAATCATTCCCTATCTGTATATTGAAAAAATTTAATCTGAAACATTGTTTTAAAATATTGGTACTCAGCAAAAACGAAAACATCAGGATGTTTCAACATTATTCTCATATAAAATCTGAACCACAAATCTGTACCAGCTACTGAGAAGGAAATTAACTGTATCCACATAAAATTAGGACAGTTTTATAAACCATCATATTCATGATCTACTTCAAGAAAATCATTACATTCAGTAAGCTCACATTTAGCATGCATGCTTCTATCAACCAAGTCATACCAGGGAAGTTTTAGATTAGGTATTAGGAAATATTTCTTCACAGAAAGGGTTGTCAAGGACTGGAACAGCCTGCCCTGGGAAATGCTGGAAGGATTTAAAGGATATGTAGATGTAGTGATAGAGTGGACACATTTTAGTGATGGAGTTGGCAGTGCTGTGTTGATGGTTGAATTCTTTTCCAACCCAAATATTTCTATGATTCTATGATTCTGCTTGGATAATAGGGACATTTTCAAGTCTTAATGAGACGAGAACTTCCACATTTAAAAGGATTGTGGACTTCAGATCCTAAGAGAGAGATTTTATTGGAACAATCAGATTATTTGCTCTATTATAAAAGTGATTTTCTTTTTCTATTCTGTAATCCTGGTAACAGCGCTATTCTTGGACAGTAGAGACATGTATTCTATGCTTTTCCTCACTTTTGATGCTTTTCCCTTTGATTT
The DNA here is from genome assembly GCF_028769735.1 of Zonotrichia leucophrys gambelii. Lineage (NCBI taxonomy): Eukaryota > Metazoa > Chordata > Aves > Passeriformes > Passerellidae > Zonotrichia > Zonotrichia leucophrys. The sequence continues at coordinate 81,662,623 of NC_088169.1, forward strand.
TGTGTTTATCTGCATCATCTCTCTTATTACTTCACCCTCCTGTAGGAAAAATAAGTAAAGTAATTAGAAATTATCATGGAAATCTATGTGAGATGTTTAATAAGCACTTTACAAATGAATATCTCATGATGACACTAATTTTAAAACAAGCTGTTTAAAATTGTGCATTTTGCTATGGCAGCTGAACTACTGGCATGCCAGGGAGCTCACAACACAGAGGAGCTTCAAGTAGGCTGAAAAGCCCAATAAAGGAGAGTCACTAGGTTAAAAATACCCAAGTGCTTTATGCAGGCATGAAATATCATTGTAAGGGAGATGAAGTGCGTTTGCTCTGAACCAAAACTCTTGGCTGGCTGGTGATTGTCAGCGTCATTGAGATGTTAACAGGAAGGGAAAAGTTGCTCGATTTTATGTACACCAGAGGGTTTTTTGCGCCATGGTCTTTCAGTCCTTGAACCTTCAAGCATTATTCAGATGTTACCTTTTCATGTGGGAGACAATGTCTGATGTGTTGGGTCCCGGAACATCTGAGAGACAGGAGTTTTGGGTTTCAGGTGGGGCAGAGTCTTTCATCCTCTGTGTTGGACACATGGGTTCAGTCACTCTGAAATCGCTACTGTATGGCTATGCTCTTCCCCATGATTAATAGGCAATTTCTGTTCAGTTGTATTCATAGGACTCTTTTTGGAAAAATAAAGAAGGTGATGAGCCCTAAACAGATCTTTAAAAATCACTATGAGCCAGTAAGTTTGGAAGATACAGTACATAGCATTCATGACCTTTCTCTAATGTTTCAGTTGGAAATCTGCTGCTCCTGCTATAAATCATCCCCTCTGTTCTGCATGGAGGGAAATTCAATCAATGTAATCAGCTAATGTTAGACTCTGAGACTGGATGTTTTGAACAACCTAATAATGAAGTTTCTCATCATTTTAATGAGGAAAAATGTATTTCATGCATTAGCTCAAATGAATTGTTTGACTTTACTTTCCTTAATAGGTGAAAATTATATTTCCTAATAAGCCATTGCACTGTTGTAAATGAACTTGTGGGCTATATGTGCAGAATAAGTAAATTCTTCAGTCCCAATTTGCATGAAGGTGGTCTCTTGGGAAGAGTGCATTCACACAAGTTCAGTGACATTCTAATGGTCTGAACCTGGAGTGTGCATAAACACCTTCAAATGCAGAAACAGGAGCCCACATCCATCTGCATAACTATCACCAAAGTCACTTGTTCATGTTCATGGAGAAACCCTGTGGTAGCACTCAAAATCAAGACTTGACTTTGCATAACCAAAAAAGAAACCTCTCAATTTTAATTAATATTAAATATCTTTTCAGTGTCCAAATTTTATAAGAGTTGTTGTTCATGCCTATGGATTAATCAGAAGACTCTGAAATGTTTAAAATTAATAATAAATAACACTTAAAATTGGTTATGTACATGACATTTTCTCTTTCTGCAAAAGAAACCAAAGGCATTTTCCTTTCCTTCCCCCTTGAAAATGCCCAATCAAACCAGTCTGGCCTTCTTTTGATTTGAAAGAAATGTCAGGTTGGGGGTTCGTCCCTCATTCTATAATTAATTACGACAATGGATTTATAGCCACTTTAAAAGCATTGCCCATAATAGCTAGTAAGAAAACATTATTTCTATTACTTATACAGATGAATTGCAAACTTTAAAATGTGAATTCAGCTAGTGCAAATAAAACTAATAAGACATGTATAAATGTCATTAAATAGTGGTTCAATTTTCATTTCTGTTCCTAAAGTCCTTAGAGAAAAATTGAAAAATAAATAATGAGAAGATGAGAAGCTATGTGTCAGTATACAGGTAAATTAAGGAAAATTAGGTTGCTAGTACTTATTCTCTGAATATTTAGTTATAGTGGCTCCTGATGTTTAAGGATAAATGCAATAATATAAAAAATTAAATTAATGGGTAAGGGCTAGAATAAATATTATTTAAAAATGGAGGAAGACTTTCTATAATAATATATTGGAAGACAGAAGAAATATACTGAGAACAATGTAAATCCTAAAATGAATGAAAAGAAAAAATAAAGCAGAGATGTTGATGAGCAAGAAAACTGCTGTGATAATGAATCTGATCATCAGCTGTTTAAATACTCTGAAAAAAAAATTATTTAGGAGGAATTGAAGTCTTCCCTAATGCCTCTGGGCCATTTCCACCATCACAGTTCCATCAAAGAAATACACTGAAAATTGACAAATATGGGAGGTTTTTTTTGTCATCTCTATGTCAACTCTAAACAGCCAAATTGTACTAGTGGCTTGAAATGCATTGTTTTACTTAAAAATAAATCTGACGATCTCATTCCATTTACAATCTCAATATGTGCTGGTTCATCTCAATGCTACCAAATTTTAAAAAACACCATTAAAGGCCATCTAAAAAACCCCATATTTTCAAACATCTCTTCCATTTTCTTCAGTCATTTTTCTTCTGTAACTTCTAGAAAATAAATAATTATGAACACTCCCAAAAATCTTAACCGTGGTGGGTAGTAATCCCTATGCCAAGACAAACATTTTAACTCAAAGAGAAAAGGAGTTGTGTCTTGAAATACATTTCCAACTTGCGCATGCTTGAGGGTGTGAATTAGGTACTGCTGAAACTAACAATTCCCAGAGACTCTCAACACACGAATTTTGTAGAAATGTGAGTTTAAAACCATCCTCAGGACTTGAAATACGTCCAGGCAATGCTATTACTTTTAAGATATAACATTTGTATTCATGGTAAGCCAATAACACATGCCTTTTGATGACAATGGAATGGTGTAGCTGAACTTGTGATTATTTAAGAACCAATATAGAAGAGCTGCAACACCAGTTGGTTTTTTAACTGCTGTTATTTTATGATATTTCCACAGGAAGCAGAGGGAGCTGGAGATGATTTACCAAGATCTGTTCCACAGTATTTCATTATCAGCTAGTGGCACACAAACAAAAAATAGTTTGCTGGACTTGGTGGAAATTTTACAGAAAGGAATTTGGCTATATATGCATGCTTATGTCTTTCAAGTTGAATGATTTCAGGTTTTTCAAACGCTTCAGAGGTTACCACACATTAACTATGGAGATATTTTGTGGTCACTTAGCACGTGCTCAGGTTTAAAATCTGGCATTACCAACCTTTATCTCTGTAGGTGCTGACAAGCTGCTATTTGGGACAGGATTTCCAAAAAACTTATCCATACACACTGGCTGGCTCAGTTCTTTGACTAAATATGTAGTATAAAGCAAGACAAAGAGACTTACAGGTTAGAAGGAAAGGTCTAGTCAACATATTACCATGATAATATGTGCATGGCCTGTAGACTAGAACCGTTTGACTTGCATGAAAACATTTCTGATCCTTAGAAAAAGTGTGCAGTAACTGGGAATGTTTGAGACACAATCCATTTTACTTAATTTCAGACACATAAAATTTGAATACATGACCCAATCTGGTAAATCAGTTTGCTCTATGATAAATAGAAGAGATAAATATTTCTGGGGGACAATTCATCCTTCCCTAAAATAGACTCCTTTGTTATTTCATCACTTCCAGAGGGAATCCAAGAGGTCAGTTTTAGTAGTTGCATCTGTTGTGATTTAAGCCAAAACCAGGGTACATCTTACTCTGTCAAGCCTCTAGCAGCCACTGGAAGAGCAGATATCCTTAAGTCCTGATTTGCATTTGCTAACCTTTTTCAGATGTCTCATTTGCTACATGCTGAAGTAGATACTTGCATAAACGCAACTGCATCAAATTCTGGTTGATGAGATTTAGGGAGATAAAAAATATACCATTTATTTAAATTTTAAAATTTAATCTTACTCTTATGGTCTTGAAAATATTTCTCCTTTCTTCCCATTTACAATAATCAGCAAATTAAATTTAGCTCAGTATAGCACTATTTGATAGATGCATAGTGTCAACATCATGGTCAAGAGCAGAAATTCAGAGATTTCTTTCTCCTGAAGGTTATGTAAAACATATATTGAAATAAAAACTACATGAACCCAAGCACGTAGGAATGCTCAAAGCATAGTCTAAAGTAGAAAAATAAAGGAGGAGGAGATTCATATAACAGAGTTATCACCCATCCTAGTAAAAAGGGGTTTTTTAATATATTTCCATAATTTTCTATCATGGATCTTTTTTACCATGTATCTTGGAACAGAATCCCAGGTTAGTTATTGTGTGAGTATGAAGAATGTGTGTATTAATTTGCCTAGAAATTTGACCTTGTCTCAGAAAGAGAGTAGGCAAGCACATAAAAACAAAACATACTGAATAAATACATTTTCACATGGTTGCATAATTATCAGCAGCTTTAATCCAAAAAGTAAATTTTGTTTTCTGTGAAAAAAACAATGAAAATGAACATATATTTGTTTCATTTTAGTTGCGATTATCTGTGCCCAACTCTAGAACTTATTTCCCAAAAACCCTTGATATATGTGGCTATTTGCATATGACATTTACTTTGGGTTTTCATTCCTCATAGTTTTAGAAGATATTTTGAAAGTGTTTCATGTATGTGACAATTCATTTTTTCTACAGCTTATGTGTATGTGTGGGCTTGGGAAGCCACATGTAATATTTTGAATATATTCAGTTACTTATTTCTAAACATTTACATGATTTCAACCAAATTTTTGACACTCATTTCCCTTCTGAAATTCAAATACAGACCTTGAAAAATTTTATGCATATGCCTAATTTTATTTGGCATTAGATTCCTCCATGCAGTTAGAATATTTTTTGGTAATCAACACAGAACTCTTTAGCTTGTGACTGAGCCACTTATCCAAGCGTCCATTTTCCATCACTAAATACAGTGAGGGGAAGTGAATCTCCAGATGTGATTCTGCCTATCCAACCTGTTCCAGCCCCCTGATCACCTCTGTCACCCTCCTCTGGACTTGCTACCACAGGTGCACATCCTTCTTGTGGCTGGGGTCCCTGAGTTGGACACAGCACTCCAGGTGGGCTCTCACAAGGGCAGAGGGGCAGAATCCCCTCCCTTGACCTCCTGCCCATGTTTCTTCTATTCAGCTCAGGATGTGATTCACCTTCTGATCTGCAAGCACGCATTGAAAACTCATGCTGAGAAGCTCATCAACCAACAACCCCAAATGCTTTATCTCAGGACTGCTCTCAATCCACTCCTCACCCAGCCTGTATTCATGACTGGGCTTGCCCCAGCCTTGCCTTGGAGTAAATAATCTTTTGAGAGTGATGGAGAGCTCCTGTATTAGATTATGGCTCAGAATTAATTTCCATGTGCAGTTTCTGTAGCCCCAGGCACCTCAATGATTTTCAGTTGTGTCACAACTGTAGTTCTGTTGAACATATTTGTTTCAGTTTTTGATTTTTATATTCAAAATTCACTGTAAGTATAATGCGAAGACTGGGGCCTTGATGTGCTAAATAATAAAATGTGTCTAATCCCTAAATATTTATACATGCTATGAATAATTTTGCAAAGGATCAAAACTTTCAGCGTATCATTTCACTCTCAGTTCATCCTGATTATAATGGATTCTAATCAACTGAAAGTAGCATGCAAATTAGCCTGAAGTGTTACTTCTTCTGAGATTTTTTTCATAAGTGGAAAGGTTATTTTGTATTGGTTTCTAAAAGATTTGATTATTAAGAGTCGGGTTGTTTTTAGAAAATGCCTCATCAAAAAGGATTTTCTTAAATTCTACTACTTCTCACAATATGGAAAAACAGTTTTGACCCAGCAGCATTTTCTGATAGAAAAGAGCACAAAAATTATAGAATTGACTATAAGAAGTATAACTGAGACCCTGCTAACTTGCATCAGTCTCTCAGTAATTGCTTATGCTTATCCATGTCAGTATTGTATATTAATCTCTAAATCTAGGCTGTGAAGTAAAAACATGTAGGAAAATATCTGAAGAAATGTCACTAGCAAATCAAAAACGGGAAGTATGGTAGGAGAGGTGGTGTAAGAGTGGCCCATGCTGAGCAAATACTCTATAACTCTTCAGCTTTCATTGGCTGTTCTGCATTCAGGTGTTGCTGCAAGAGTCAGATGCCACAGTCTGTGGGTGGCACATGCACAAAGGGAAGAGGATAAAAAATTTATCAAAACCTATACATCAGGGCCAAGAATGTTAATTCTCTTTCTGCTTATACCTTCCCTCAAGATGCAATATCCAGCTCTTTCATTTGCAGTGATACAAATTTCTTCATTCACATGTCATTTCAGGTCTTGTCTCCTTTTCATGCACCATTTTGTAGCACAGTGCAAAAGTCATCTATGCAATGGGTTTGGGTGTGTGATGGACTTTGTGCATGACACATCTGAGCCTCATGTACCCAGTATCATTCTCATCAGCTGCAACAGAGTTATGTATGACTTTACTTGATGTGCTTCAAAACCTTTAGAGATGTTATCCATCCTCAGCTTCAGGCCTAGCAAAGGAATGCTTTATTAAAGAAGCTTGGAACCTGACCTAATATCTTATTTATTTAACAGTGTTTCTTGTTTATTCGACCTTTGCCCAAATTCCTAGCATTACATTACTTCACGGTCCCCTCTAGATTACCTAGTCCCTTTATTTCAGATGACTGCATTTCTCTATCTGTTAATTTCTACATGCCTTGAATGTCATATGGATTACTTTTGTTTCACCATCTCCTTGTTACCTACCTATTTGCCCCTCTAAATCTGCTTACAAAGCTAAACCTTTCAGGCAGTCCTGGACGACTGGCATGGGTTGCAGCCTTGCAGGCTTCAAGGCGCAGACACCTCCTGAATCCAGATGGAATGTGCTGTGCCTCAGCAGTTCAAGCAGTACCAGCCCTCTCCCAGGCACATCAGCCCCAGCAGAAGCAGTTTAGGGCAAAAATGCCCCCAAGGCCATTTGTGTGCGTAATTTGCGCTACCACAGATTCTGTGTACGATGTGGGTGACTCTAAGCGTAATGAGCTATGTAATTTGCTCAAAAAAGCTTAGAAAAACAGCTACCTACCTCAGAATATATTTGTGTTACTAAGTAACAGATGTTGCCCTCATATCATTTAAGTTTAAATAGTTATTACCCTCTGCCCACACCAGATGAAATACAATAAGTCATAAATTTACCTAAAGAAATTAAATGGTAGAAGCAGCAATTAGATGTTTAAAACACACAGGAAAATATTCCCTCACAGCTGAAAAGAAAGACATTCATGTCACAATCAGGGAGGATTCAGTCTTCACTGGAAGTTTTTTAGTTTAAATAACTTCTCAGGAAGTAAATGATGGATTTATTTAGTAGAAGTTTTCTGAAGGTCAAGATCTAGTTTTTCTACAGTTTTGGTAAACTTCATATGTAAAATCTTTAACCTGAGGGTCTTTAAATTTTGCTAAGAAGAGCAAGCCATTTTTTGTATATATAACTTTATAGCTATACACTATTGCAAATGAAAACAGCTGACATTTTGTCACAGGGTACATTAAAAGCACTGAATGTCACCCCAAATCTTCTACAACTGATCCTGGCATGAAATCAACATCAATTTTTCATTAGTCACAGCCAACCAGTCCTGCTTGAAAGAGATAGAGCTTAAGTCAGTAGCAGTACCACACCATTCCACCTAGCAGATTTGGGAGACAAATACTTTCCTCTCACTTTCCATCAGAATAGTTTTTCCAAATATGAGAAAATGGGGCTATTAATTGGTTTATTGGATATGGAACTGAAATTCAACTCTTTGAGTTGGGAGTAAAACTGAGGGCATACCTTAACCCTCTGCTAAGTGTTGTCTTTAGCACTATGTCAGGACTTGAACCTGCTGTTAAGACTAAACTGATTGTCAGTGTAAAAGTTCTTAAGGAGTCAGAAAGTAATTTTCAGAGCACGTGAAAGCATATCTGAATATGTCAAACGAATCAACAAACAGCTGGACATGATAGAAAAGGCCTCTATATGTTTGCCCAAAGCAGTTGTATGGACCAACAAAAGTTAGAGGGTAGAGAGTTCAGCATTTACACCTCTTCTGGAAAAGGGGCTCGTTCAGATTGATTGAGATGCAGCTGATGCACCCAATGATTCAAAAGAGCAGTTTTTCATTCAAGAATGTGGCTGAAATTTGTAAATGAATTTGTGAGGGTCATTGGAAGTCTTCTTGATAAAAAAAAGCTGTATTTAAAAATGGTGTTGGAGACATTAATATCTTGCAAGTATCGTTCCAAGCTGTACAGAGATAAGCAGAAAATTGAATAAAATTAAATAAAACCCAAGATACAAAAGGTAGATTGCACAGGAATTACCTGCTAACTTTCTCTTAGACAAATAATCCTATGGAAAAAGTGAATGCATTAAAAAAAAAAAAAAAAAAAGCTGTTGTAGGATTAGTGCTTCAGGGTGAGCCTGCTTCACCACAGGGGTTGGACCAGATGATCTACTGTGGTCCCTTACAACCTGACCCATTCTGTAGTTCTGTGAAATGAAATTAAATGAAGTAATAAAAAAAGACTTAATGAATATTAGTTTTGTTGAGAGAGAAAATATTGCAAGTAGAGAAAGGGTCTTGGGTTCATGTTTATTATTTTCACAAAGGCAGATGGCACAAAAAATAAAAGAGCGGGGAATGAATAAAAATTCATTTTGATACATCAAAATTGAGATATGCTGCCAAAACAAAGAATCGTAAAATTGAAGAATACAAAAGCAGTTTTAGTAATTCAAAAGGGAAACATAATATTACAATGTTCAAAATTGTGCATCACCACACCAATTCACTTTTAGATGGTTTGGCTGAGGTGACATCTTCCAGTATTGGCCATCTATGAAGAGAATTCCACTGTAAGCATGCAGTTAAATAGAAATATCACAAAGCAAACACATTCACATAGTAATTTGCTAATGTTTATGTTCTATGACTATGCTCTTCTTGTCTCAAAATGAGCTGATAATATCTCTAACAGGAATCGGGTAATAATGCTATTCTTATAGAACCACTCTCTAAGCTACAGCTGAGACAAGATAGACAGTAAATCAAAAATTTTGGTTTGATCTTTCTTACAGTCTCATCTGGAAGACTCCATAGCATCTTTCATGTTTGTAAGAGTACAGTATAACTGGAACAGGCATGAAAAAGCACTGTGGTATGGTTTGAAAAATTAAAGTCCGCTTGAGAAGCTGTAAGATAGAAAGGTTGTTCGGTGTGGCACAGTGGAGGAGGAAAGATGTCATGCTTCCTTTCAGTAAATGCAGTAGATCAGCTTAAACCCAATGTAAAAGTTGAAGAGGGAGAAATGCATTTTAAAAATAACCCCCAACAACAACTCCTGGGGCAAAGGTGATGACCAGCTTCCTGGATGGCATTAGGAAAAGCACTGTTGGCATGTTGAGAAGAGATCATTCTCTCCTGCTCAGAGGTGGTGACAGATAACTGCTTTGCTGTGTCCACCGAAAGATTCTTCTGTCTGAAAACTTTCTTACACATCTGTTGAACTCTTAAATAGTAGCAATGAAAACCAAACTTCCAAAATCCATTTAGATTTAGAGAAAACCTGAGCAGTTTAAGAAAGAATTACATCACATTTATTTATGCCATCAAGAAAATGGTTTTAGTAATCCAGGAACTCTTTCCCAATCCTATGTTTCTCTCAGATTTGTAAGACTCAGATAGTAAGACTGCTAAGCACTGAATGAGTCACAGACTTGCCATGATCACTTGTATTTCTAGGTCTTCTAAATTCTTTTTTGCAACTCAGCAGGAGCAAGCCACAGTAAAAGCAAACTCAAGTGCATTTCCAGCACAGTTTAAAAGGTTTTGATTTCATCAGAACTGGGAGATGGTCATAGATTTATGTTCATCTTAAGTATTCCACAAGAAGCAGTTATGTGCACCTGTGTCTTCTATCAGGCAACACCAGGACAAGAACAGCTATTTAGACTGCTCAAGAGTTCTAATAAAGACTTCAAAATGTTTGAAGGGGAAAGAATCTTACAGCTAAGGACCCCAAGCAGAAGTGGTCAGGTTTCACAGTGTATGAGAATGGCATTGATACTGGATATGATTACCTTTCCCATTAAAAGATATTTTGTCATGTACCCAGAACCACTACACTCAAGTTCATCTTAAAATTGATGCATCGTACTTAAATTCATTTGTCCATTTTTCCTGCATTGACACTTTGCCCATCTATGACCATGTGAACAGTCTCTGCAGCCTCAGATATTAACCTACTATAGAGTAAGACAAGTGCAATGTCTTAGCATTTATGAGGATTACAATTAGTTAAATGAAACAGGAGAAAAATAAAAGTAGGGAAAAACAAGTTATGGCTAAAGGACGAATTAGATGATCTCTAAATAAATCAGCAAAAATAAAAAACAAGTTTAATGCTAGAACAAGTTTTGTAGGAGATATTTAGTGACACTTTTCACTGTTATTAAGCTTTTTAGGTATTTAAATGCTTTGCTGAACTGAGGGATAATAGACCAATGTGAATGGATTAAAAAGATTTGAAAATAACTAAATAGAACATATTGGCTTTTAAATTTTGAAAGAATGCAAGGAACTACTAATTCAGTCATCTAGAAACTTGGAAAGTAAAGCTTAACCAGGTAGGTATCTGTGTAATTGTTTGGAAATTAATCATTGGTATTGTTTTCTTCTATGAAGACTGTCTCTACAATTTCACATCAGCAAACAAAAAAAAATTAGGTATAATGAAGTCATGAAACAAAGCATTATACTGAATCCATTAAAGATAGTTATTTAACTATTTTTAGACATCCATCTATACAATATATAAGACTACAAATTTAAAACAAATATAAAGTGTTGATCATTCAAACAGTAACTAGAGTCAAGAAAGACATAATGTCAAATTTACAACGTCTTGTATTTTTCAAATTTCTTCAGGGCCAAGAGCTTCACTTGGAATCATTAAGCTAAATCAAATCATCCAAATTGTTAAATTATCCATAAGGGAGTTAAAAAAGAAGTCTAAATAAATGGATTTGTTTTACATTTAACAAATTATAATTAGAATTAATCCATAATCCCTTTCACTGACAACTTTTGCAAAGATTAAAAATTAATGAGGTTCATTCTTGTCTTCCCTTTCACCCTGAAACTTTCTCTTATAATGTTCAAAAATATAACTGCAAACTTAACTGGAACTTTTTTATACTTACTTTCAATTGCTTTATGAAAAAAAATTCTGGTTTTCATAAATCTTGTCCTGTCTGCTGCTTTGCTTTCAAATAATTAATTTCTTTCTTCCATTGTCCTCTCTTGAGTACTATACTGTCTACACTGTCTTGACTCTTTGTTGTGCTTCATTCATATATTTTCGAATAGATGGATTTCATTATCAGAATAGTCAGTATTAGAATACACTGAAACAGATAAAATGAGTATCCCAGGAACAAAATCTATCAGTTATGAGTGTCCCTTTTACTCAAAATTTTTAGATTGAAAAAGTCAAACTATAAAGCACCTGTCTACTCTTCATGTCCCTGTTCTTTAATCTAAGTGACATCACTGTGTGATTTCTGGAGATTAGATTAGAGACTCAGGGTTATATTTGCCCCCCTTTATCTGCTTACTGAATGTTTTATATAATACAGTTATTTAGTCTCTCTTTTAGGTCTCTTTATGTAGTTAAATTATCTCTCCAACAGTATTTCATTAAACTTTTAAGCCCTTGAAATTAAGTAAGACAATTTCACCCTAAATGATTAGAAACTTTTAGAAGGTGTGTTATTACAAACATTCATTTAATAGTCACATTTTCAAGGGATTCAAATATCTAGAGAAAGTATTCCACAATGTTCAGAATCAAGGCTAGGTATTTCCTGGCAGTTTTTTAGTGAAGTATCTCATTAGATCTTCACTAGATGGGTATCTGCACTGAAGTCTCACTTTTCTAGTCTTAAAAGTCTTCACAATCCAGTCTATTTTTCATAGAAATGTTTTCAGATGTATTGCCTGTTATCCAGTGTAAACAGAGCCTTCCTTTTCGTCTGCTTGCTGCAGTTTTCTGGATATGCAAAACACTATGTAACAAAGACATTGAGTCCCCAGGTCAAATCAAACAGCAAAGAGGAAGCCAAAAAAGACAAGTTACAATCCTTTTTGGAAAAGGGGGAGGGAGGTTTTCTAAACTACTTGCCTACTTCCAACAGCAATACAGGTTTGTTTTTTTTTCATTGTAGATGAATCTCATGTATCCATATCATATTTTCCAAGCAGTAAATACTAGGTAAATACTGAGGGTTGAGTTTAATTCAAGCTGAATTTGAGCAATCTGAAACTTCTCATCCTTTCAGTGCTGTTTTTCTGCTATTTGAAGGCCTTGGAGGGAAATAAGTGTCTTTCCTGACATCAAGTTGTACTTCTATAGTGTACCTTTGATTCTGTACTTTTCATTCAATCTTCTATCAGGATGAACTGCAGATAAAACCTTTATGGACATTCAGCCCAGCAATGCAGGGTCTTTGATATCTTTTTCTCCTGATATTTTATCAATCTGCAGCTATGCCCTTTCATTCCTCCCTTTCATTCATGACTGTGTAATAGAGCTGTCTTATACCCCATAAGTATTTCCTTATAGGGTATAAGACCCTGCTCCAGAGTTAATTTCTGCCTTAGGCACAAGTGATAGAAAGTCTCTATAAAGAATCTCTCCCCCAAGCAAAGGTGGGTTCTGTATCTGTTATCACTTGACTTATGAAGTGAGGAAGAGCAGCAGATGCACAGAGGGATATCTGATTTATCTCACTAAAATATGAAAAAATATGGATTTTCTCACCCTCCTTCCCTAGAGGGATAAACCAAGAATTATGCATCTTTGTAGTAAACAGAAGAAAACTCACTGGAAAGGAGGTACAGACACTTTCATGCTTATGTCTTAATGTTCTGCAAGAGCTTGTGGAAGAAACTGATTTAATTCCATTCAAAACTAATTGCACTCCTTCAGTGCAGGAAAGATCACTGCTGGTCAAAAGAGTATATTAAAAAGAGGATAGTCTGTGACTTACATTCTGATGGTTTAATAAGGAGTTTCTCTACAGTCAGCCTAACTCATAGTCTGTTGAGTCAGGAAAAAAACATGGTTTTCCTAGCACAAAGGTTCTCCATCAGGGCTGGATTTCAGAGCATGAAATGGATGTCAGAGTTTGGGTCTGACCAAAATCCTCCTGGCAAACCTTTAGGCAGAATTATATTTATATTTTTTAAATAGCTTTTCAAGATCTTTAGCTTTTTTAAAACTTTCATTGGTTTTTACCTTCCAGCCGGGTAAAATCATCACATCTTTAAAACCTTTTTTTGTATATAGTGATGCCATCTTGGGCTTTTTTGTAGTTCCTTGTGGGTTACTCATCAGTTCCTTTAATATTGAAAAGCTGTGAGCTGACTGTTAACAGATACAATAATATGTCACTAAGGATCACTGAAGCAGAGTGAAACATATTTCAAGTTTCTCCTGCTCAGTTTTGTCCTTCCATAAGTCTTTTACTGGGAGGAAGGGAAGGGAAGGGAAGGGAAGGGAAGGGAAGGGAAGGGAAGGGAAGGGAAGGGAAGGGAAGGGAAGGGAAGGGAAGGGAAGGGAAGGGAAGGGAAGGGAAGGGAAGGGAAGGAAGGAGGAAGGGAAGGGAAGGGAAGGGAAGGGAAGGGAAGGGAAGGGAAGGGAAGGGAAGGGAAGGGAAGGGAAGGGAAGGGAAGGGAAGGGTACTAAACCTTTTGAAACACCATAAACCACTGCCCTACAGCAGCAACTGTATTTGGTTTTGAATAAAAAAATATAGCACCTTTTCTTCTGGTTTTTTGCCTGACATAATTGTAGCCTTGGTTCCAGATCATCATATTAAAACAATTAGTATGAGAATGGGCATGCATGTAAGACTTCTCATTTGATACTTCATTAAAAAAGCATGCAAAGGTGTAGATGCAAGAGAATTGACCACAAGTTGGAATAGAAAGAGCTGTATGCCAGCAGAAAACAGGTTGGATACACAGACTACTTAATTGTTTCTTCTTATTGCCGTACTAGTACTGCCAGTGACAATAACAATAACAACCATTTCTATTTGTATAACCGCTCTTATTCCAAAACACATGGCAAATCATAGGCCAAGTTATGCTTTTGGTTATATAGCTTAATAAAGACACAGATGCTTCCATTTCAGACTTGCACTAGTGCCACACAGAGCAATTTTATCTTTATTTTTCACAAAGAATGAAGAAGGTTAATATGAAGCCCTCTTTGGAATGGGATGCAAAAGTAACATGGACATACAACATGGAAAACATTTTTTTTTTCCCCAGGGCTTAAAGGAATAATTTGAAAAATCTTAGAGATAGTACCTCAAGAAAAGTGTTTTATCTATGAAAATTTATAGCAGAAGGCTAACATTTGTTACTTGCAACAGCTCCTTCCTTGATGATTTGCATCACAAAAGTAACAATGCAGCCTTCTCCAAAGACCGAAAGTTACAGGCAAACCAAGAGCAAAGATAAGTAAAACACAGCAATATGCTAACAACATAAGCATTATTTGAGCCAACCACCTGCTAAAAGGTTATTGAATCAGCATAATGTCAGAACATCCCATCCTATTCAAGCACCAAGAACTTTAAGTCTTCACTGACTGACCTTTTGTAGAGTACAATGTCATTTTGCCTTCTCCACCACTGAGAAAATTTCCATATCTGGTCTCTCAGTCTGGATTTTGCCAGCCCATGCAGTAAATCTTGCAATTGCTTTTTGGGTAGATAGAAAAAAAAAAATCAAATAAATATAAACAAATTTCAAATTGCACTACATTTTAAATTTTTTTCCTTGCATTCATTTTGCTGTCAGAGAAAGAAGCTGAACAAAAGGTTCTTCTTCTTATAAGAAATTTTCTGGTTTCAGTTTATTTTTAAAATTTCACACTATGATAATCCTCAAGCCAAACACATCTTCCTGTGAAAATGTAATGTGTGTCTAGCTGAGCGATTCCAGAACTAGATTCTTTACTGTGTGAAAACCTCCAATTCTGGAAGAGCGGTGTTCTCAAATGCTGATTGAAAGCATACATTATCTAGTCTACATATTTCTGCAACTGGAAGACTTGGTTCCTCTATATCTTAGGATAACACTTTACACACTACTATATAATCACTGAATATTGCTTTATGCACCACACCACCATAAAAATCTTGCCAAAATAATTTTCCTAAATGATTGAGACTTTTCTAAAATGAGGATAGAAACCAGACAGTAAAAGTTTCAAATTTCAATTTACTTGAATTTATGATTCTTCATGTTATCACACCTGTTTGGTTCTGTATAACTTGAAATCAACAAATAGATATGTAAAACTCAAATTTCAGAGATGAAAATATAAGAGAATTATTAGAAAATATAGCTTTAATAATAAATAGTGTAAGAATTAGTTTAGAAATTAGAAATCCCAATGATGAGACACAAGAAAACCCTACAGAGTTAACTATCTTCCTTTCAAATTACTAGTTTTTGGGGCTAGAAATAAGGCTAGAATAATAAGGCTAGAAATAAGGCTAAATATTAAGGCTAGAAATGTCATACAGCGCCATGACTTGTCTGCGCATATTTGCTTGCCTCTAACTTGTGAGAACATGGTTTTATTGACTTGCTTTCTGTCATTTAATAGTAGTCATGTAGTTGTTATTGATCTGCACCTGAAGCAAAACAGCATCTTCATTTTCTCTCAGAAAGTAGATATCTGTGACCTGGATTTGTCTTTCTTAAATGGAGCATTAAATGATATGCCTAAGTTGGAACTGTTATTATTTACATATCTTGGATAAAGAATTCTTCTTGATGGCAAAAATAATAATTATATATTAGAATCCTTGCATGGACCTCAGAGAGAACCCATGAACAAGGGCTGTCTATCCTGAATATGATCAGTGTCCTGGTCTGGGACAAATTTAGAAAGGAATCTCTGATGCATTCTCCTGTAGAAAGCGAATTCAAGAAGCCTGTCCCTCAGCCTGTTTAGGAGATAAACCTCCTTTGGTAAAAGTGGAAAAAACTGTTTATTTAACAAGTAAAGTAATCACAAACATGAAAAAATAAATAATATTGAACAATGGAACCTCTCATAATTCTGAAGAGGTGGCAAATTCAGAAAGTCCTTTTCATGGGGTGTAGCTTGGCTCACTCAGTCTCATTTCCTCCTGTGCTGGAAAATGCCATGTCCCATGCCCTGGTGGGCCACAGGTATGAGCTCCCAGTGCTTTTCTGGGTTTTCAGTCCAAAGCTTTGTCGTTCAATTCCAAGAAAAAGAAAATATACAGTCTGGGAACCTTCTCTGCCTCAGCTAGCTAAAGAACAAACTAAGAGCAAAGGAGAGCTCTCTCCCACTGTCTGTCTGTGCTGCAGACAGCACAGTCCAGGAGAGGATGCGGGGGAGCAAGTGCAGCTTCTGAAAACAAACCACATGCTTTTTCTCTTCCTCCTCACTCTTGGAACCAGTCTTAAAGGTTCAGAGCTTAATATCCACCACAAACAGAACTGACAACTTGGGATACAAACATCATAAAGTCACCCTAGGACAACTGGTCTACACTCTAGCCTTCAAAGCCAGGCAAGTGTCTAATGTTGTTTTATTTGCCATTATAGATATAGCCGTGTAACATGCAGTGATGCCAAGGTGCTAGAGAGCCTTGCAACCCTCCAGCTTCTCTGCTGTGCTGTTGGAGAAGCTACCCATGTCATTGTTGCAAAATCTCTAGCTGGCCACAGCTGAGTAAGTCTCACTGCAAACTCCAAGCACACTGAAAAGGCAGGATGAAAAAAGAGTATCCGCCACAGAGGTGAATAAAACATAATATGGAATAAGCCAGTATGATGCCAAAAGTCTCTTGTATTTGTTTCTTTTCCTGCATTTCTGTGATCTACCACCTGCTCACATAGAGCTGCCTTCATATGTGTCTGGACTAGCATTCAAAATTATATCAGGTCAAACTGAACAATAACATTTTCAGACTGTGCTACAGGAGTGAACTGAAAGACAGGCAATAAAGCTGAACTCAGGTTAAGGTTCAAATGAATCACCAGTGAAATTTGCAGATTATTGCACTTTTAAATGAAAATTAGTGCCAGCAATATTTTTTTTTCAGCACAGCAAAAGTCGAATCTTTTCTAGCTTTGCTTAACATCAGTGCTGTAAAGTTAAATTTATGAAGCATGTATGATAGATATGTTTGGATTTATACCAGTAATTGTTTAGTAACCAGAATGTCTCTCTATGTTTTATATTGGTTGCATAGAAAGAGATATTTTCTTCAGCTGAGTTATGAAATTGTTAAGGATTCCAGTGCCAGCTCCAGAAAATCCAGAGGTAGTCAGCATGGGCAGCCCTACAGGACACAGTCTGCATTAATTCTTCCCATAGTCCATGAAACCACAGGGCAGGAATACATTAACAGAGGGCGAATATTTTGTCCTATTTCTGTGCTTTCACTGGCACTTCTAGTACCAAGGAGCTACCAATTATTTTAATTACCTTCTCTCTGCTAACAATAGTGCTTGACTTCTTAGTTTTTTGAAGATCTTTTTCTGGAAGACAGATAATTTGTAAATGTAGATAGCAATCCCGGACAGATTCTGATGCTTTTACTTACACCAAGCAGTAAACTGCTCTAGAAGTAGTTCTGCTATGTAACACAGAGAAAGTCTATTACTGGCAGCGGGAGACATTTCAGGCCTCTGCTCTGAATTACCAAGGCAGATGGTAGAACCTCCTTGAATGTAGAGAAGCATGAACAAAAATTTAGTGTTTAAAATATATATTTAAATGAAGGACATAAAATTTTAAGTTTGTCACCCATTTGAAAAGGACTTTTAGGCAAGATATTTCTGCAAGGAACAAGAATGAGGCTTGTAAGAACTGCTCAGGTGTGAGGAAATAGAAGTAATCTGTGGGCTTCAATCTGTGTTGCTACGGACAGAGTGGTACTTAAGTATCTTTAGGTAAATAAAAAATCAAATACTAGATTCCTCTTTAATTCCTTTGTTTATTGGGTGTATATGTTAGAAAAGCAAGCTTCTGCATGCATGAATGCTGTGGGTTGTTGTGAGGGACTAGATTTTTTGTTCTGATGTTTCCCTATGGAATTTGAATGAAGACTTGTAATCACTATTAGACTCTTTGTTTTTCTGCATCCATAGATACACACATGAAATAATATCATGAATTATAAAAGTTAAATCTACAGGCTTTGGCCTCTGTATCTTTATGTAAAAACCAAAGCATTGCAGTCCACGTGCAGCAAAATTATCTTCAAACAATATCAGTCTTGGGAACTGATAGCTAATATCTTCCGTATTATTGTTGTCTGCGACATACTGTAAAACCAAGAATATTTTTCTAAGGTGACCATGATTATTATGTTTGTTGTCATCAATGAAATAACAAGGAGGTCCAAGCTTGCTTCTCCTTAGAGGAAGAAGACATGCAGAATATTAGTAAAAGGCAAGAAGTTGAGAGGTCATAATAGAGAATGCTGAAAGCTAGAAGAAATTCAGGATGAAGAGAAGATAGGGACATAAGTCTGTTATTTTGGTTGCTAAAGAATTCATGATAAAAAAGGCATATCACATGCTTGAATGCATGCTGGAGAGACAAAATAATTGCATTTTACAGAGATGAGCAAAATAATAAATGACCATATAAGTCTCCAGCACAGAAAAATCACATTTAGTCCATGTATGCACAGTGATCTACGTATAATGTTTGCAATGATGATGACTTATGAGCCTTATGCAAAAACTGCAGACTTGTGCTGCTACAGAAGTTCCATGGGACAGCAGCAACCTTTAGTACAAACAACCATGTTTCAAACTAAGGCCAATAAACCATGTTTAGTGATACCAGGAGATGTGACAGATATCACATTTATCTGAGCTTTCTAAGCAAAGCACAGCTGGGTGAGAGGTACTCTTATAAATTCGATTTCTTGGCATCTATTCCTAAGGTGAATGAGCAACACATCATTATTGCCGCTGCACTTTCACTTTGGCCCATACTGACTCCATCCATCACTGTATTCTTACCTGAGGCCCTACTTTAGACACAGAGCCACCATCTGTACAGCCAGTGGCAAACAGATGAGACATGCAAGTAACATCTAGGCTAATGAATAAAAGAGCTTAGGGACCATCCCTTGGCTTTGAGACTTACAAGACTGGCACAACTTGTGTAAACACAGACCAATTATCCCTCTCCCAAAACAGGGTGAGAACAACCACATTGTTTTCCAGAATGGGCTGTTACAGACCATACTTGTGGATTGACTTTCCATAACAGTGCTAGTTGGCATGGTCTGAACACATACCAGCCTACACTCATATTAATATTTAAGCAGTAAAATGGAGTGATATTACCTGTCTTATTCTGCAGTAATGAAATAGCTACAGGGGATACCTTAACACCTTGTCTTTCAAGGTACTTATGCTTCACATCTTGAGTTACAGCTCTGTAGCTTGGATGTATTTCCTAGATATTTTAGATTTGTTGTGTACGTCTCCAAACACTTGGAATTCTTATAATTGTAGAAATCCTAGTAAGATATAAAATACAAGGAGAGGAAAGGAAAGATAAAGAAAGTCTTAACACCATATAAACCAGACTGAAGAACCATTCTTTAATAAGTCTCTTATTTTTAAGTCAGCCTCAAGCCCAGTGGTATTCAAAAAGGGTTTGAACAATGCACTTAGATATATGGTTTAAATTTTAGGCTGTTTTGCACAGCCAGGAGTTCGACTCAATGATCCTTATGGGTCCCTTCCAACTCAGAATATTCTATAACAGTCTGATTTTAGTATAAATGGCTAAGTCCGGGGTATTGTAGTCTATCGATTTAAAATAATGTCATTTTCATTTACATGAAGTTAAATGGTAAGGTTACATATAAGTATATGTACTTGAATATATGAACTTGAATCAATATTTTAAAGTCAAAGTAATTGATAAATATTTTTTAACAAAATATGTTAAATTGACCCATCACCATTTATTACTTCAGTGGCTAACAATAACCATTCTTTCTCCAACTCAAAGAAAAATCATTGTGATTTTCATGTGCCTTGAATAGTTATGGTTTTTTTCCATTTTCCAAGAAAACTAGCACATTTTCACATTTAGGCTGCACTGCATAAGAGCTGAGGAAAGATTAGAGGTGATTGCTCTGCTTTTCTGAGGATTTTATTGGCATGCTGTTGAACAGTGACATACAAAGCACAGTTTCCCTGGGCAACCCCCTAGAAAATTTTAATGCACAAACCCTATACTTGCAATCCAAACTTTCCAGGAATGCAGTCCAGAGATACAAACAAAGGAATAATTTCAAAATTACATTTGGGAAAAAACAGAAGCAGAAATGTCTTCCTCATCTGTAGAACTTGGTGAGAAAGTTTTATTCATGTGGTTTGGCATTTTTCATGTATCTGTTGTTGGGCAGGAAACAGAAGTAACTTTTAATTGTTTCTTTGGAGGCTTTATACTCATGATGTATCATGCTTTAATGGATCTGGTTCTGCTTGTTTTACACTGTTAATGTGTAAAAACTCAAACAGTCCCTCTGCCAGCATGTCAGTCTCATACTTGGATCCCATTCACTGTGTTGATCCTGCTGCTACATTTCCCTTTGATGTCCCTCTAAGTATGTTGTTCCACATCCAAATGCTGCTGCATGCTCCTTTATTCCCATCAGTCCCATCCCTTTGTTTGGCATAGCCTATGTCTCTTTCTATGTCTCTTATGTTCTCCCTTTCTTTTTGGTTATGTCTGCTCTTCTTCCTTATATTGGGGTCATCCTTACACTTGCCATCGCTCTCTTCTCAAACAACTTTTAGAAAGGAAAGTAGTTATTACATATGTGTCCTTAGATAAGGAGAGATCGAGAGGTGATCTGTCCTCCAAGGTCATTCCCTCAGGCCAGTGCTGGACATGGATCTGGTCAGCAAAACCTCACGTAGAGGCTACTCATTACTTCTTGACTGTCACACTCCCTGCTGTTTTTTTGGTGTGGCCCCTTCTTAGCAATAATCAGCTCAACAGGCTTGACAGGCTAGAGAAGTAAACCCATGCAAAATCTATAATGTTCAACAAAGAAAAGTGCAAGGTTCTGCCCTTGAGCTGGGGCAACCCCAGATATTGGTACAGTCTAGAGGACGAAGGGATTAAGAGCAGTTCAGCCAAGAAGAACGTGGGAATACCGGTGGATTAAAACTGGACATGACTCAGCAATGTGCACTCACAGAAAGCCAACCATGTCCTGGGCTGCATCCAAAGCATTGTGGGCAGCAGGGCAAAAAAGGGGATTCTGTCCCTCTACTCTGTCCTCATAAGACCCCACCTGGAGTGCTGCATCCAGCTCTGGGGTCCTCAGTACAAGAATGACATGGACCTGTTAGAGCGAGCCCAGTGGAGAACAACAAAAATTGTCAGAGGATGGAACACCTCTCATATTAAAAAAAGACTCTGGGGAGATCTTACTGCAGCCTTTCAGAACTTAAAGGGATCAGAACTTAAAAAGGATGTAAGTAAACTTTTTTAGTAAAACCTGCAGTGATTATGCTGATGCATGATTTTCTAGATTTAGACACTAGATTTATTTCAGGATGTCCTTGTGCTGCTGTGACACATCTGGGGCTTGGGCAGGAGTCCTTTAAGAATGAAGAAGACAGAAACAAATAAACTGTTTTATCACATAGAAAATTAGTATTACGCAGCAGATTCATTAATATTGCCTTATTAAGTATTTCTTTGTTATATCTACCAACCTTTACAAATACCATACTTTATATGTGTAAACCTACAGAGTGTTAGCAGAATAAAACAGAAGCATCTCATGTGTTTCTGAAACACAGTAACAGCTTTGCTTTCTCTTTGGATAAAACAAACCAAAAACATAATCAGTCACTTTTACCATTTTTCTACCTTTACTTCTTTCACAAGATGATGGCCAAAGAAATTAGTTCAGATTTGGAACCCTGGAAGAACAGAATATGGTTGTAGTTTATATAAGCAATTCTCTAAATGAGCAATTTCTTAATCTTAGAATACAATGACATCAAATCAGAACCTTCTATTTGAAAAATGAGAGTTTGGTACAAGGTTCTTTGCTTTTCATTTATTTTGGACTAGTGCATCTGGAATTGAGTGACATTTTAGGAGAAAAAATGAATAAGAAACTGTTTTTGAAATATTTTTGAATACAGTAATCTGTAGACCTTCAGAAAACATCAAAATCACTGCTGTACAGCAATTTATATTTGTTAAAATTATTTTTGGATAAGTTAAAGTGAAGTGTTAAATCAAAGGCTAGATGACACATCATTGAAAAAATTTGCACTACGGATTTTTTGTAACAGGAAAAGGTTCCTGGTTTTTAACATCTGTGAACTTGGGGCAGAAAGGACTGGATAGGTTTCCAGGAATGAGTAGGCAAGTAATTTTCTCTCTAAAAAGTAGTATTTATTTGAGGGAATGCATTCAAACTCTGCTTATATCGACACACATTTGTGCATAGTTTAGTATGGAGAAAACTCTCGTCTCTTATTTTCAGCTGTTAGGGTGCAGGGTACATGGTAATTGTAGGATACATTAAATCTTGCAGTTACACAAAAGTTTTACTCATGCGAGCACAAATAATGAAACACTGCACCTCTCTCTGTTGCCCTCATTCCTGCACTAGTGATGATGATTTGACCAGTCTCACCAAGGAAATGCTTGTGAGCAAAGGAGTAAGGGGATGTCACATGGCATCCACCATCCTTCCTCTGTTCATCATTGGCACACATCTTCTCCAAGCAACTGAGGCACAGGGAGAGAGAAAAATGGGGAGTGGGAAAGATACACATCTGGCAAAGTCATGAGTTTGTCATGAGTGCATGGTGAGGGCTGTTAAGACTGAAAGTTTCTTATATGATCTATGTGATTGACTGTCCTCATAGCTAATGCAATGGTAGCACTTTTAACCAAGATATTTTCATCATTTTGAGAGATTATTACTGTGGTTGACAGAATTTCCAAGATGAATCAAGGTCTTAAAATTCTGTAAGTGGATGACACGGACAGACTCATCTACCTTAGAAATGAGATGGTTTCAACTAGTCCCCTTGGGCCAGATATTGGGTATCATTTTGTATTTTAGTGCAATTGTTCTCAGCAGGTTTTTTAAGGTTGTTATGCCTAATGTTTTTCCCTCTTTTCAAATTACTAGTACAGGAGTCATTAACCAGATACTGACATCTACTTTGTAGACGTTCACATGCTGTGTTAATCCCGTCACCTTATTTTTGATGTTGCTATAAGTGATGTCCTTGGGATCACTACTCACATGAACAAGACCTAACAGAGTCAAACAGAATTAGACTCTAAAAACAATATTCTCCAAAGGTATAAATCAGCACCATTTCAATGACACTGATGGGACAATACCACAGCTCCGCACTGCAGTAACAATAGTTTGGGCAATGCAGCAAGTATTAAAAAATCGTGAAAAAGATTAATAAAAAAATGTTTATCTCTCCCTTGAACCTACTAAAATAGATTTCAAATTATATCAATAATTTTACAGCATACATATTTGCCTACTAGAAGAGAAAAATAGAGCCAAAAAGCATATTATTTAATGCAAGCTCACAAATATCTGTCACATAATATCTTTGATTGCATCTGTCATTAAGAGTTTTGCAATTCATGGGTGGCTTGTGACTTCAGCTACAAGTCATCCATACATAAGTTTTGTGTGCAAGTGTGTATGTGTTTATTGTAGATAATCAGGACATCTTCCCAGAACTGCAATATGTGACATAGGATTTAGTGATTCCTGCTAAACTAGTAGTTGGAAGTTGGGTGGGATACCCTTGGGCATCTCAAATAGAGCTAAATACTTATAATTAGGCAAATTAAACTTCCTCTATGTGTGTTTACTTTGAAAAATATGAAAGTTTAGAGTTTTGGAGCTCTGCTTTACTCCTTATCCCTCCTAGACTCGGTATAATCCTCTACCCTTTCCAGTCACTAAAGGATGACCTAGATGCGAGTTGTCTACTTCTACTTCAGATGTCTCTTTTTTTCCTGCCTGGCCCTCAGCAGTCATTCTTCACTGGTAAAAGTTTCTCCCACTCCTGTATTGTATTCTTCAGTCCTATGCAAATGTATAGCATTTGAAATGGCTCTAGACATTTACAGAAAATGTCTCCATTATTACCCTTTTCTTGAAAAAAAAAATCCTGCCAGCCTTAGACAAGACACTAAAATTCTCAAGCCTTGCATAACACTTGCCAGAGATAAAATAATTGCATTGTAAAGGTGTTGAGATTGCACAGATCTTTCCATTTGTTTTCTAAGACATAAAGGAGAAGCACACTTTCCTTGAAGTGACTTGTACTACACCAACACCCCAGACAAGTGTCTGCATCCTAACTCTTCAGATTACCAGGGAAGACGTTTCTGTGGCATTAGCTATTTAAAGTATTAAATATCAGTTGTACTATAAAATAAACCTCGATTTGCCTTTCTCATGCAACGACTATGTGCAGGTTTTTCCTATGAAACCATCCCAGGAGTAGAGACTTTTAGGCAGACTGCAATGCAGATGCCAGAGCATTCAGGTCTGATCAGCAAAAAAAGCAGTTTGAGTTCCTAGTTTAAGTCAAGAATAAGACTTCAACCAAGGTATCCCTTAGCTGGAGAGGATGCCCTCAACACTGGTTACTTTAAACCGAAAGAAAAAAATTCTGTCTGACATAAGCACTGGAAGCTGATCAACACTTCATGTTGAAAATGAAACAGAAAAATACTTCCTGAAATGCCTGATTCCATTCAATCAACTACATATTTTTTCTGGAAAAAGACCAAGCACTTTATCCTTTTGTATCAAATGAGATGATTAACCTGGAAATTAACCTTGTTTCCTGTACTGGTGTTTTCTTCTCCCTCTAGGAGCTATGATAGACATAACCAGCCACAAGAGTCTAACAGCAGTGAAAAAAAGGATTCTGAAATCTTAAATATTCAGACTAGTCAGATTGTCACTAGGAAGTCTTACCTGCAAAGTGTGTTTGCATTTTTCAGAGAAGTATGTCACTAGACAAGCCAACACTTTGCCTGTTTGCATTTTTAAGGTTCTTTCATAGTGAAATCAATGCACTGACACAGCTTTATATTCTAGTCATATAACAGCTGTTCACTGATCAACACACAGTCATAAAACTGCTTTATCTTTATTGTTATGAGTTTACCTATCCCCTACTACCATGCAAGACCTTTTCCATCAGCAATCTTAAATTATCAAACATCTATTACTGAAAACAGCTGTTATTGAAAGCAGGTAGTGCATAGCTAGAAAAAGAGATGAAATCAGAAAAGAAAAAAGTGTGTAAAATCTAGACAAATGTTGCATGTAGAAATCTCCTTTAGCTGAACACTTGTGACCAGTTACCCCAAGATAATTATTTCACAGTCTTATTTTCATATCTTACATAACTGTTACTTGCTTTCTTTTTGCTTTGGAAGCAGCATGTCAGAACAATACTGGCAAATTGACAGGAATGGTGATAGCACATTTTATTACGTTTGTAGATCTCAGATATAAGACCAAAGAAAATGCACAAGTAAAATAATTTGCTCTCAGTGGCAGCCTGATTTTACAAGAGAAATAGCACAGACTAGACACAAAGTGACATCAAAAGCACAAACTAATTCAAATACACAAATTCCTGAGAAATAATGGTTTGCAGTTCTGATAAGCACAAGTGTTTTCATAATAGCAGCCAGTAAAACAATCTGAGACAGAAATATAATTTAAAATTGATAGTCTCCTTTGAACATTACAGCTCAAAGCATAAAAACTGTGTATCTCTGTGCCTGCTCTGTTTTGATATGACATCCAGCTGGGCTAAGCTTTCTCTCTGAGTGAGCTGTCCTTATAATCCACTCAAATCAGTACAGTCATAAAACAAATGAGGATTATCAGCATCTGCAGCAAAATGATGCAGCTTCTGTGGTTTCTAGATTATCTTTCTATTTGAAATACAAATCCTGTTGGTTAAGCAGTAACTGCAGGACTCCCAGTATTTGAAATTCAAGTATTTACAGTGCTATGATGTTTTGATGATCTAGCACCAAGCAGTTTCTGTGTGGCTTCTAACCTTTGTGTGGGAAAAGAGATGCATTGTGTATGGGGATGGAGAGAAAAAGGAAGAGATGTTACCAAAGTAACATCCATGGTATGGATAAGAGTCTCACACATCCCAATAAGTTCATGAAGGCTATTTCCAGCAGCTTTTGCTCAAACTACCAAAGTGAAACTGGTAGGTCGAAGTGGTAGGTAGAACATTTCCCCCATGAATGAAAACCCTTCTCATATTATGATAGCTGGAATTATGGAAGCACAGGGGGAATGCCAGATGCAAGCTCTTTGACTTTCTTGGCACTCCCGCAGTCTCTTCCTCCTCAGTGGAGGGGTGAGGAGTGTCAGTAGCTCACATAGCAGCAGGCAGCCCTGTACTCTGTGCTGTATCCCCGAGGAAGATGTCTTCCTCTGATCCGGGTTCTCTCTCTCTCACACCCCATGGCACAGGTACATCAGTTCTGACACGATGAACACTTCCTAACTCAGGAGGGTCTAAATTGTAACTCCTGAGAGTTACTGTAATAGGGAGTGAATTTATACTTGGTTAACTAAAATATATACTTTTTTTCTGAGAAATGGAGGTCTCAACTAGACGTATTTGATTCCAGCCATTACTGCAAAGGGGTAACTCTTCAGCTGCCTTGGCAACATTGTGTACTTGGAGAACTTAAGACAATAGGTATCTTTATTTCCAGTGGTACTTTCGCAGTTTAGCTCCAGATAAACTATGATCCTTGCATATTTAATGTAACTTTGTTCTACTTTAAACTCATTCTCTCTCTCTGTTTTTTTTTTTTTGTACACATTATATCCATATGAAAACACACATGAAAAAGAAAAATAACCTTTTACAATAAAAATCACATAGAAATATTAAGCCCTCTTCTCTGATTGGCTGGTAATTTACTTTTGCAGGTGATGAATACCTGTAAGAGATATAATTTTAACTTGCAAAACAACGTGTGTGTGGCAGAACACTTGTTTTTACTAAAATTAAACTCTGAAAAAATAATTTAAAAAAAAGACTTCTAAAATATACTTGGCCAAATATAAATATGTTTTTAATTCCCTTAACCATGTGAGGGTGTGTGCGTGTGTGTGTGTGTGTGTGTGTGTGTGGGTATGTGGGTGTGGGTGTGTGCGTGTTGGCTTCATCTGTCAAGTTAAACAGATTTTACAGACCTGTTAGATATTTCTTTTTTCTTGATTTTTTTTTCCAGACTGCTAGGGCTTGTACTAAAATGAGCATGATATTCCTGGCAGCTCAGGTTTAATCTGAGCAGCTCAGTAGATGATGTCTCTCAGGCATTCAGCTTTTCACCCATTTAGGTCAGTAATACATTTTCATTATAGGGGACAGGAATATAATTGTGGTTAGGTAAGCAATAAAAGGATTCCAACACTTTTCAGATATTGTTCTTCCCCTCGTTTCCATTGCAGAAGGGCAACTGAGCATACTTACAGACATTTATACTTCCATCACATTAAAGGTATTTCATTTCCATTTTCTTCAGACTATTTCTATTTTTGGAAACGCCCATCGACCAGCCACTCTCTTTAGCCAGTAAGTTCTGTCTGTGATAACTAGGCATCAATTGTTGGCAAGATGTACAGTACAACCCCAATGTGTTTTTCTCAAAAGGAATGAGAAAGTAATGAGGTGTGTCAATATAAAAGCGAATTGTATTTCACTGTCCCACAGCTTTGTGTGTGTCAGGCCCTGATCTTCCTTATCTTCCTTTTGCCTATTCATTTGCCAGCCTGTTCTTTGAGTCCAATTTGATGATAATGGAACAAGGGAACAAATGGGAAGCAGTGGATTGCACTCACTTTTAGGAGATTTTGTGAACTGCTCACAGCAAGAAGGAACATTATTCCAATAAAAATGAAATAGTACACTTCTGATTTCATACCACTTGATTGACCTCTGCTTTCTATTATCGTGAGAAGATAAGAAATGAGTGTTAGAGAAGTAGGTGTCCTGTGATAAAGATAACTTCTTTT